>NC_064926.1:150662591-150992591 GCF_023897955.1 Schistocerca gregaria | reverse complement strand
TGTTATGGTTGAAATGGCTCTAAGCATTATGGGATATAACATCTGAGGTCATGAGTCCCCTAGACTTAGAATTACTGAAACCTAACTAAGCTAAGGACATCACACACATCCATGCCCGAGGCAGGATTCGAACCTGCGACCGTAGCAGCCGCGCGCAGTTCCGGCATGAAGCGCCTAGAATCGATCGGCCACAGCGGTCAGCTCTGTTTCGGAAAATAGAGATAATTACGAGGGTGATTCAGAAAACCTTTGCCCCTATTTTTTCTGCCAAACTGCCTCTGTAAATGCGAAGTCAACGTATCTATTCCCAGCGGTGAACCTTTTTTTGTAGCAGACTGACCTTATCTGCTGGTTACTGCGTGGCGTGGCGCGGCGCTGCCGTCAGTGGTTGAAGATACGACGACAGATTCCAGGGGCCGGATTGTTACAGGCGATGAAATGCAGATACTTCACTTCACGCCAGAGTCGAAGCAGCAGAACATGTGGACACATTCGAGTTCGTCTGTGAAAAAAAAGTTTCTGTTGAGTGGCGTCAGTTGGGAGGATGATGTTAACGGTCTTCTGGCTTTCATGCCACTAGGTCCAACAATCGATGTCTACAGTTACTGTTCCGCACTGCCCTCACTGCTGCCCGCCATAAGGAAGAAACGTCGAGTGATTCTCTGTATGGAGAACGTGGTTGTCCTCCACAAAAAGGCCACAGGCAGCATTCAGGACCGCTGACAAGCTACAGTCAGTTCACTGGAAGAGAAACCACTCATCATAGAGGCCGGACCTCGCCCCCAGATTTCTGGTCCGCTGAAGAAGTTCCGGTAGGACAGCGATCCACGTGCAATGATGAAACCAAGACAGCAGTCCGTCAGTAGTTCCACAGTCAGCTTGGCAAGTTCTACCACAGGGATATCTCAAATTTAGTGCTGCGACGGGACAAATGTGTGAACCAGTGTGGGAACTATGTGGAAAAATGGTGTTAGGTAGGTAGAATATTATGTATACAGGGTGAAAAATATTTAAACCGACAAACTCTGGGAGATTGTTGGGGACATCAAAACAAATATTTTTCCCTAATGTCATTTTTTCCTGTGAGGAGTATTTAAACCGGTAGAGGAAGATTTCCCTGGCGGCAAATTAATTAAACCAACAAACTTTCCCATTTTTTTTTTACCATGAGACAACACAATAACACAACCCAATTTCAGTTACAGTAGATTTTCAAAAATGCCTCCATTGACATGTAAACATAGGTTACACCGTCAGGTCATGTTCTGACTGACACGCGCAAAAACCCCAGGAGTAGCCTGAATTGTTCCTGCTGCTGCTACTATCTGGGCAACCAGATCCTCTTTTGATGCAACAGGAGTTGCGTAAACAAGGTTTCGCATCTCTCCCCACACAGAGAAGTCCAGAGGGGACATATCTGGGGATCGAACAGGCCATGGTATATGACCATCTCTGCCAATCCACATTTCTAGGAACTGTCGGTCCAGGAATCGACGCACACAACGACGGAAATGTGCTGGCGCCCCGTCATGTTGGAACCTCATGCGTTGTCTTGTAGGGAGTGGAACGTCTTCTAGCAATTCTGGCAATGCTCTGGCGAGAAAATTGTAATACTGCCTGCCATTTAATAGCCTAGGTAGCAGATACGGCCAAATTAAACAGTCCCCAACAACACTGACACACATTAACGAAGAACCACACTTGATAAGCGCTAGTAACTGTGGCATGTGGGTCATCATCACTCCAAACATGCGAATCGTGCATGTCGAAGACTCCATCGCGTCCGAACGTAAACAACACAGAGGATGAAAATGTAAGGTGCATTTCACTCTGTTCCAGGTACCACTGCGAAAACTGTGCTGTGGGTGGATTATCAACTGGTTCCAGGTTGTGGACACGCTGTAAGTGAAATGGTAGTAACAATTGCTCTCGAAGAACTGTTCTTAGATTCTTCTGATACGTCACCATTTTATGTGCAGTTGCACGAGTGCTGATTGAAGGATCCCGCTCCACGTGCTGCAAGACAGCTTCCTCAAATTGCAGCGTTCTTACTGTGCGACGGCGTCCCTGTCCAGGTAATCTGCTATATCAACCGGTCTCACGCAGACGTTGGTACACAGCAGCAAAGGCCGTATGATGCGGGATACGGCGATTAGGATATTGTTGTTGATAAACCCGCTGTGCAGCACGTCCGTTGTGGTGCGCTACGTAGTACGCACCAACCATATCAGTGTACTCACTCCAGTTGTATCGCTCCATTAGTAAACAGAGACAATGCACCACTACACTGGTGCACAGCAGTTGCCTACAACTGAAGAGCGTAATACGCCCTCTAACAGTTGACGATCGTAATACGGCCTCTAGCAACTGAAGAGCGTAATGCGGCCTCCACAGGTTTAAATAGTCCCCATAGGAAAACTGGTATTAGGGAAAAATATTTGTTTGGATGTCTCCTACAACCTCCTAGAGTTTGTCGGTTTAAATACTTTTCACCCTGTATAGTGTGTTCCGAAATTCCCGTTACAAACTTGTAGAATTTGTAGAGTGGAGTGAGTAGGTAATATTCTGAATAGGAACCCATTTCCGGAAACGTACCGTTTCCGTGCTAGAGCCTTTTGTTAACATGTTGGTTAGGCAGGTGTGCAATAGGGTATTCATAGAGTGGTGTTGTTACGTCGAACAGGCTGATGTCATGTGACGTCTATCCTACCTCTGACATGGTTCGAGCCTCATCCATACGTCTATGAGTGTTAGAACAACCTAGCTGAGTACACGTCCCCAGAACACACCGGTATGATCCTTCAGAATGGCGAAGCTCACGGTAAAGAAAGAGTTGCTCGTCACCTTTAACAATATCTTTCTCACCAACGGCCGACTCCATAGCATACACTTTTCGTCACAATTACGCAACAGCTTCGAGAAAGGGTAGCTGCACCGTCAGCAGGCATGACTGCGGTGCTCCAAAGTGAAGCCGCACGCCCGAATTGGAAGGAGCTGTAATGCATCACTTCGAGGAGAACCCGTCAACGAGTAAACGAGGATTTCCTTTGTCCATTAATGAGTGGAATTGTAAAACAAGTGATAAACTGGGTCACGCCTCATCAAGTATTCTTAACAGTGGTTGCGTTACTAACATGTTTTCAAATGGTTGTAGCATAGAAACGCTACGTTTCCGGACATTGGTTCCAGTCCAAAATATTATCTACTCACTCCAAGTCCTAAAAGCTTATAACGGGAATTTCCGAACATACTGTATTAGAAATTGTTATTGTTGTGGTCTTTAGTCCTGAGACTGGTTTGATGCAGCTCTCCATGCTACCCTGTCCTGTGCAAGCTTCTTCATCTCCCAGTATCTACTGCAGCCTACATCCTTCTGAATCTGTCTAGTGTATTCGTCTCTTGGTCTCCCTATAAGATTTTTACCCTCCACGCTGTCCTCTAGTACTAAATTGGTGATCCCTTGATGTCTCAGAAAATGTAATACCAAGCGATCCCTTCTCCTAGTCAAGTTGTGCCACAAATTTCTCTTCTCCCCATCTTCCCATTTCTATTCAATACCTCCTCATTAGTTATGTGATCTACCCCTCTAATCTTCAGCATTGTGTAGCACCACGTTTCTAAAGCTTCCATTCTCTTCTTGTCTAAACTATATATCGTCCACGTTTCACTTCCATATAGGGCTACACTCAATACAAATACTTTTAGAAACGACTTCGTGACACTTAAATCTATACTCGATGAAAACAAAATTCTGCCGCGTGGGATTAGCCGAGCGGTCTATGGGGCTGAAGTCACGATTGGGCGTCTGGTCCCGGCGGAGCTTCGAGTCCTCCCTCGGGCATGGGTGTGTGTGTTTGTCCTTAGGATAATTTAGGTTACATAGTGTGTAACCTTAGGGACTGATAACCTTAACAGTTAAGTCCCATAAGATTTCACACACATTTGAACATTTTAAACAAATTTCTCTTCTTCAGAAACGCTTTCCTTGACATTGCCAGTCTACATTTTGTACCCTCTGTACTTCGAGCATCATCAGTTCTTTTGCTCCTCAACTATCAAAACGCATTTACTAGTTTAAGCGTCCCACTTCTTAATCTAATTCCCTCAGCATCACCCGGTTTAATTCTATTACATTCCAATATTCTCGTTTTGCTTTTCTTGATGTTCATTTTATATCCTGCTTTCAAGACACTCTCCATTCCGTTCAACTGCTATTCCAAATCCTTTGCTGTCTCTGACAGAATTACAATGTCATCGGTGAACCTCAAAGTTTTTATTTCTTCTCCGTGAATTTCAATTCCTACTCCCAATTTTTCTTTTGTTTCCTTTACTGCTTGCTCAATATACAGATTGAGCTACGTTGAGGATAGGCTACAACCCTGTCTCACTCCCTTTCCAACCACTGCTTCCCTTTCACGCCATCTGGTTTCTGTACAAATTGTAAATAGCCAGCCGGCCGAAGTGGCCGAGCGGCTCTAGGCGCTGCAGTCATGAACAGGAAGACTACTACGGTCAGGTTCGAATCGTGCCTCGGGCATGGATGTGTGTAATGTCCTAAGGTTAGTTAGGTTTAACTAGTTCTAAGTTCTAGGGGACTAGTGACCTCAGAAGTTGAGTCCCATAGTGCTCAGAGCCATTTGAACCATTTGTAAATAGCCTTTCGCTCCCTGTACTTTATGTCTGCGACCCTCAGAATATGAAAGAGAGTATTCAAGTCAACATTGTCAAAAGCTTTCTCTAGGTCTACAAATGCTAGAAACGTATGTTTGCCTTTCCACTATCTGTTTTCTAAGATAAGTCGTAGGGTCAGTATTGCCTCACGAGTTCCAACATTTCTACGGAATCCAAACTGATCTTCCCCGAGGTCGGCTTCTACCAGTTTTTTTTCCATTCGTCTGTAAAGAATTCGTGTTAGTATTTTGCAGCCGTGACTTATTAAACAGATAGTTCGATAATTTTCACATCTGTCAACACCTGCTTTCTTTGGGATTGGACTTATTATATTCTTCTTGAAGTCTGAGGGAATTTCGCCTGTCTCATACATCTTGCTCAGCAAATGGTATAGTTTTGTCAGGGCTGGCTTTCCTAAGGCTATCAGTAGTTCTAATGGAATATTGTCTACTCCCGGGCCCTTGTTTCGACTCAGGTCTTTCAGTGCTCTGTCAAACTCTTCAAGCAGTATCATATCTCCCATTTCATTTTCATCTACATCCTGTTCCATTTCTATAATATTATCCTCCAAGAACATCGCCCTTGTATAGACCCTCTATATACTCCTTCCACCGTTCTGCTTTCCCTTCTTTGCTTAGAATTGGGTTTCCATTTGAGCTCTTGATATTCATGCAAGTGGTTCTCTTTTCTCTAAAGGTCTCTTTAATTTTCGTGTACGCAGTATCTATTTTACCCCGAGTGATATATGCCTCTACATTCTTACATGTGTCCTCTAGCGATTCCCCGCTTAGCCATTTTGCACTTCCTGTCGATTCATTTTTGAGACGTTTGTACTCCTTTTGCCTGCTTCATTTACGGCAATTTTTGTATTTCATAAATTACATTCAGTAACTCTTCTGCTACCCAAGGGTTTCTACAAGCCCTCGTCTTTTTAACTACTTGATTCTCTGCTGCCTTCACTCTTTCATCTCTCAAAGCTACCCATTCTTCTTTTACTGTATTTCTTTCCCCCATTCTTGGTAATTAACTGTAGGCTAATAAGAAAGAGGGCCAAAGAATTTCCGATTTGCACTTGTAAAATCGCACACTAACAATGGCAAGTAACGTTTACAAGAGAGAAATAGTAACGAACTCGAGACAAATCTGACTCACAATAAAATAATTTGTGACATTTAGAAACCGCCTTTGAAACTCGAAAGAAATTTGTATCTGCATTTCTACAAGCGTTGTTATTTATTTAAAACGTACTAGCGTAGTATTGAGCCCATGTAAGCCAATCTCTCATCCGTACGAAACACTAATTGTGTTACGGACGGAAATTCAGAATGTCTGGCGAACGAGAAACGACATTCGCGAGTGAGTATCTCATGAAGTATTAGAGAACGAGGTCTTAGATGTAATAGGAATTATTTGCAAAACGCACTATTATTTTCTTTAGTTCTAACACATTTTTATTTAAATATTGAGCATTGGCAGCGCTTAAACAAAACACCGTCTGCTGTTCCTAAACCATCAATTACCACCAATGACACGCTGTTAACTTCGTCGTAGCTCGTCTCCCATATCGTGTTTCCCTTCTGTGGTACTGCGCCGCCAGTCGCTTTTCTCATCACGCGTGCACTGGCTGCCGATAGTTTGTGAAATTTCGAGTTAGTGCCGAAGGGCGGCATGATATTTTTCCACGTGCAGGAATTTAATAAGGGACCCTCTTTCAAAATTCACTTCATGATAAATTTCATTTCAACACGCTGTAACTGTGCTGCCATCTGTAGAATGGCAACAGAACCAACGGAATGTAAGAGGCAACGATCACCTCTTCATCCATGCCCCCAATACTGCTCTTTTATTCATCGAAGCAGGCATACGTGTGTATCTGTTAAAATACCAGAGCTACTGCTGGCGGTGCACAGAACAAATACGCTAAAATTTTAAAACCTGTTTCAAAGGTCGTAACAGTAGTTGGAAATATAAAACAATTTAATCAAAATTTTTCAAATGTCTTTTAAAGCAAAAACACACACTCACAAAGTCGGAAACATACATAAATACTAACAGGAGACACAGACAAAACAGAGGCCTATTAAAGCTGCGATTAAGTTAACACAGCAAAAACACAAAGAAAATAAAAAAATACATATTTGCCCAATTAAATATTAGCGTTGAGTAAATACGATCCCCATAGCCGAAATGGCTCTGGTCAGTAATGCAAACGGCCGTCCTTTAGAACGTACAATGTTATTTTCATTAACGTATGTAAATAAAAATCAGTTGCCGTATGTATGAAAGATCATGACCTGGGAACGGCTTGACTGATCTGATTGACTTTTTTTTATTCATCATTGTCAGAGAAAAAGTTTTACGAAAGAAAATTTTTGGAAAATCCAGCGAAAAAGTCGTAAATTAACATCAATTTCCGCATGTGTGAAATACCATCGGTTAAGAACGGCTCAGCAGATTTGGTTTAATTTTTGTCTTTGTTGTGTTCACAAGTCAGGAAAAGGTTTGTATGAAAGAAAATTTTTGTATAATCCATCTGAAAACCCGATATTTAAAATCAACTGCTAAAGACCAGGATCTTCCGTAGTTCGTTTTAAATATCGACTTTTGAGATGGATATAAAATGTGTGTTCGTAATTCCGGATGGTAATGGTATTTTTGGGATGAAAAAGAAAATAAAAAGATTTTGCGTTCAGTTTGACAGTTCTGCGGACACTTTTTGTCGTATGTTGTCATAACAAAAAGATTCAGTTTGACACTTACACATTCAATATATAAATACCAGTACTTACGTAATATACAAAGGGGAAACGTTGTTACCGAAAATCTTGAAAAGTTCTTGACCGATTTAGTTTAAATTTTTACACAATACTTTACTGAACAGTCAGACGGAATTAGACACAGGGAAGGAGCAGGAGGAAATGGACAGAGAGAGAGGGGGGGGGGGGGGAGTTTATGCACGTAGAGACAGAAGTAGGAGGTGATGTACGGAGGTACGAACAGGCATAAGCAGCTGGACCGAGAGAGGGGGGAAGACGAGATGTGCGGAGAGAGAGAGAGAGATGAGAAGATGGTCGGAGAGAGGAGGGGCAACTAATTTACATTGTAAATGCAATGCGAAACATTGTCGGGTTCGTTGGTTTTAATATTTTTTATTTAAATAGTCAGGATAGGTAACAGTAGAAGATATCATTCTCGCAACGTAACAATACTTGACATCCAATTTTGGGGGGAGTTTGGACGCCCTTCCATGATGACATCTTTGTGATTTCAGACATACCCCAAGGGACTGTTACATCGTAACTAATGCGTAAAATTTATACAGTTTCATCAGAATTAATAGTGCAAACCGACACAAGTGAAAGTGTACCGTAACGGAAGAAGAAGGGTCCGCAAATGAGTCGTCTGTGAGATAAATGTGAACGTGTGGCTGTGAGCAGCCGTGGACTTCATTGCGTAGTATTGTCCTGGTGGCCGAGCGGTTCTAGGCGCTACAGTCTCGAACCGCGCGACCGCTAGGATCGCAGGTTCGAATCCTGCCTCGGACATGGATGTTTGTGATGTCCTTAGGTTAGGTTAGGTTTAAGTAGTTCTAAGTTCTAGGGGACTGATGACTTCAGCAGTTAAGTCCCATAGATCTCAGAGACATTTGAAGCATTATTTTCATGGATAGTAAAAATGTGTTTTAAATGAAAATTTTTCGAGTAAGTCTCCGTCTAACTGGACTCAAATTTTATCTGTGGTCCATGGTTGAGGAATGTGGTACATGTATGATGGGCAACCAGCAAGTTTTGCTGTTGATATAAGACATCTGACGAGCCAGTATGGTTCAGGATGGCTAGGTAGGGCTGGACCTATACCTGCTCTCCAAGCTCACGTCATCTCAGTCCTCTCCATGTTTTTTATCTGAGGTCAGCTCAGAAGAGAAGTGTACAACACTCCCAGTAATACATCAAACAATCCTGAGGAAGGAATATCCCCAACGGAGCGTTACAGAAGAGACGGAAAATACCGCTTCAGTAATGAGCGGATAAATCCCTGCAGTCGCACTACCCTCTGTGCCCTTGGTGGCTCAGACGCCGGCACGGTAGCTCAGCGTGTTCGGTCAGAGGGCTGCTCGCCCTCTGCAATAAAAAAAAAAACTGCGTACAGGAATCAACAAACTTGAACAGATGTCTTGTGACGTCCGCCAAGACCAAACGCAATTAAGAATACCGAACAAAATGCAAAAAAAAAAGGATGGATGGAGCGTCTGCCGTGTAAGCTGGAGATCCCGGGTTCGAGTCCCGATCGGGGCACACATTTTCAACTGTCCTCGTTGATGTATATCAACGCCTGTCGATAGCTTACGGTCTTGATTTAAGTATCATTCCAATTAAATTTTGTGTTGCAACCCCGAGCGTCACGATTGAGAGTATGAGAAGCGGTGTACCACCAGCGAGAGCAGAGCACGGAGTAGCGTACACGAAGGAGGAAGTAAACTGATAAACTAGACTGGCAATAGTATTGCCATATGTTGACGTGAAGAATAACGCCGGACCAACACCACGATAAAATAAGAGAAATTAGGGTTCGCATGGAAAAATTTAAGCGCTCGTTTTTCCCGCGTGCCGTTCTAGAGTGGAACGCTAGAGAGCATGAAGGTGGTTCATTGAACCCTCTGCCAGGCACTTTATTGTAATAGCAGAGTAATCACGTAGATGTAGATGTAGCCCGGCCGTTCACAATTTGAATTAGTAATTTACCCTGAAAAAGGGAAAAAGCAGTATAAAAATGTTGCATAAAAAGGGTTAAGAGTACGTTATAAGTGAATATTGAACGAGGGGCTGCACACAACAGCAGTAAAACTCCTAATTGTAAGTGGTCAACTTAAACTTTATGCATGAAACCGTAAAACTAAATGAAATTTTTCATGAGTGGCATGAAAATTTTAATTTAGTGTGGGCGCGTAAGGCGACGTGCCATAATCATGAGCTAAAAGAACTTACATAAGTGCCACTCCTAACTTTAAAAAAAGAAATCTTGTAAGTAATCAAAATGCAGGGTAGCTAAGCCTTGAAGTCCACACTGCCAAAAACGGCCATACTGTCTAATATCTAGCAACAATAGCAATAAAGAGACATATTAAAAATAGGAGCAATTCAGCAAGGTAATAAAGCTGCTAAACAAAACCCGGCAACTCTACAAGGCTTTCGTAACATAAGACTCGAGCCAATTAAATTTTACTCATACATCTTGGATGACAGGCAAATTTCAATCCGGTGACAACACACATAATGACGCACAATAAAGCGTCATAGTCATAGTTTAAAAACTTAAATATATGCAAACATTTATTAAATGAAGACATTTCTTAGCTATGCAAGAGAGAAATTGGGTGCACCTAGCATCCTTCATACGGAAATAAGGATATACAATTTAGTAGCAACCCTAACTAACGCCCACCGAAGCAATGGCGATAAGAATGACACATTTAGAATAAATCTGTAACGTACCATAATCAGAAACAAGGAGGAGAAGGAAAAGAGACTGGAAATTGGTTATAAAACTATTAAATACGGCTGCATGCTTAAGCGAAGTTTGTTCATTCAAAATGCACGATGGATCAGTGGAACGTGTTTGTTTCTACAGTCAGATACGATTGGCGTTCAATAAGTAATGCAACACATTTTTATCTCTCGACCGTTTTCTGTTAATAAAAAGGAATTTGTTATGGGTCCACGTGGAATATTCCCGCTTCAGTCCCTTTAGTTTCATGAAGTTGCGATAGATAGCAGCACTATGGGTAGAATTCAAAATGGCGTCCATAACGGAGGTGAGTTCCAAGCAGTGTGTTGTCTTTTGGTGGAAATTCGCATATAGTCACAGGCGTTCGCAGTATGTCTACAGAGAGCTAGCAGTGAACAAAAGCACGTTGAGTCGTTGGGCGATGTGTCGGTCATCATCGAAACTAGGTCATGCAAGCCTGTCCGATCCCCTGCGTGTCGGCCGGTCGTACACATCTTTGACTCCTGCAATGCTGAAAAATGTGGACACTCTCGATCGAGGTGATAGACGGATCACAATCGAACATCTCGTAGCACAACTGGACGTCTCTGTTGACAGTGCTGACACACTCGTGCACCAGTTGGCGTACTCAAACGTTTGTGCCACCTGAGTTCCAAGCCGCCTGACAGAACACCATGAAGAGTAATGAAGGACCATTGGTGCGGAATTGCTTGGGCGTTAAGAGACTGATCGTGACAGTTTTTTTTGTCGAATATTGTCATATTGGGTCCATCACATCGAACGGGAAAAGAACACTGCAACCCATCGAGTGGCGCTACACCAGGCCTCCTCCGAGAAAAAGCTCAGAGGTGCTCCCTCAGCTGGTAGAGTCATAGCGACGGTCTTCTGACTCTCAAGGGGCTATTCTATTGATGTCCTCCCTAATGGTGCAACGTCTCGCCAGTGTACTGTGTTACCCCAAGGAAATGAAAGAAACGACTTCAGCGGGTCTGTCTCCACAAAATTGCAGTCGAACTTCTCCTTCTCTGTGACAGTGCAACATCTCACACAAGTTTGCGTAACCGAAAGGAGCTCACAAAACATCATTGGACCGTTCTTCCTTGTAAATTCTACAACCCGTACGTCGTATCTTCCGACTTCCATCTGTTTGGCACAATCACGGATGCATTCCGTAGGAAGTAGTACGCGGATGATAGTAGGTTACTGATGGAACAAAACCTTGGCTCGGACATTCAGTCTAGATATAGTAGCCGGTTCAGTGAAGTGAAATGGAAAGAAGACAAGGATTTATGGTCAGACGAGTATCAGGTATTATCAACAGCGGCAGGAACTGCCATAAGGGAAGTAGGGTACGTTATGAATAGGACAGTAGGTCAGAGAGTGAGTTTCTGCCAAAAGTGCAGTGATACGATTTTTCTCATCGTATTTGGCAGCAAACCAATGATGACAACCACTGTTCAGTGGTAAGCAGAAAATGAAGAGATACGAAAGTTATATGACTGTACTGATCGTCTAATTCAGAATGTAAAGGGAGATGAAAACCTAGAAATCAAGAGGTCGAACGCGGTTTGTAAGAGATGGAACAGAAGAAAAGTTCACAGGGAAATATGGGCTCGACGTTAGGAGTGAAAGAATACGTTGACTCTGAAATAAATGTCAGATGGTAATAGCCAATACTCCGCCCAAGAGTCCCATGATGAGGAGGTATACCTGCAACCAACTGGGCTGTATTACACCATGGTCGGACACAGATTGCGAAATCAGATATTGCATCGTAAGGAGTACCCAGCTGCAGATGTAGATTCACAAGCGAATGGTCAAATAAGACATTTCGAAACTTACCCTGAAATTTTTTACACAGGAAGGAGGCAACGAAAGAAATGTAACTCCAAAATTTTAGCTGCTAAGAGGCCCTGCAAATATTTTGTAAGAAATGTTGACGTTACACGTTCTTACCGCGTGAACGGCGATATGTACAGCCCTGCCTGCCTAGCGAGCGACTAGGTGAATCATTCAGGCAGCGCCGTGTAGCGCTCATATCCGGAGTTCACGGACACCAATTTAAGCACCCAAAGGTCATGGAGCGAACGGAAGCGAACTCGTGCGAATTAGCATTTGCAGAAAATTCACAACCATTCGCTTGTATATGGATAAAACCGTTTATGCTAGAGGGAACGGAAGAGAACACGAGTTAGTGAACATTGCCTGTGAAGGCTGTGTAATTCGTTTTTAGTTTTTGGAGTTAATAATTGGCATACAGGATACAACTCTGTCTTGTTAGAGCCACAGTGCGAAACTTTGTTATTCAGTGAGGATTATTTTGCATGGCGAGCGCACTGTTCTTGACGGAGTACACAAAATGGCGCAGGGAAGGAAGAATTTAAGTGTCTCAGTTTGTATGGAAGCGTGACATACGTGGAGATTGTGCACTTTACACGGAATTGCATCTCCATCTCTCCCTATCACTGGTCAAAAAATTCTTTGTTTGTCGGTTGTCATTTCTCCCTAGCTTCTCATTACTATTCAGAGGAAATTTATAAAAAGATCGCCGCGCGGAGTGGCCGCGCGGTTAGAGGCGCCATGTCATGGATTGCGGGGTCCCTCCCGCAGGAGTTTAGAGTCCTCCCTCGGGCATGGGTGTGTGTGTCGTTCATAGCATAAGTTAGTTTAAGTAGTGTGCAAGTATAGGGACCGATGACCTCAGCAGTTTGGTCCCTTAGGAATTCACAAACATTTAAACATTTTTATAAACAGATCACTAATTACCGACGTCAAGGGTCATCTCAAGAGGTGACACAGCTAGCGTTTCCACTACGGCTGTCAGGTCTAATGGTCACATTGTTTTCTGTTGTTTTCTTTTTCTTAAACAGAAATGGTCTTGTGATCCACAGAGCGTGGGATCAAATCCCGTTCAGACCACAACTTTTTCACTATGGTTTTACATCCAAGCGTTCACTTCTCACACATGTTGGAGTAGCCACGAAAGACATGTGGTTCGGTTTTCAAGTTAAGCTCCTGGTCTCCATTTTCCGATCAGGTAACAGGGGAAGGTTAGGGACACGTAAGTAGCTGCAGTGGCGTCCAGATGAACGATCAGCATAAGACCTAGCGGTTACACCAGACACAATTCTCTTGTGCTCGTGGTGGTTAGCTTGTTTGCTCCTCTGAAAACCTGGCTTAAACTATACAAATATTTTTTGAATAACTTCTTATCGACAGCTCAATTCTTGCACATATAATTCCGATAAAAGTGGCTAGCACAGAAAATAAAATTAGGGCAGTGTCGGATGTCACAGATGACTTCCATCAATGAGGGCTTGTAATTGCTTGAAATGAAATGTGTCTTGAAGTACTACATTTTGTAACAATTCCTGTAGGCCATTCCTTAAAATAATGTTTGAATGTTGTACACTACTTTCAATGAAACATTTCTTTGTTTATTCCCTGTAGTCGTCACAAAAACGGGAAGTGTCTATTGAATGACAAAAACAAACATTTTTCTTGTCCCATACACACCGGACAAAGGAAAAATTGATGCAGTAGGCACTTTTCAGTAACCACTAGTTTTATTGAGACAGAATTGGGATGGTGTCAGAAATGAGCCCGTTCGTTGTTCTGCACATTTCGCTGCATACCAGGTATACTCGATCAAATTCGTAAAGCCTGTCGAAACAAAACTGGTAATGCACAAATGACTGGAGCTTTCCCGTAGAACTCCGTCAGAATAGAGTCACTTATAACTACATTTCACACAAATAATTATTTTTTAAACGTCTTCTATAGTGTATCTCAACATGTGGCCAACACATGTCACCAACGCAATTACTCGTCTCTCGTGCAATGTTATGACTCAACTCGCTGCGTTCACTTAACTTCCATATCTATAATTATTAATATTAAAAAGCAAAACACCTTCCAAATGTTCTGCAGAGCATTAGGAACTGTTTTCGTGTTTAATATTATTACCGCGGTCTGCTAAGCACCGAGGAAAATTAAGTAAATGCTAATTAATTACTATCTTTCTTTAATAGAACATCTTCTTCGTCTCTCGATTCGAACCACTAATCAGTTCAACGGACGCAAGTTCGTCCACACAACACTGTCCTACAACTCTCTTTATCTGCCGTTTTCTCTAATTTTACAGTGATATTAATTTCTTTGGCCATAATACTTACATTTCAAAACTTATAGATGTACAAGATTTACACACATAATTTATATAAAATTTGTATATTTACTTTGCACTAACAGATTTACTTAAAAAAAAGAAAAAAAAGGAACATAGCCAAGTAAACACGCAAAGGTAAATTCCATTTCTTTTCTTTTCTAATCTTATGCAACCCAATAACACTGTTTCTTAAATCATATTGTTATGACCAGATGAAACTAAAATCGTCCAAACATAGTTCCCTATGTGAAACATAGTTCCCTTCTTAAATCAGTGATAAAAAAGATTTCCCTAACTTGGTAATATCCTTTGTCTCAGGAGTGCTGTCACCGACTATTAAAGCACCACCTGATGCACTATTTAACTAACTCTCCTCTTGAAGTACAATGTTCAACATTTACAAAACTGCATTTCCATCTGAGACTTGAATAACTCCTTAGCCCTACTTGATAATATTGACTGTTTCAAAATGGTTCAAATGGCTCTGAGCACTATGGGACTCAACTGCTGTGGTAATCAGTCCCCTAGAACTTAGAACTACTTAAACCTAACTAACCTAAGGACATCACACACATCCATGCCCGAGGCAGGATTTTGACTGTTTCAGATGAGATCACAAACTGGGCGCAGTGCTTCGATGCTCAGCTCTATATTGACCTCTGTGCGAGGGCGCTGCCGTGCTGAGAGAGCCGGTATCTCGTTTTCAGCCTATTCCATTTGTCGTTGCGGTTTGCAGCAAAGCGTCGTTAATGTCTGTAGTAACGATATACGTTGTCGACTTTGGTGTCGTTTTTTATTTGCGAACATAATAATCCTTGGTCAGCCATGTCAGAAATAAGCATAATAGTACGTTAATCAAAAATGATATGTCACAAGACAATAAAAGTTACAAAACTTATCAATATGGATTTGTTTAACACACAGAATATATGTTACCTTAGAGGAAAAGTGCTAAAAGAAAGATAACATGTGAAATATGTGTTCATTATATTCAATATGAGTGGCCTAATGTAATGTATCAGCAACTTGCTAAATTATTATAAATATATGATCAGAGACAGGACGTCTTACACAAAAGATACACAGATCTTTTCGCAAGATACCTGTATCCACACTTAGATGTGCAAACTGAACAAGTGCTACCGAGCGAGGTGATACTGTGGTTAGTACACTTGAGTAGAATTCGGGAGGACGACGGTTAAAACCCGCGTCTGGCCATCAAGATTTACACTTTCCATAATTTCCCTAAATACCTCGAGGAAAATGCCGGGATAGCTCCTTTGAAAGGCGCAGCTGATTTCCTTCCCCATCCTTGACACCATTTGAGCTTGTGCTCCGTCTCTAATGACCTCGATGTCGACTGGATGTTATAACCAATTTTCCTACGTGCCTTCCTTCAACGTGTGTTACCAGTTCTTCCGCACTCTTCAGCTAAGTAGAAAAACCTGCTTCTGCAAGTGTCCCAACAGGAAGATCTTCAGGGCATTTAGATTAGACAAAACTGTACCATCAAGGCAGATGAAGTTCCGGGAAGAAGCTCTGCTTAATCACCGTCGTATATTCCTTACAGAGGGCGAAAGGGCACCCTCGTATTGTAACCAAAAGTTCTGTGGCACATGCCTAGTACTTCAGATAAGTTGTTTGTGTTCGTGCAGTCAGCTGGTCCTGTAATAATCAGCAACCCAATACTCCGGACCACATGTTGATGCTAACGTTTACCTCATACCCATGATCGTGGCAGACATGTATGCGTGTTACGTTCACACAATTGCTACGTTCTCTTGCCCGGCGAAGTGCCGAAACTCGATGTGAGATGGTCCCAAAATGTCGTTTTAAATAAACTGCAGAAGTATTGAGCCATGCTAACTCTATAGCCGTACTGTCAGTGCACGTTTTTGTTGTGCCCCGTAAACGTTCGATATGCGTCACGTAGGGCGATCTTGATAGGTAAATCATTCGTTCGAACGGTGCGGAATGTTTTTCAAACCAATGGCGAACAGTAGTGGCGCAGCGCGGGATTATCCGAGCGGTCTAGGGGGCTGCAGTCGTAAACTGTACGGCTTGTCCCGGCGGAGGTTCGAGTCCTCCCTCGGGCAATAGTGTGTGTGTCTGTCCTTAGGATAATTTAGGTTAAGTATTTTGTAAGCTTAGGGACTGATGACCTTAGCAGTTAAGTCCCATACGATTTCACACACACACAACAGTAGTGGACCAGTAACGTGGCGCATTGTCATCGATAAATATGAAGTCCGCGATTTGTTGTAAATGGTCTCCAAGTAGCCGAATATAACTACACTACAGGCCATTAAAATTGCTACACCACGAACACCACGTGCTACAGACGCGAAATTTAACCGACAGGAAGAAGATGCTGTGATATGCAAATGATCAGCTTTTCATAGCATTCACACAAGGTTGGCGCTGGTGGCGTCACCTACGACGTGCTCACATTAGAAAAGTTTCCAACCGATTTCTCATACACAAACAGCAGTTCACCGGCGTTGCCTGGTGAAACGTTGTTGTGATACCTCGTGTAAGGAGGAGAAATGCGTACCATCACGTTTCAGACTTTGATAAAGATCCGATTGTAGCCTATTGCGATTGCGGATTATCGTATCGCGACATTGCTGCTCGCGTTGGTCGATATCCAATGACTGTTAGCGGAATATGGAATCGGTAGGTTCAGGAGGGTAATGCGGAACGCCGTGCTGGATCCCAACGGCGTCGTGTTACTAGCAATCGAGATGACAGGCATCTTATCCCCATGGCTGTAAAGGATCGTGCAACCACGTCTCGATCCCTGACTCAACACATGGGACGTTTGCGAGGCAACAACCATCTGCACGAACAGTTCGACGACGTTTGCAGCAGCATGGGTTATTACCTCGGAGACCACGGCTGCGGTTACCCTTGACGCTGCATCACAGACAGGAGCAACTGCGATGGTATACTAAACGAAGAACCTGGGAGCACGAAAGGCAAAACGTCATTTTTTCGGATGAATCCAGGTTCTGTTTACAGCATCATGATCGTCGCATCCGTCTTTGGCGACATCTCGGTGAACTCACATGGGAAGAGTGTATTCGTCATCGCCATACTGGCGTTTCATCCGGCGTGTTGGTATAGGGTGCCATCGGTTACACGTCTCGGTCACCTCTTGTTCGCACTGACGGCCCTTTGAACAGTGGACGTTACATTTCAGACGTGTTAAGACCCGTGGCTCTACCCCTACGAAACCCTACTTTTCAGCAGGATAATGTACGACCGCATGTTGCAGGTGCTGTTCTACTGCTGCTCTGGCCAGCACATTCTCCAGATCTCTCTCCAATTAAAAACGTCTGGGCAATGGTGACCGAGCAACTGGCTAGTCACAGTACGTCAGTCACTACTCTTGATGAATTGTGGTATTGTGTTGAAGCTGCATGGGCAGCTGTACCTGTACAAGCCATCCAAGCTCTGTTTGACTCAAAGCCCAGGCGTATCAAGGCCGTTATTACGGCCAGAGGTGGTTGTTCTGGGTACTGATTTCTCACGATCTATGCCAGAAAATGTAATCACATGTCAGTTCTAGTATAATATATTTGTCCAATGAATACCCATTTATCTTCTGCATTTCTTCTTGGTCTAGCAATTTTAATGGCCAGTAGTGTATTTTCATGATTGGGTCAGTTGGAGAGACGACTTACTCCATTTCATGTAAACGCAGCCCACACCATATGGAGCCACCACCAGTTTGCACAGTGGTTTTGTTGATTTGGGTCATCGCTTCGTGGGGTTCAAATTCAAATGGCTCTGAGCGTTATGGGACTTAACTTCTGAGGTCATGAGTCCCCTAGAACTTAGAAATAATTAAACCTAACTAACCTAAGAACATCAAACACATCCATATCCGCGGCGGGATTCGAAACTGCGACCGTAGCAGTCGCGCGGGTCCAGACTGTTGTGCCTAGAACCGCTCGGTCAATCTGGCCGGCCGCTTCGTGGATTTTGCACCACACTTTTTCCGAGTTAAATTGGGACTAGTCTCTCAAGGCCACCGTTTTCCAGTCGTCTAGGCTCCAACTGACATAGTCGTGAGTCCAGGAGAGGCGCTGCAAGTAACGTCGTGCTGTTAGCGAAGGCACCCACAATTGTCTTCTGCTGCCATAGGCTATTAACCTCGAATTTCGCCACACTGCCCTAACGGATACATTCGTCCCATATTGATTTCTGCGATTATTTCACACAATTTTGCTTATCCGTTAGCACTGACAACTCTACGCTCTCGGTCGTTAAGTGAAGGCCTTCGGCCACCGCATTGTCCGTGGTAAGAAGTAATGCCTGAAATTTGGTATTATCGGCAAACTCTTGAGACTGTGGATCTTGGAATGTTGATTTCCCATGATTTCAGAAATGGAATGATCCATGCATCCAGCTCCAACTACCACTCCGCGTTCAGTGTCTGTGCCGCCATATTCAGATTGGAAATTTTTTCCCATGAAACACCTGAGTACCAGTGACAGCTCCGCCAATGCACGGCCCTTTTATACCATGTGTAGGCGATAGTACTGCCATTTGTATTAATGCATATCGCTATCCAATGGCTTTTGTCACCTTAGTGTGAGGGTTCAATTGTAGTGACCGAACAATGATTCAGATTCCGTGCACAGCCTGAGTATCACTTCGGAGGATAGGTCAGAGATACTCGGTTTTCACATCACGGCCGCAGCTGGCTCCTGAGGAGGTCATGTTCACCCCTCCAGTGACCGCTGCCCCACAACTGTCAGAGTTCTCGATATTCTCTGAAGCCTTCGATACACATCATCGATAGTAGGGGGACTGATATTGCCTGTGATTACCTTTTTCGATATGGATCGCTCTCTGAACTCTGTGCGCTCACTTTCGACAACTTTTGCTGCTTTCTGGGCTTTGCTTCTGCCAAATTATTCACTTCATGAAATACACAGTCATCGACCCAGGAGTCCGCGGCTCGTGGTCTTGCGGTAGCGTTCTCGCTTCCCGCGCACAGGGTCCCGGGTTCGATTCCCGGCGGGGTCAGGGATTTTCTCTGCCTCGAGATGACTGGGTGCTGTGGGTTTTTCATCATCATTTCATCCTCATTCACTCGCAAGTCGCCGTAGTGGCGTTAAAGAATTTGCGGAGCGGCGGCCGAACCGCCCCGCGAGGGTTCTCCCGGCCACCAATGCCATACGCTCATTATCATTATCGACCATGGAATCTTCCTGTTGGTTCTATGCGTCTCTGCGCCACTACCATTGAGTGTAACCATAAAATGTAATCTACGTACGCAGAGTAATACAGAAAATCAAGAATGTCTTCTTCGTAACCGGAATAAGGTTAGTCTGTGGACGACCTCTATTTAATGTTGATGGAAGGAAGAGAACTGCCTGTCGATGGCGAAGTTCCAGATCAAACACATTTTTATCTGAATTATGTCAGCCAGGACACCTAGCAGTATATTCTACATCTAAATCTACATACTCCGCAATCCACCATACGGTGCGTGGCGGAGGGTACCTCATACCACAACTAGCATCTTCTCTCCCTGTTCCACTCCCAAACAGAACGAGGGAAAAATGACTGCCTATATGCCTCTGTACGAGCCCTAATCTCTCTTATCTTACCTTTGTGGCCTTTCCGCGTAATATAAGTTCGCGGCAGTCAGCCTCAAATGCTGGTTCTCTATATTTCCTCAGTAGCGATTCACGAAAACAATTCCTCCTTTCCTCTAGAGACTCCCACCCGAGTTCCTGAAGCATTTCCGTAACACTCGCATGATGATTCAACGTATCAGTGACAAATGTAGCAGCCCGCCTCCGAATTGCTTCTATGTCCTCCCTCAATCCGACCTGATAGGGATCCCAAACGCTCAAGCAGTACTCAAGAATAGGTCGTATTAGTGTTTCATAAGCGGGCTCCTTTTCAGAGCAGAAACCCCAGCCCTGCCATGGTATGCTGCAAGGACCAAACGCGTATCGACGTATTCAGCTTCTGTGTTTCCCCTATCAGTACCCATGCTGTTTTTTGACAAACCAACAGTGTCCGAGTACACATTTTGCTTATTTTGTATTAGAAACGTTTCTGTACGCTGGGTGCAGCTGGTTTTTACTTCCACAACACAATTTAGTAAAAGTCTCTACGGCAACTCCTCTTCATAGCTCTATAGACGGCTATGAGTTTCACGTACATCCGTTTGCGCTTTGCGGTAGATGAGCTCTTTGGCACGAATATCGATTACCCGGCTATATTGCGATCTTTGCCCCTGCGTGATCTGCCAGCCGGTATCTGCGGTAGGCAAATTGGACGTCGGAAACGCTGCGAGGCGCTACGACGTGCTTGAGGGGACGGCGGAGCAAACACGCGGGCTCGGGTAGCGGTGGCGCTGCCGGTCTACCTCCGAAGACCGTCCCGAGTTTGTGGTGGGCCTGTCTGATGTCAACTTCACGCGCGGCTCGTCGCATTGCTTTGGGGCCTGTTTTCTCGGAGAGACCCATCCCTAGAGACCATCTCGAACAACGCTGTCCATCGTACGTGTAAGTGGTTTTGGTGCCTTCGTTTCGTCAAACGATTAGCGTTGCAGCGAGAGTTTTTGTTGGTCGGTTGGTCCTAATGTACGTGTTGTCGAAGTAAGATCAGCCGGTGGAGTCTGTGTGACTGTATGCAGACCAGCAGTTACTATTTGCTTTAAGACCCGCTGGTTGGAAGACTATTAAAAGGCAGATTAGCACGAAGGCGTGCTTGTGATTTAGGATTATTGCCATCAAGCGTCGTCCCTGGTATATTGCTGTAAAAGAAAAAAAATTGCAATCAGTTGTTCTGTTATTAGTAAAACTTGTATTTGGTAAAGCTAGTCATTTATATGTACTTCGTTATACACTTGCACTTATTGAGTGCACTCACTCAACAGTGATTGGTTTGTATATTTTATTGTTTATCAATTTCTTAACGCATATTAATTGATGTTTGGTGGTGTTTGCCGTGTCTCCTGCGGTCTGTTTGTGTTCCAGTTTTTGCGAGTTGGGGTGCGTGGGTGTGGCGCCACGTCCCGCTGCGGTGCACAGAAGCTGTGACGTGCCGTATAATGGTAAGTGATTCCCGGTTAGGACCCGGCGTATAGGTGTTGTTTGGACGGCAGGGCAGCCTGAGGTCGCTGCCCGTTTGATAAACGTAACCTGTTTCATGTACTGTTCTTTTTCTAAACAAAAAAAATAAATAAAACGCTTTGGGTAGCCTCCATTCGACCCCAGTCCCTCGCCACACGGTTTTCATTTTTTTGGAATACTGAAGCAAGGTATTCATGGTCGTTGATTTGCTTCGGACGAAGAGATGGACGTCTGGGTGTAATCATGGTTCCGTAGATAATCCTAAACATTATTACATGAAGGAACTGATCGTCTTGTCTCACATTGGGATAGACATATTAACAAATATGGCGATTACGTTTGAAATAATAAACAGTTCGTTTACTTTTTTCCATCTATCCTGTTTTCAATTCACTGTCCCTCATAATAACTGTGGATATGCACAGTAAAAGGCGTGTGCTTATCTGACTGAACGCTGAAAGACTCAATTTACTGTCGTATGATGTTACTGAAAACAGTAAAATAATTGGCCAATTTCCTGTGAGGGGAGCTGTAAGCCCCTGACGTTAAGTAACGTAATTGAAAGTGACATAGTAAATGAAGTAGTCCAAAACAATACAGGAAGTAGCTATGTGACTTAAGTGGTTGAAACATACCTACAGTAATTAGGAATTCAAACAGAAGGATAAGAGAAGTTGATGTTGCCTATAGCAGTGCTGTCATGAACTGGATAGCATCGGAGAATATAGTGCGTGGAATATGGTGCTGAACTCTAAAAAGCAAAATACGTTTTTAAATGTGAAACAATAAAAATAGTTCTACTCTCACTATAGTACCAGTATTAAGAAATTACATGTGTGTTGTGTATCACCTGTTGCAACAGCCGTCTGAAGATTTCGGATACTATACCTGTATGATGCAGTCTAAAATCAGATTTTTTAAAAACAAAATGCGCTTGGACCTGTCGTCGAATTCCACCTAAGAACTGTAAAGCAGAATTCCACTCACTGCACGGTTTGTTTTTTTGCACTTTCTGGAAGAAATGTTTAATTTTGTTGAAATACAACAAGCTACACAGTTGTACAAATGGTAGAACAAGGCTTAGCCATTGTTATCACATCCTTCAAATTATTTACATTAAACAAATATAGAATTTTAAAACAATACTAGTGCATACTTTATGTCCACGAGAGCATAGTTTTTTCAAAAAAAGAAAACATAAATTAATTTTTATTCTATCTAGAAAAACAGTTTCTCTGTACTATGTTGGTATATTACTTTAACGATTTTTACAGATTAATTAGGAGATTAAACAACAGGATTGCTACAAAATCCACAAAATATATACGTTATGTCAGCATACGATATTTACACGGCCCGTCCCAAATGTTCCAAAACTGATTTTATTCCTGATGTATAAGCGATGTCAGCGCAGTGACTACATTTGAGACATGGACGAAAAGTATTTTTAGAAAAACTCGACCAAATATTTTGTGAAGTGGTTTGTCCAAATGTAAGAAACAAAACAGATGAGAGGAACATATTTATTTATTTATTTAACCTCATCAGATTAGGGCCATCAGGCCCTCTCTTACATCGGACCAGTGTTCCACACATGCAGCACTTGACACATCAGAGTTAAATCATGACCATAGTTTAAATGAGAAAATTAGCATACTCTAGTGACAATATGAATAAAGAGTAGTGACTAAGACCTAATAAAGTAAATGCGGCAGTATTTTTACAACAGATGCTATACATACAGATTATGATAAAAGCAGTAATAACAGTAAAAAAATCAGATAATAATGATAAACATGACTAACATGATGTGCCCTTGAATGATACTCGAAATCATCTACAGCACTTCTAACACTGAATCAAATATGTGGTTGGTGTTGCTTATCAAAACCAAGTAACTGAATATTTAAAATCACAAACGAAGAATCTTAGCAGCTGAAACTCATATATTATTTACGTACAAAGAGTACCAAGTAGACTCCGCAATTCGATAGGAATCGCTTTCTGATTTACGGTTCCAAGTCAACTTTTTTATATTCCTTTTTTTCAGGAAAGTGAATGAACAAGAACAATGCTGACAGCATTACTTCTTGCGGCACACGCATTTTATTTCCTGATTCTTGAAGGATTTCCAACTGAAAAAACTTGAGTTTCAAAATTTGTTGAAGCTTTTTGCACCTTCAGTCACAGAAGGTAGAAATCCGTCAACATCAGACCGCATGGTCTACGTAATCCACCAGGCAAATATCATCTAGCACTCTTTAAAATTCAAAGATTCTAAGTTAAACACTGATTTTTAAATTCTCATCTGACACCTTATTTGGTGCACATGATTTGGATTATCATTCCAAGGTGAGTCAAAAGTCGATCTCACGTATTTTATTTCTTTCTTTTAGACAAATCATTTCACAAAACATCTGACCGTTCTCTTCTAATTATTTTCATTTTCAAGCTTTGTTGAGGAAACATGAATAATATATTTAAGTACCGATCTGTTTTCAATTATTAAGAGAACATGAATCAAGAGAAAGAAAAGTGTATATCGAAGGAGAATTTAAAGTTCAATATTTAACTTTTTTATTTTTCTTACTTTGTTCGATTTAAATATGCTGTATGTATATTGTTCGCATTCTACATTACATTAATTTGCGCACGTTTTTCGCAAATTATCATATTTAGTGAAGAATTCGATGTCAGCAACTTTTAACAAAACTGGCACTCAACTTTATTACATGCTGTCACGAGATGAGCACGTGTATTTGCTTTGAATGACTTTGCTGCTTGCCAGTGACTAAGCTTTGTAGTTTTAGTGATTATGGCATTTTTCCTTGCAAATACTGAAAATGCAACACTAGTTACATCAATGTGCTCACATGTTATTAACATGTACTACATGCAGTATAATTTAGCAGAAATAAATATACTACAAACATCCAATGTAAATTTAAAAGCAAACAATAAACACTCTCATGCTTTCATCACTGAATCTACTATTGAATTCTGTACAGTCAGGGTTTACTAAATGCAGCAATATTGGAAGTACGCTGAACTGTCCACACAGTACATTAACAAATATGCACTTTGATAGAGAATATTTTTGTTGCTTAGTAGTACCTGGGACTATAACTATTTTCCTTATCACTAATACTACAAAGTATACACAGTGGAAAAAAGTAATACCATTAAAATCAGAAGTACGTACTCGTTCAGTGACAAGATGTAATAAAGCTGAATACCAATTTCATCAAAAGCTGCTAACATCGAGTTCTCCATTAAATGCGAGGAAGTACGTAAAAGTGATGCTTACTACAATATAATAGAATACAGCCAATATACTTTCAACGCATTTAAATCGGGAAGTTGACACACGGGAACAAATTTTCATAGAATACTATGCGACCAAACCAGTTTCTGTTTTATATGAATCGAAAACAAGTATGGAACCAGTATTACAGATGCGAGCAGAAAATCAAGCAGAATACGAACAACATATTCACAATCCAATTCACAGTCAGTGCACGCAAGAAGTCGTAATGAGAAACACAATGTGATGAAATCAGCTTCTGCAAATTACGAAACGAAAACAAATATGGATTTCTTTAAACGACTCAATACGAAACAGAGATGGTGGAGAGATAAACTTATAGCATTCCGGTGGGCTGGCAGCTAACCGGAACTCCCTATATGACTTTCACCCAGGGAAGTACAACAAGAGAAGATGACACTACAAACTTACACTGTTAGTTGCTCTGAAACCGACACGGCCATGTTAGATGCCCCAAAGCAGCAGATTATTGATTACAATTCCTTCTTGTTCTTAATATTTGTCGTGTTTTCGCAACAGTTGTAAGAAATAAAAAATGTTACAGTGCTTTCGTGAATAACACAGCGCCAGAAAGAAATTTTCAATCTCTTTCTGTTCTTCCATGCACATTTTACCCAGTAATACGACGCCTTTCTTTCGGTAGTGTAACTTTTTTTGTGGCTTTAGAATAACCAACAACAGAAGTATTTGATGGGAAAAGGCTGCTTTCATAATAGAGCATTTCTCTTAATATGTCCCGACGAAACAAGTTCCGGCTATGTCCTCTTTCCAAATACGCTCAGAAAAATTTTTGCTATGCTTCGTCTGTTTCCAATATTTCCTTCTCACAGCATTCACCCAAAGAGCTTTTCGAGTTGGACTGACAGAACATCTAAAGTCAAATGACAGAAATAAACCAACTACAATAAAAATAAACAGCGCAATCAAAATTGATGTACATAAAAGAAAATATCGCTTAGACGAGTCCACTTACGAATGTGATTCCTTAACACTTTAGACTATAATCACAATTATTAGTACACCAGTAAACTATACGAGCTGGCGTTTTTCATCAAAATACATCCTGCAGACGTTGATGTTTGGGGTAACCAACATGCTGGCCGTCGGCTTCAAATTTGAGACGCCATGACAACTGTCAACCCCCCCGCCTAGCTCCCCTGCCCCCCCCCCCCCGCCCTTCTTTTGCAGATACTTAAGTAATACTTTCAGAAAAGATGACGTAAGCAGTTACTCAAATAAATTTTCTAGAGAATATAACGAATAAAACTGGTCTCAAAATTTCAGATTGAAAAAATCATGACAAACACACAGAATGTACCAAAATACACAGAAACACAAGCAGGTAAAACAGAGCTAGTTTGTAAATTTAAATGTCTTAGAAAAAGTGTACGGCGCAGTAGATTAGAAAAAAATTGCAGTATATGTAAGAGTTAATAAAATGGAAACAGCAAATAGTTCACAAAAACATCTACTACAAGAAGCGTGAATCTAGAAAAACAAAATTGAAACACTACGGTACAGTAGTAAGACCAGAATGATTATATGCGTATCAGTGCTACACGAAAAGCTGTAAGCTGAACAGAACAGAGGTACTCGATGGATGGATTATCAGGAAAATAACACGTTGAATACGGAAGTAATGGGAATGTTAATGCAATGAAAGTATCAGGAATAATGGTAAAGGAAAGATTAATCTTCTTTGGAAGCCTCTACCGAATGAAAAGAACAGGCTAATGAGACAAATATTCCTGCCTTTCCGGAAAAAGAAATCTATGAGAGCATAGACTACGGATATAAGGAAAGAGCTGAAAAGAATCGTTAATAACAAGCAGAAACTGTTTTAAGAATAAAATACTAAATTTAGAAGGCTTTCAGAGCAGAAGAAATAAGAAAGCTGTAACAAAAGGC
Source organism: Schistocerca gregaria (assembly GCF_023897955.1). Taxonomy (NCBI): domain Eukaryota; kingdom Metazoa; phylum Arthropoda; class Insecta; order Orthoptera; family Acrididae; genus Schistocerca; species Schistocerca gregaria. Next base: position 150,965,911 of record NC_064926.1, on the reverse strand, counting down.
GTCGTACAACTGGATCAAATACGCATTGAAAAACAGAAAAAGTATGAAAACGCCTTCCTGGCGCGGAGTTATTCACGAAAGCACTACAATATTTTCTATTTAAAACAACTGTTGCGTACACAAGACAGAAGAACAAGAAGGAAACGTAAGCAGTAGTCTGCTGATGTTTTGGTGTATCTAATATGGCGACGCCGGTTTCAAAGCAATTTACGGCGAAAGTCTGTAGCGCCATCTTTTGTTGTTATACTTGCCCGAGTGAACGTCACACGGGGGCTTCCGGTAACACGACCTCGGTTAGCTGCCACGCAACCTGAAATGTTGGAAATTCATCTGTCTATTCATTATCTCGATTTCGTATTGGATCGTTAAAAGGATTCCATGTTTGTTTTCGTTTCACAGTAAGGAGAAGCTAGTATCGTCACATTGTGTTCCTCATTACGGTCTGTTGTGTGTATTGCACTCTGTGAACTGCATTGTGAATGTGTTGTTCGTATTCTACTTGATTTTCTGCTCGTATCTATAGTACTGGGTGGCGTATACGATTCCATATTTGTTTTTGTTTCATATACAACAGAAGCAGGTTTAGTCGCATAGTTTCCTGTGGAAATTTGTTCCTGCGTACGTATCTGTGTGTGAATTTCCTCATTTTAACGCACTGGAAGTATATTGTCCGTATTCTACTTTTGCGTTTGGATTAGTTTCTCTTACTTTCTCGAATTTAATGGGGAACTCAATATTAGCAGTTTCTGACGAAATTAGTAGTCAACTTTATTACATATTGTCACGGAATCAGTAAGTACTTCTGCTTTTAATGGTGTTACTTTTGCAGCTGAGCATGCTTTGTAGTATTAGTGATAGGGTAAGTAGTTACTGTGCCAGGTACTACTATGACGTATTAATATTCTACATCGCTGTGCATATTTGTACATGGTACTGCGTGGTGTAGTGTGATTGTACTTCCATCGTACGTAATACTACTGCATTTAGTAAACCCTAACTACATACAAATCACTAGTAGATTCAATAGTGAAATAATGAATGTGTGTATTATCTGTTTTCAAATTTTAATTACAGTTGGAGGATGAGTGTAGTACATTGATTTTTGCTAAATACAAACAAAAGAAATGAAAAGACAACATTAGGAGAAAATCAGGAAGGAATCGAAAAATAGGAAACAACAACAAAGAAAGAAGCGGAATTTAAGTAGTTACATGATCCTAGTTGGCTAGCGCGAAGATGAAAAAAACTCGAAGCTGTGAATAAATTATAAGTATTAATAACTAAATATAACAATGCTACCGCACTATAGGTACAACATGTAAAGAACGTAATTCTCTGAGAATCGTTTGTATGAAATTTGCACAGAATCCAGTGATGAAAGAAAAACCGCAGCACTAAGAAGCAGTTGTGCGACATAAATGAAAGTTTGCAGGTGTGTTTCTACATCTGAAAGATACTGTCTATACAAATATCGCGCCAGTCACTTAAGAGTGGTCCAACTACAAAGATTCAAATCAGGTTTACTTTAAATGGGCGCTGTAACTATCGTGAGGGTTAGTCAAGAATGCCTTTAAGGCGACAAAGATGCCATTATCTGTACCTCACGGAGTTTGAACGAGGTCGTGTAGTGGGGCTGCGAGAAACTGGATGTTCCATCTGCGATGCTGCGGAGAGACTTGACAGGAATGTAGCCACTGTGCATGATTGCTGGCGACGGTGGTCACGAGAATGTACAGTCGCAAAAAGACCGGACTCCATACGGCCACGTGACACTGTTAGGAGGGAAGACAATAGTGTTCTGCGAATGGCTTTAATGCAACCGTACTGCATCTGCAGTAGTAATTTGAGCAGCAGTTGGCAATACAGGACACATTGAACAGTTACAAGTCGGTTACTTCAAGGACAGCACCGAGCAAGACGCCCTGTAACGTGCATTCTACTGACCTCAAACAACTACCATTTGTGACTTCGGTTGTGTCAAGGGAGAACTCCTGAGGTGTGATGTGTTTTCTGACGAAAGGTGGTTCTGCCTCGGTGCCAGTGATGGCTGTGTGTTGATTAGAAGGAGGCTAGTTGAGGACCTGCAAGAAATGGCTCAGAGCACTATTGGCCTTTACAACCGAGGTCATCAGCCCTCTAGAACTTAGAACTACTTAAACCTAACTAACCAACGGACATCACACACGTCCATACCCGAGGCAGGACTCGAACCTGCGACCGCAGCAGCGCGGTCCCGGACTTAAGCGCCTAGAACCGCTCGGCCACCGCGGCCGGCATGCCGAATGGACCGCTCAGGATTGGCATCACGTTCTCTTCATCGCTGAGTGTAGCATATACCTTCAATCAGACAATCGTCAGAGACGTTTTGGAGGCAACGCGGTCAGGCTGAACGCCTTTGACATACTGGTGTCGTCGATGCGATCTTCAATGGCATCCATGGCCAAGTGAGCAGGCAAAACCTTTTTATATATTGCATTTGTAAATAACGAGGACACATAGCACAACAATGTAATGCCGATGCGAGGCTAGCGGCTCAGAAGCCGGGAAACGGAGGAACAGCATTAGTATGCAGTCGACCCGTACTGCATAGTAGTAGACTGCAAGGGCCGGAATGATTTTGTAAATTTAAGATGTACACAGGGGAGCGCGTGAACAACAAGTTTCATATTGGACAATACGACGCCGATGATGAAATAAAGCTTTTTTTTATGGGTCAAATGGCTCTGAGCACTATGGGACTTAGCTTTGAGGTCCTCAGTCCCCTACAACTTAGAGCTACTTAAACCTAACTAACCTACGGACATCACACACATCCATGCCCGAGGCAGGATTCGAACCTGCGACCGTAGCTGGACTGAAGCGCCTAGATCCGCTAGGCCACCCGCGGCCGGCTGAAGTCCTACACTCAACATGTCTGCGTGCTAGACACACTCGACCTACACTAGAGTTACCGTCTTTGGTGCGATTTCATATGACGTCAGAAGCTTCTCGTAGTTATCTTCTGCATCTGACGGCAGAACTGTAAGTCACTCTGACGAGTCTACCTGTTGTACTGCCATTCAGGAACAACCTTCTAAAGGTGTTTTGCAACAGGATAGCGCTATTCCACATACCACTGTTGTGACCCAGCATGCTCTACGGACTGTCGACATGTTGCCTTGGCCTGCTCGATCACCAGATACGAGGTGCACAATAAAGTAATGAGACTGATGTGAAAAAAATGTTGCTTACCGTTTTAGTCAACTTTAGTGTAGTCTCCTTCAAAGTAGTTCCCTTCTGATTGCACACACTTTTTCCAACGCTTCTGCCATTGATGGAAACATTTCTGGAATTCATCTTCTGTAATATCCTTTAAGACCGTCGTCACAGCTTTTCGGACATCTTGTGATGTTTGAAAATGGTGTCCCCTGACCGCCGTTTTCACTCTTGGAAATAGAAAAAAGTCGCACGGAGCGATATCTGGTGAACAAGGTGGCTGTGGTAGTACAGAAATTGCTGTACTGGCAGAACAATATGGGATGGCGCATTATCGTGATTCAGAATCCAATTATCAGCAATGTTGGCACGGACACGAACTCTTTTACCAAGTCTTTCTAAAATTTGTTTTTAGTAATATTGGTTAACTGCTTGCCCAGGAGGCACCCACTCTTCATGAACAATTCCCTTGGAATCAAAGAAGCACACAAGCATGCATTTCACATTTGACTTGCGAGATTTTTTTGTGTCGGTGGACCCTCTGAGCACCATTGCGTACTTTGGTGTTTTGTCTCTGTCTCGTACTGAAAAAACCAACTTTCATCACCAGTGATAACACGGCTCAACAATTCTCGATTGATTTCCGTTTGCTCTAACGGATCGGCTGCCACATTTTCCAGTGTTTCTCGCTGATGTGGTGTGAGATTTTTGGGGACCATTTTTGCACAAAACTTTCTCATACCAAGATCTTCCGTTATTATTAGAAGAACCGTTTCTCGATTGATGTTCAGTTCTTCTGCAACCAGTTTCACGGATAATCTTCGATCAGATCGTGCGAGTTTCTGTCTGTGAGGTTGATGGTCGTCCACTGCGGTCTTCATCTTCAACATTTGTTCTGGCTTCACTAAACATTTTATGCCAACGAAAAACTTGAGCTCTTGACATAACCGCCTCTCCAAAAGCCTTCTGAAGCTTACTGTAAGTTGCCGTCGCGTTTTCAATCAATTTAACGCAAAAATAATTGGCATACCGTTGCGCAATATTATGCGGTTTCATTTCCGCGACGAGAGGCACAAACAACTGTTAACTTATTACAGCACAACTCATGACTGAGCAGTTGCATCGATGCAACTGGACTAAAAGCAGCTTATAGACCAAGGTCAAAGGTACTGTGCTACGCAAGCCTGCAGGGTTACCACATCTTGCAAAGAAAATCAGTCTCATTCCTTTATTGTCGCACGTCGTATGTCTCCATTCGAGCACATACGGTACCAGCGTCATCCAGCAACAGCACTAACCGTCCCTACAGTGATCTATCCAGTGCAACAGGCATGCTTCCATTCAACATTCTGGCGGCTACACCCATTTATTAAAGTACCAGGATTTAATACTTGCAGTGGCTTATCTTGCGCTTGCATCTACATGTGATCTTGCAATGTTAATCAGTTAAATATGTTACCTATATACATATATTCCAAAAATTTCATTATTCTACATTAAATATTTCGTGTTGCGATATTTTTTTCGTCATTGTACTGGGTGTTCAAAAAGTCAGTATAAATTTGAAAACCGAATAAATCACGGAATAATGTAGATAGGTACAAATTGACATACAGCTTGGAATGACATGGTGTTTTATTAGAACAAAAAAAAAATACAAAAGTTCAAAAAATGTCCGACAGATGGCGCTTCATCTGATCAGAATAGCAATAATTAGCGTAACAAAGTAAGACAAAGCAAAGATGATGTTCTTTACAGGAAATGCTGAACATGTCCACCATCATTCCACCACAATAGCCGTAATCGAGGAATAACGTTGTGAACAGACTGTAAAGCATGTCCGGAGTTATGGTGATGCAATGGCGACGGATGTTGAATGTCAGCATTCCTAGAGATGTCGGTCGATCACGATACACTTGCGACTTCAGGTAACCCCAAAGCCAATAATCGCACGGACTGAGGTCTGGGGACCTGGGAGGCCAAGCATGACAAAAGTGGCGGCTGAGCACAAGACCATCACCAAACGATGAGAAGAAGAGATCTTTCACGCATCTAGCAGTATGGGGTGGAGCGCCATCCTGCATAATCATCGTACGTTCCAGCAGGTGTTTATCAGCCAGGCTGGGGATGATGCGATTCTGTAACACATCGGCGTACCTGACATCCGTCACGGTAGCAGTTACAAAACCAGAATCACGCATTTCCTCGAAGAAAAAAGGCCCGATAACGGTAGATGTGGTAAATCCTACCCATACCGTGATTTTCTCGTCGTGCAATGGAGTTTCCACGACAGTTCTAAGATTTTCAGTAACTCAAATTTTGCAGTTGTGGGCGTTGACAGACACTCGGAGTGTGAAATGAGCTTCGTCGGTCTGCGACACGTTACTCAACCAATCGTCATCTTCCACCATCTTTTGAAACGCCCACACCGCAAATGCCCTCCATTTCATTAAATCGCCATGGAACAGTTCATGATACCGATGGATTTTGTATGGATAGCATCGGAGCGTACGCCTAAGTGCTTACCAAATAGTAGTGTCTGGAATGCCGGTGAGACGTACAACTGCACGAGCGCTGACTTCCCCGTGCATAGACTAACCCGCTACAGTCTCCATTTCTTCCTGAACAGTCTCAGCAGCATTACGCCTTCAGCATTACGCCTTGTGCTCGGTCGGCCACTACGGGGTCTATCTCTAAACAACCCGTGGCTTCGAACTTCGAAATCTTTCTCGCCACAGCTGCATTTGTCAACGGACCTTTACCCGTTCTAATCCCCTTCCTATGGCGATAGGATCGTAACGCTGAACTAGCACATTCCCCATTCTGATAATACAGTTCCACTAAAAGCGTCTTATCAGGTAACGTCAACATGCTGCGAATGCTGGCGCATCTGATTCTCTCTCTCTTTTTTTTTCTTTATTGTAATTTTAAAACCTGTACAACAGGCAGGATATCAGCAGCGTTCTATGCTGCTCTTCAGCCAGAGGATACAAGATGAGAAAAAACAGAAAGATTACACATAGGTTACAGAACGGTGGGCAAGAAAACAGTTGACACAGAAAGGCAAACACGGAGCCGTTCACACTCGACGATAGTCCACACTTCAAACTGTTGACACGACGCACAGACACGGAAGACAGCGATGGCAAAGGTGAACGATGGAGTGCGACGGTGAACACTGAACACTAAAACACTAAACACGACGGCACACACGAGACACTGATGGCGAAGATCTCCTCTCCGGCGCGCGAAAGTCCACGTAGCGTGTGCGAGTCCGGGGACCTGCCAAGAGGGGAAGAAGGGCGGGGGGGGGGGTGGAGAGGGGAGAACAAAGACGCCAATGGCTGAGGAGATGGCAGGAGGAGTAGAGGGGCAGGGGAGGGGTGATTCTCTCTCTCATTACTGCTCCTTTTATATACGATTGTCATGCGCACTCACTGACGTTTTGCTGTCCAGCGCCATCTGTCGGACATTTTGTGAACTTTGTTTTTTTTTTCTAATAAAACCCCATGTCATTCCAATCGTGTGTCAATTTCATTCAAATGCATACAGGGGGGCACAAAAATATGAAAACAGATCAAACGCAGCTGGTTCATTACCACGAATAATATTGTATAGGGGAACGGTTGGCCTTCAAAACAGGCTCCAGTCGTCTCGGAATGGGTAAATACGGGTTCTGTGTGGTTTTCAGGGGAATCTTATACCATTCTTCAAGCGGAATATTGGCTAGTTCAAGTGGTTTCGGTGGATAGCGATCACGCAACCTTCTGTCCAAACTAGACTACGAAGGCTCAATAATATTGAGATATGACGGCTTTGGTGGCTCCCAGAACTAGTTCTGCGTGATGAAATCAATGCGAACAGGGGCCGTAATCAGCGAAAATGGTTACATAATCCTTACCAAGCACGTGTCCTTATAGAGTAACCACGGGTCCTATAGAACGCGATATGGCTGCCCCAACGATCGCCGAACCCCGCCATGTTTCGGTCTCTGGACGTAGACTCGGCCAGAAGTCGGGAACAGTGTGAAATGCGACTTATCCTACCAAATGACTTTCTTTCATTGTTCCATAGTTCAAATTTTATGCGTCCGGCACCGCGTTTTCGTTTTACGGGCGTTTGCATCACCGACGTGTTGTTTTGGAATTCCAGCAGAATTTCCTTCGTGTTGCTTCGGCGCTGAAACGGTTCACGAGTGCGACTTTCCAGTGAGTTTTGAAGCTGTCGCCCTCTTCTTTTACGTCGCAGTCCTGTTCATTAAATATATATAATTAAAAAAGTCTTGATCGCAAATTTCTTTTATGAGTGAGACCGATTTCAATCCTTAAGGATCATCTTCAGACTCTTTACGGAAACCCTTAACGTGTACATAGATCGTCTTTGCTGTCGTTACTGCACTTTGTGCCAGCTTTTCAGAATGTCCCATCGATAGAGGACGCCGTTTCTATGGCAACCCTCAACGTCTATATAGATTGTCTTTGTTGGTAGCTTCTCTCTACCACTATAGTAACCTTTGACAGCTATTCCATATATCTTTGCCAATAGCACGTATGTTACGGAACGGATAACAGAGGGCGGCCTAAACTAGTTTATTTTACTTCCTGGCAGATTAAAACTGTGTGCCCGACCGAGACTCGAACTCGGGACCTTTGCCTTTCGCGGGCAAGTGCTCTACCAACTGAGCTACCGAAGCACGACTCACGCCCGGTACTCACAGCTTTACTTCTGCCAGTATCCGTCTCCTACCTTCCAAACTTTACAGAAGCTCTTCTGCGAAACATGCAGAACTAGCACTCCTGAAAGAAAGGATACTGTGGAGACATGGCTTAGCCACAGCCTGGGGGATGTTTCCGGAATGAGATTTTCACTCTGCAGCGGAGTGTGCGCTGATATGAAACTTCCTGGCAGATTAAAACTGTGTGCCCGACCGAGACTCGAACTCGGGATCTTTGCCTTTCGCGGGCAAGTGCTCTACCAACTGAGCTACCGAAGCACGACTCACGAGCGGTACTCACAGCTTTACTTCTGCCAGTATCCGTCTCCTACCTTCCGCTGCAGAGTGAAAATCTCATTCTGGAAACATCCCCCAGGCTGTGGCTAAGCCATGTCTCCACAGTATCCTTTCTTTCAGGAGTGCTAGTTCTGCATGTTTCGCAGAAGAGCTTCTGTAAAGTTTGGAAGGTAGGAGATGGATACTGGCAGAAGTAAAGCTGTGAGTACCGGTCCTGAGTCGTGCTTCGGTAGCTCAGTTGGTAGAGCACTTAACCCGCGAAAGGCAAAGGTCTCGAGTTCGAGTCTCGGTCGGGCACACAGTTTTAATTTGCCAGGAAGTTTCATATCAGCGCACACTCCGCTGCAGAGTGAAAATCTCATTCTAGTTTATTTTAAGCTAATTATTTACTACAGATTATATTTTTGACGAATAGCTACTTCACAGTAACAGTACAATGTATTTTAACTATAACTCTTCTTCAGATCTTAATAATATAGCCTATTGTAATAGGTTTTATGCAAATAGTACACACTATACGTCTGATTGGTTAGCAGTGATGTCATACACAGAACGTTGAGGGGACTAGTACTATTTAAGACCACTCCCGGCCTATCCATTTAGCAGTCAGTTTAGTGTCGTCGGTTGGCGCAGCTTGCTCTATTGAAGTCCACCTGCCTTTCTGGGTGTAGGTGTAATTGTATTTCAGTGGATATACGATACTGTAAGGATCTCTCTATGTGTACGTATGTTATTTCAGAGTCTGAAGATGATCTGTAAGGATTGAAACCGGTCACTCCGATAAAATAAATTTGCGATCAAGACTGTTTTTTTAATTCTATATATTTAATTGTATAATATAAGATCGCTGATAATGTTTTCAGAAAAATTTTACGGTCCTTTTCAATGGCCATCCGTCACGATTACTTAACACGCAGTTTCATCCGTGTTGTGACTTAGTAGATGAGGTTTTTCCGCTTTCTTTGTATGCGTTATAAATTTTCGACACGTTGTCTGTTAAAACACCAAACACTTCGGCTGCCTTGGTTACAAAAACACCCACCACAAGAGCTATAACAATTTGTCACGTTCTAATCCACTTATGTCCGACATAATGCACTCACAACTAGACAGAACGTTGTTCAGACAACGATTGAGACATGCACAGGTGCCGTTAGTGGTCAAATACAACAGCGCGACCTGCAGGCTTGGCTAACATCTGCATTTATGTTCTCGCGATGTTCCCATATTTCTGTCCCATCCCTGCATACTCTGTCGCGTCCCGACACAGGTGGTGCCTTTCACCACTCTTTGAGTCGGTGTTGCCTGCGTGACACAATCAGGACGTTGACGACATCCTTCACAACCTTCATATCGGAGATGAATTTCGTTGATTGACTTGGAGTTTAGTAATGTCAGTACTGACGATTGTAAAGGAGTAGTGCTGCAAATAGATTATGCGGAAGTTGTAAATTATAACTTTAGTGTACCAGGTCTACAATTTTTATTCTGTCGTTTTTTCTCTAAGTTCGGGGCGTACAAAAAAATTATGATTCATGGTATTGCCCATCGCTGGCCACTACATTCTCCCGTCTTTCGGATAGCATACAAATCCCGTGGCGAAAGAACTGGGTTTATTTTGTGGAGATCCATGAATCAATTCAATTTTGCACTTGCTCATATGATCGGAAGTGCTGCTCAGCCAGACTGTATGCTACTGAACGAGAAAGGTGGTAGTCAGAGAGAGCAACGTATGGAGAATACGGGGGGAGGGATAAGAAGCTAAGAAAACGTTATGTCTTCTTAAGGCGTTGAAAACATTATCTGCACGTTCTTCCACTAATAGTTACCTCACCATTGGTCTTACCCAGTGTTTTAAGAGCCACAGCCGCAGATTTCTTTCTGTCTTCCTCCGCCAAGCCGATCTTCGACATCAAAATCACCGTTCTTAAGGCGTTGAAAACATTATCTGCACGTTCTTCCACTAATAGTTCCCTCAGTACCCAGTATTTTAAGAGCCACAGCCGCAGATTTCTTCATGTTAAAACAGAGAATTAAAACTTCCCGCAAATGGCGAGAAATGGGTATGTAAGTTGACGTACTTAATCGAGAATAACCTTATAATGCAATCACAAATCGACTAATATTTTATGGCATTATGTTTACAGGTGGCTAAGGTTATTGCATTACACCTATGAACCCCACTTGCCGCTACTGCCGTCTATTGCAAAACGGCGGATGCAAAGTTGTAGACCTAGTATCATTTTTATTGAGCTGTTAGATACAAGTGAGATTATAGAGAAACAGAGTAGCTGAAGTGTCAGATGTGCCACCATTTACTGTACAGTCAGCCAACTGCCGATCTGAATCGGTGACGAGTGCTCTTAGTCACATACGCTCAGCTAACTACTGCCTCCCTGACCCAGTTTCAGTACCACTGTACTATATGGCCGCTTGGCTTTGCAGTGCAGGAGACAAGCCTTCAGCTATAACTTCGCCGTGTCATTTACTGAAATGCTGAAGTACTACTCGTTGAGACAGAGACAGGCATTCTCTGTTCGAGACGATTCCAAGACATGTACAATCACTTTTTATCTCGCATTTGTTATGTGTCCCCCGAGTCTTGCCACCGGTTTCTTCAGCACTGTTACTGCGGCGTCGCCGCTTCGTACGCTGATTGCTAAGTGGTGTAACCGATTATCGAACCTCCGTTCTGCTGATAACGAGCTCTTTTATATCCGTCATAACTGATCTGATTGCACAAGGTCTTCCAGTGTCACATTAGTACTGTCTGGTGACCCAGAAACCCGTTTTCCATCACGTGCATTGATGCTGTATTGCCTGGTTGGACCATCTCTTTGGGAGAATCCCATCTACATGTGACTACCTTATTGTTAAATGAATTCTGTTGTCGTACATTATGTGCGTCATTGGAATATTTCCTCTGTGTTACTTCTCCTCAATGTTGCCGGCCGGGAAGCAAGGCACTTATGACATCATCAGGTACTTCTCCTTTTGGTCTGACTGTGAATTAAATTTTTAAATTGTATGAGGTCACGACAATTCTATACTCACACTATTTGTAAGTAACACCAGAACAACATCTATAATTAAAAATACAACGCAACTGGAAGGATGCAGAATCCTGAGTCATATCGCATTTTCTTTTGATAGGAGAACAGCGGCAAAATATTTTGAGATTACATTAGACATGTCTCTGTATAGACTTGTTATTGGTTACTATTCATTACATGTCCTGCTTTTTTCAAGCTGATATTGTAACGATACGACCATGCGTTGAAGGTGCCGGATGAGACTTCGTTTTACAAAGATCATAACACATTCTTCTAAGCGGGGGAGGGGGGAGGGAAAGGGGGGGGGGCATCTTGCAGCTACAATTCCCTGACCTCTCTGGGTCACCCTTGCCGATACAGATGCTCGAGGCAATGACTCAGTTCCATTTCTGCTTCCACGTTCTTCATGACTTGTTACTACGACGTTAAGTTGAACCTCTGACGTGAGCAAGCGTTGTCGTACACCCATCGCTGTTGCGATTCAAGTGCGTTTGCGTTTGAGCAGTGCTGTTACCGCGAGTGATCGTAATTATCCAGCGCTAGCTTTGTGGCCCATTTGCTTAGGCTTTCACTGTATTTCGTTTTCATTGTATACGTGGTGGAGGCACACTATTCAATTATTCCTTTGTTGATCACCGCCACATTCAATCCGATTGCGGTCGGATTAAATTATTAGGACTACGAGCCGGCGAGATTGACGAATTGCGTGTCCCTACGCTGCAGCTTTAACTAAACAGTCATGCAGGTAAAGACAACAATATTCACGGGAGGTCACTTTGTAACAAGGCTTGTTGCGGCTTGAAAAGATCGCGACGTCAAACAGCAGAACTGCATTGAAACCGTTTATGTATTTCTTTCGTGTTACAAGTGAAGTGTATGAAACACGCGCCTATGGCTGTATGAGTCGCTGCTGTTGTGAGTTTTATTTATCAAGTATCGTTTCAGTATCCACAATGGAGTGACTTTCTTTCTGAGTCACGTATCACGACCATTTGTGGGATGATCTCCATTCTGTCATCAGAAACTAGTAGCTGTTTTGAAATAGATGTCAGAAATTGAAATTCTATATTAGTGACAGCAAGATTTTACTTCATCTATATCTCGGTGTGGGTTTTTTTTTCTTTTTTTTGTGGTTTACATGCTCTTAACGGCGAGGTTACCAACGCCCTTACAAATATTAACAGTGAAACGTTAGCGTCTCCTCTACATCTCATCTGTGTTACGCAATAACCGTCTTCTCTATATGTCTTTTGTTACGCAACATTCCCTTTTACAATAACCTATCAAACCTAGGATTTCTATCTCTTGCTTGGTAATAACAAATGAAATCTTCCCTTTGAAATTAATTCTCTTTCTCAGTCTTCGCATACAAATTTAAATGCTGCTTATTAAAAGTGATTTTCTGATTATTTCGACGAAACATAGAATGTGTCGTCGTCGTGGCCCTCAGTCGTTACCTGCAATAACCCAAAACTGTTCCTTACCTTTTTTACTGTCACTGGATCGCCATCTGACTGCTACATCGAACTGCGACATGAATATACTTACTCTGTTTTACTATACTCTATTAGCTGCTGGTGGGCTTTCATTATAAGTGGCTTTATTTATTACCTAAGCTGACATTCTTCTTTAATAGCAAAACTGACGTTATTCTTTAATTAATTTGACTGAAGTTACGTAATTCATAGCTAAACTTTTTCTTGACAACAGTAAAATTTTGCTAAGCTTTACGTTGATGGTTTTTGGGGTGGGTTATAATCAGAAATGCAATATTGCTGGCAAAAATTAATTATATTCTGAATGAAATTATTTTACAAACGTTCAAATTTGACTTATTTTTACAATAATCTTACAACTAGCATTGCGCAAACATGCCTTCAGTAGTCTTGAGTTTCTCAAAAAGATAATTCAATAATATTAGTTCCTCTTATGATAATAGTTAGCTGATGTCTCTTTACATCCGTTTAAAATCTCTAGTCAATCACAGCTAGGAGCTGGCAGACACACCGCTCCTCTCAACCTCTCGCTTCAGCTCTGCTACCGACTCGCTTCACATCTCACTCACTACTGGCTTCCTACGAACGCTAAAGTGCGGTCTCTTCTGCCAACAATGGTTTCTGGTGCAGACAATCCCTGCTACCATTTCAAAATGTATCAATGCGCGGTTTTTCCTCTCTTTTCTTAAAATGTATCCATACGCGGTCTTTCCCTCTCTCTTGGCAACAATACTTTGGTGCAGACATTCGCTGCTACCACAATTATTTCCAACATGACAAATATTAATTATTCCTACTTAATCCTATTAATAAAATATAAATATATTTCATAAATTGTGGTTTGACAACAGACAATAGAAATGTACACGTCTTACAATAGGAACGAATGTGATTTAAAAGTCACAAATCATTATACTGGGGAGAGTAAGTCTTACGCAAATACACGCACTCTCAATCTCACTCGGCTCATCCGCAAATTCGCACTGGCTCACATCCATGAAAGCGCAAACGTCGGCAGATACGCTAAGACTGGAAATTAACACAGAAGTAACGTAAAAGGAAAGATAAAATAATTCCACATGGAAATGTGAATAGCTGCTCACTTACAATAAAAGACATGGATGAGCCCGCCACAACATATTAAAAACTTCTTCTTATAATTTTGGGGAACATTTCGGACATTCCACGAAACTTTAACACTCGTACCACATTCGTGTCATTGTCAATTAAAACAGAGGGCAAAGCTGCCGGAAAACGAGTAGCTGCCTTCTTGTCTGAATATAAAACACGATCCACTAAATTGAAGCGCACCATGACCTGCACGCCAGAAGCACCGCACCTTGGAGGGTCCTCTTGCTGGAGCGAAAACCCATGAGTCGCAGGGAAGTGTCCTATAAGAAGAAGAATAAAAAGGACCTCATCCCGTCTGAGTGGTTGGAAAAAGATACACCACGACCGTGTCACCTCCACTCATTCTTCTTCCCATGTGAGTCTGACTCATACTACAACGTTTCCCTCATTATCCATGTGTCCTGGTAACTAGCAGAAAGACGCGTTCTGCCGCTGACGTTGTACTTGGAGAGGGGCATCCTGGATATCCTGGACAACTTTATCTGCTGGGTAGAAGCGTTGTAGCGAGCTAAAGGCACTCAGGCTGCAGGAAAGTAGGAACCAAAATTACTAATGTTGTGTAAGATGGCAACGCACCACTTTTAAACTACGAAAACTTCGCCACACGCGCTCCGGTTGGCCGTGGGATTTCCCTGCTGCCGTTCGTCGGTGGACGGGCAGCGCTATGGTTGTCGGTTCACACATATAAACGTCCCTCGCCCCGTCACTACCCCAACGTGATACGCACAAGTGTCGAATAAGTCTTGCTGTTTGTCACCACCTCACGTCAGAGGCATTAACACGTAAGCTTCGCTTCGGACCACACACACGTCACCTGCGATTTAGTCATACAGTAAGCATGGCGGCACACTACTCATTTGAAGAACAACGAGAAATGGTTTTCGTTTATGGACTAGCTGACGGTAATGCGCATGAAGCTCGACGGTTGTATTCGGAACGGTACCCAGCAAGACGCCACCCACACCCGCAAACGTTTACAGCAATTCACCGGCGACTTGGCGAAACAGGCTCGATAGCGGGACATCATGGTGATGCTGGAAGACCTCGAACAAGACGGGATGCTGCATTTGAAGAGACTGTTCTCGAGCACTTCGCGGAGATACCTACGACATGAACTCGAGGGGTTGGACACGACATGTGGGGTACTCATCCGTTACTCTGAGAGGTTTTGAGGGATGGCGGCCAACATCCATTTTCTTTCCACCCCATTCAAGACTTAAATTCTGTGGCGGACTACGAATACAGGTTAGGGTTTTGCCGGTAATTTTTGCGACGTGTTGTACGAGATACCGACTTCCCCCCCCCCCCCCCCCCCAATTGTGTTATTTACCGACGAGTACCCCCTCCATTTGGCTGGTCTTTACAACACTCGGAACGTTCATTACTGGGCAAGAGGAAACCCTCACATCACGTTAGTCCATGGACGCCAGGAACGATTTTCTCTCTACATTTGGGCAGACATTGTGGGTGACCATCTGATTGGGCCGGTCCGTCTACCTCCTCGACTTACTGTGGAAAATTACTTTCACTTTTTGCAAGAAACTCTACCCGGCCTGCTGGAAGATGTTCGCCTGGACATAAGGCTAAACATTTGGTTGCACCATGACGGGGCGCCCGCACATAACAGTCGTGCTGTTGGACGTGCCACGTAATTGGCAGATCTGCTAGTAGGACACGCCGCAGCGATCACCAGACCTAACGCCACTGGACTTTTTCATGTGGGTATTCTTCAAGGTTCTAGTTCACCCAGCCCGACGCGAATCACCTAGAAACGAAGAGGAATTAATGGATCGCATTCAGCATGCCCGCCAATCACATCAGAGCAATGCGAGGAATCTTTGAAAGAGTTCGGAAAAACACCGTTAGACGTCACCAAGCTTGTGTCGCGCCAGAGAGTCGCCTGTTCGAGCACCTGTTTTAAGTAAACAATGTCCTAGTTACAAAAAAAGGCCCTTTTCAGGACCGACACAATTTGTAAAAGACTTTCTACACCCGAAATAACAGCTGTCGATGGGTTTGTTCCCAGTACGTCTTATCATGAAACTACAGTGGATATGTCGGAAGCCTGGATTCGCCCCCAGTCCCCGAGACTGGAAGGCTGGCGTGCTACCACTGGAGATGACTCAGTATTGTAGAACAGTATAATGTCGTTTATTGAAACTGAAGTACACTTCTCGAACAATCACTATATACACACAAAAACGAATAACTTGTAGACGACCATTCTCAAGAGCATCGGTGAGGTTCGTCGGAGCTGGTCCTAGCTCGGCGAGGAACTGGCTATACTGCTGCTGTGCTGGCCTTATAAAGCTGGCGGAGGCCGGCGCAGTACTCCAACTCTGTGAGGCGACCTGTGCACAAAAAGGTTCACATTAGTCACTAGCAAGTTGGGCACTGATGACCTCGATGTTGAGCGCCCATAAGCCCCAACACACCACACCACTAGCAAGTTCTGTTTGTTTTGAAGAATTGTTTTCCTCTTGGTTGCGCCTGCAAGTGCTTGTCTATGTTACATGGTACACAGGGGTGTCTTGAGTGTAGTCTGCCTGCAGGGCCGTCTGTGGCAGACGTAGCATACCTCCCTTCTGGGGGGGGGGGGGGGGGGGGGGGGGGAGCTGCGCAAAAGATTGATAGCTGCTACGTCGTGGAGATCTGCGGCTGCGGCTCCCTGGAGGAGACTGTAGAGGCTGCCTCTCGGAGAATATGGTGCTGTACGTCCTGTGATGAAGGCTGACCTGCGTACTGGTTGTGATGGCGACATGGTGGGACCAGCGCCATCGGTTCGTCTTCATCGGTGGCAATCGGCTGTTAGGGAGGCGCCGAAGAGGGACCGGGCAGCTTGTCCGTCGGCTGTGGCTCCTGTGTTGGTGGTGCTGGTGGCGGCGACTGATGCCCTAACACATCACCCATGCAACGATTAGATGGCATTAGTGAAGGGGTCTGTGTAGGTGGTCCGGAATGGGTGTAGAGGTGGCAGTGGTCCGTGTCGTGGGGTGCGGTGCAGGTGTCGCAGAGTAGCGAGGATGCAATTGATTTTGATGGAGGACTATTTGGCCATCCAAGATGACGTCAAAAAGTTGGCGATCCCGGAAACACTGGATGACGGTGGGCAGCCAGTCTGCTTTAGTGCCAAAACCTCGTGTCCAGACTAAGGAGCCAGGGAAGAACCGGGACTGTCCAGGAGGAATATGAATTCTTGGAGAGGGCAAGAGAAGATGTAGGAGGGTCCTGGGTTGCTGGCCGTGGAGTGCTTCCACTGGGCTTTTGTCCCCTATCAGAGTGGCTCAATAGGAACTGAGGAACAGCGACAGAGCATCTTCAAGGGAGTGGTCTTTGGTATATTTGAGCATTTGCGTCTTGAAAGTTCTGACCAGGCATTCCGCTTCCCCATTGGATTGGGGATGGAAGAGCGGTGTGAGAAGATGCTGGATGCTGTAGTCAGTACAAAAGGAGAAGAATTCCTGGCTTCGAAATTGTGGTCCATTGTCAGTGGCTATGGCTTTCGGTAATCCTTCCAAGCAAAATATTTTGGCGAGAGCTGATAAGGAAACGTGCGTGGTGGTTGCTGAACACCAAACGATGTATGGGAAATGGGAAAATGCATCGATGATTAGGAGTCATTGGTAGCCCAGAAATGGTCCCGCAAAGTTAAGGTGGATGTGTTCCCAGGGACTGTTCAGCATAGGTCAGGGAAGGAATTTTTTTGGGGTGGGGGATGGGGCAATTGTTGTGCACAGACGATACAGCGCTGCACCATCTCTGTGATGTCAGATGTGAGGCCGAGCCAAACAAAATGCCTTCTTGAGAGGGATTTGGTGCAAACGATCACCCAATGCCCTTGTTGAAGAATGTGGAGGATCGTCGGCTGCAGGGATCTCAGAACGATGACCCTTGGTTCAGCTGAATGTAATCGAAGAAGAGTCCATCCACGGCCAAAAGCTGGTATCGGATGGAATAGTACAACTGGAGGTGGCGTTGATCCTGAGGAGGTGGTGACGATGGCCAACTATGCAGAACGCGGTGTTCGACGACTCGGAGGAGGGAATCTTCTCTGGTGGCTGCAGCTACTTTGGGAGCTGTAACGGGAAATGCCTTCAGGACCTCTTTGATGTCATCACCAATCTGATAAACGAGGAGGTCCAACTGCTCAAAAGCAGGGCCCAGACCTTGTGGGAGATGTGACAAGGTGTCCGCATTGGCATGCTTCGAGGTGGTACGGAAATGCATGGTGTGGCGAAATTGAGATAGGAACAACGTCCAATTCTGGAGATGTAGGGATGGTTTGGTCGGTAATCGAGCCGAAGGCATAAATAAAGAGAGGAGCGGTTTGTGGTCAGTAATAATGTGAAAGTACTTGCCATAGAGAAAGGGACAGAACTAGGAACAGGCAAAAACCATGGCAAGTGCTTCTTTCTCGATTTGGGAAAATTTGATTTGTTTTGTGGAGAGAGCTTTTGATATGTGTGCTATGGGGCACTCTGTGCGATCCAGCAGTTTGTGAGACAGGACAGCTCCCACACCATACTCAGAGGCATCCGTATGAAGTATCAAAGGAAGGTTTGGATCATAAGGCATGAGACATGCAGCAGATTGGAGCTGCTGTTTGAGGGTATGGAAGGCGGTCTTGCAGACTGGGGTCCAACAGAATGAGATATTTTTGAGGCACAGATGGTACAGGGGTGCTGCCACTTGAGCTTCAGAAGGAACGAATTTCCTGTAACACGAAATTTTTCCCAAGAAGGATTTCAACTGATGAAGGTCCCAGGGACGGGGCAGGTTGTTAATGGCGTCGATATAAGAGAAAAATGGAGAAATGTCATTTAGGGAAATGATGTAACCCGGATAGGAAATAGATTTTTGGAAAAATTAACAGTTCGAAGGCGGAGGGAGAGTAGGCACAGGTTGGCTACGTGCTCTTCGGAGGAGGACCCAGTGACGACTGTGTCGTCTAAGTAATTTATGCACCCCCAGGATATCAGTGAGAAGTTATTCAAGGTACCTTTGCAACATTGTGGGATCACTGGCTAAACCAAACATGAGTCGGTTTAGTTGGAAGAGGCTGAAAGGAGCATTTATAATAGTTATATTGTCGGGAGGAAAGATCAAGAGGAGTTTGGAGATATGCTTCTGCTAGGTCGATTTTGTAAAAGTAGGAGCCCCTGTCAATTTGCGAAAATATCTTCCAGTCATGGAAGGAGATAGTCGTCAACGAGAAGCTGTGGGTTGATTGTACAGGCGAAGGCAGCGGACTGGCTTCTGCATCATGACTAAAGGCATGGACCACAAGCTGAACCGCACAGGCTGGAGAACCCCTTCATCTTGAAGACGGAGTTCTTCTTTGAGCGGCTGTTGTAGTGCCACTGGTTCCTGGCGTGCCCGGAAGTAGTGGGGCCGAGTGGCGGGGCGGAGTTGAAGCGAGGCCTAAGTCCTTGGCATAGCCTATGCTCGGTGAAAACAGGTCCTGGAGTTCATTACAGAGTGCATCAACTTCAGGAAAAGGAATGTGCAGAGACACTAGGTGAACATCGCCCACAATGGAAAATCCTCATAAGCGAAAGGCGTGCAGTCCAAATAAGTCTGCTGTGGAGGAATTGTTGACAGCCAGAAACGTGACTGGACGGTGAACCAATTTGTACTTGACTTGAGCCATGAATTGTCCTAGGAGAGCTATGCCTTGCTTATTGTGCGCCAGTAGGCGCTTAGGGGCTGGAGAGAAGGTTGGTGAACCAATGTTGGCATATGAAGTGTAATTAATCAAGGATACTGCTGCGCCTGTGTCCACTTGCAGACGCAGAGGCTTGTCATTGATAGTGACGTCTATAAAAATTTTTGCTGTCGAGGAGCTGTCTACCTGGTTGACGTCCATTGGGGTGTTGTTCAAGCCATCTGGATATGGTTTGGGCTGGCGGTTGCTGGAGGTGGTGGTTTCTGCGCGACGAACGGACGCTAAATGGCCTTCCCTGCCGCAGTGTGTGCACTGCGCCCAGCGGTCTGGGCGATCTTCTATATCATGTGTTGAAAAGCAGGTGGGGCAGGATGGCAGGCGGAGACGATCCCCGCTATGCCATTGCTGGTTGTGCCGGTTGTGTTGTTGCTGCAGTGGCTTCTGGCTCTGGCCGGGATGGTGCGACTCGGCGTCATGTTGTGGAGGCGGTCTCTGACCGGCTATAGGAGCGCGGCGTTGAGCCCTGGATTGATGCTACGTCTTCGGTGTCCATCTTGGTGTCGTCACGGATTGCTGCTACATCTGCCCAGGATTCCAGTCGACGATAGGCGACAGTAGAAATCTTGGCTTATAGACTAGTTCTATGACCTGCTCGAGGGACAGGTCTTCTAACTTGAGGGCGTCGTGGCGGAAAACGGCATCTGGCGCTGCCTCTATCAAGTGGTCACGCACCATGCCATTAGCGTATGATACCTTGGAAAGATGTGTGTGAAACTTACATTTCCTGCTGAGACCTTGCAGCTCGGCGATCCACTGGTGATAGGTCTGCTTGAGTTTCTTCCGGCATTGGTAGAACTCAACACGGACTGAGAGTACATGATGTCAGCGTTTGTAGCAGGCATTTAACGTCGCACAGATGACGGTGAAGGTGAGGGAATCGGGGTCCAGTGGTCGTAGGTTCGTGAGCAGGACGTACATCTTCGATTGGTTCCATGACAAGAAAAAAGCGCGCTGCCTGTCTTCTTGGGTGACTTGATGAATCGTGAAGTGTTGCTGGATACGTCGTTCATATGTTTCCCATTATTCAACTTCATTGTTGAATGCTGGGAAAGGCTGTGGCGTCGCGGGGCGGTGGGGGCTTCGGATTTCAGTGATCAGTTGTGTCTGAGTTTCCAAAAACTGGTGCAGAAGTCCTTGAAAGAATTGTTGCCATTCTGTAGGTGCTGCTGTCGTAACCATGATGTTCGTCGGTTCGTTATCCCATCCTCGTCGCCACTGGAGAATATTCAGTATTGTAGAACACTCAGTATAATGTCGTTCATTGAAACTGAACTACACTTCTCGAACAATCACTATATACACACAAAAACGAATAACTTGTAGACAACCATTAAACAAAAGCGTTGGTGAGGTCCGTCGGAGCTGGTCCTAGCTCGGCAAGGAACTGGCTGTACTGCTGCTGCACTGGGCTTATAAAGCCGACGGAAGCCGGCATAGTACTCCAACTTTCCCTCTATCTGTGAGGCGACCTCTCCAAAAAAAGGTTTGCATTAGTCTCTAGCAAGTTCTGTTTGTTTTGTAGAATTGTTTTGCTCTTGGTTGCGCCTGCAAGTGCTTGTGTATGTTATATGGTACACAGGGGTGTTTTGAGTGTAGTCTGCCTGGTAGGAGTCGTCTGTGGCAGACGTAACAACCACCGAAGTGCGGGCCACCTTGGATACATCGCGATCTCCGGCAGGTAAAGTATTCGCGGTCACGCGTTATCCAGAGCATCTGGCAACAGAACAATCCCGCTGACAATCGGAGTGCGTGGTGCCAAGTTCCCGTAGTTTAAAAATTGTATATTGCCGACCTACACAAATTGCTTCCTACTAGCATCAGGTATCCAGGATTAAAATTTCTTGATACAATTTTTCTCCACTCTGTATAGTTGTGATGCTCATTTTAAATATCAAAAAATATTTTATTGTAACATATGCAGAAATACAACCACTGCTGTACTGCACTAAACCTAAAATTACTCTGGGCCTCTGCAGTAACCGGGATGGGAGTAGATGAAAACCCTGGAATTAGGTCTGCTCTGGCTCCACACCAAGTAACTTCAGCATATGTTTCACACAGATCCAAAACGGCGTTGCTGCTTGTAGACCACTGGATAAAAAAGTCGCTTCATAGCTGGACGAGCAACACTATGGTATGCTGGCGAATTAGTAGCAGCGAGGCTCTTAAATATGCCGGACGCACCAAGACGAGTCGCTGCTGGATGGTGAGTTGCGTTTCCCACAGACTCGGCATGGGGATGGTCCTTTACGTACCATATCCTTCAGTGACTATATAATGGGCACACTTTAGAGTACTTTTACTAGCAAAATAGGTGGGATGAAAACACGAAAGAGTTACCCCTATGATTGCTGCATATCGTTAATCAGTGACGAATATTCCACGAAACTTGAGGTACCGTTTAGTTGCTATCTGAATCATTTCGTTACATGTTTTCTTTCACGGACACACTTTATGCCCGGTTAGGGTTGAGTAGGTAGTTTTCATATTTATCCAGTTCGTTATCTTCAATGGACTCAGAGTCGAAATAGCACGAAATAACTGCCAGTTGCGCAGAAACGCGCCAGCGGAAAAATGCTACTGCCGGAACACAAAGAAATGCGAATATGCTCCTCTTTAACACAATGTGACAGGAGGGCGAGGAACCAGCTATCTCATTCCACATTCCGTCTTTCTCACCAAAAATGTTCGAATGCGAACATATCCGCACTTTTTTGTGTTGAAAGGGAGTAGCAGAGAGACAGTAACGGTGAAAGAGAAAACAGACAGCTGCAGTGGGATAAAAAGAGAGAGGAGACAGTGATGGTGGTAGAGAGAAAACGGCAGTCGAAGAGAAAGAGAGAGAGATGGAGAATACAGCGGTGGGACCAAAAAAGAGAGGACACATCGATGATAAGTGAGAGACTGTGGCAATAAAAGAAAAAGTGAGATGGACGGGGATAGGGCCTGTGGGAGTAAAAGAGAGAGGAGACAGTGGAAATGAAAAATACAGATTGGAAACCATATATTGGTTTGTGGGGGTCTGGACTCTCCCTAACCGGAGAATGTTAGCATGTGTGTATAGGGAAGGATGCATTTTAGACCAAACTTTTTAACAGGGAAAAAAATAAATCCCCCTCCCCCTAGAATTTTTGAGCAGTTGAGATATGGTGCAGACAGTAGCAGAGGGACAAAAAGACAAAAGGAAACAGTGTGAGGGACACAGGAGTCAGTGGTAGAGGATATACTGTAAATCACTGGGAGAAACAGGGGACAGTGAGAGAAAGACATATATAGATGGTGGTATGAGAGGAAAGTGTTAAGTATGAAGGCTTAACTACAAAAAGAGTCTGGATACAAGGGTTTAGAATGTTCTGCGTTAAAACGTCGCGAATATGTTCGCATGCAAAAATTATTGGTGACGAAAACGGAATGAGGATTGATTTAACTGATTCCCACTTTTCTGTCAGAGTCAAAAGAGGAGCATACTTTCCTTTTTTGTGCTGTGACAGGAGCATTTCCCTCCTTTTCCTGCTGCAGCAAGGTGTGCTACTCATATAAAATGAATTCTGTCGGCCAGTAAAGCTTTGACATTTTATTTATATGCTTCTACACATTTAAATACTTTGACACATACGAAAGACAAATAAATATAGATATTAATGAGCTTAACACAAAATCGTTTGCTTTACATTTTTTCTGGATACTTTTCAGATCAAGCGTAATTCATGGAAAACGCCCGACTTATCTATCCTAGAAGAGTAAAAATTTTATTGGAAATACTTTACCGGGTTTTCAGACCCTCCAGTTTTGCAAAATTTTTGAAAGTCGTTTTGAAATCCTCTCAGACATCTTAAGACACATTTCAGTTCTTTCTTTGTCACTGCAGTAGCACTTTGGGCATTTTTTTATAGGTGTGATGTATTCATTATACAATGCGTTGTTAATTTTTATTGGTGAAAATATACTGACTGAAAATACAGCTTTGTAACTTCAGAACCCCATAACCCTTGCCACGTGTTCACTACGTCAGCTAAAAATACAGTTACGCCACCCACCGGATATTACGTGCGTATTTTACACACGTAAGTGTGATAACTTTAAACAACTCGATATCAGTAACGGATACTGATACCGAAAAATTTTTCAAGATTTACGGCGAACATCATGAACTTATAGTAAAAATTACGACTACCTGCGATGAACAGAAATTACGGAAATGGCCATACCCACAACTGGCACTTTTAGTACACGTAAATCATGGTTTTTTGGGTGTACCTTGATAACGGATATAGATCTTCGAAAAAAGGAAATTGGCGTTTATAAATAAATGTATGAAGAATGTACATTTAGAATTGGAACATCCTGCTACGCTTATTTATTTAGATAATGTGGTTCATGTCGAAAACTGCTAAAAAGCGGTTTTTTGCTGTTTTCTGCTTAAGTACGGTAACTTTGAACCACTGGATGTCGGCAACGGGTAAGGATACCGAAAAATGTTACAAATTTCCCGAGAATATCATCTTAAGAACATATGGTAGAAAATTCGACCCTCTGCCATGAATAGAAATCATAGTCATACCCACCACTGGTACTTTTCGTAGCCAGAAAAAGGGTGTTTTCGGGGTTTTCTCGGGAACCGCCCATGAACAAATAGTGCTTTCTTTAGCTGTCAAATGTCCACCCTAGACCACGCAAAAGAGCCAACCGATTTGCTCAATTTGCCTGGGCTTGAGGAAGTGTATAATTTTTAGATTTTGACTCTTTAGAGTATAACAGCTTCAGTTTGCCTGCGGTATACAAATGGTCATTGGGCCACGGGCTATCCAAAACACTTGACGCCTTATCTCTGTGATCGACAGAATCCGAGGTATGGCCGCATGAAAAAACGCGTTTTTGTGCGCGGCTTTATTGGAACGTATTGGTTGTCCTGGTGAGTACTGGGCGAGTCCACTCCGTTGCTCTGAAAAGGGGGTCGGCCTAAGCTGACAGCCCCTTGCCAATCACCGTTTTGAAGCATTCTATTTACGGCATAGCATGCCATCGCAGTCTTCGCACATCACATCTGCAGGGAAAGTTCCTCATAATCATGCACATATGAAGATACGCAATGTCATTAAATTTTTGCCAAAAGAAGCAAACGAGGAAGCAAAAAACTTCCTGGCAGATTAAAACTGTATGCCGGACCGAGACTCGAACTCGGGGCCCTTGCCTTTCCCGGGGAAGTGCTCTACCAGCTGAGCTACCCAAGCACAACTCAAGCCCCGTCCCCGTCCCGTTCGTGGGGAGGGGCCGTTTCCACTTATCGCGAACGGTTACCTTACAATTCGTCTCGCCGCCAGACCCAAACTTCCATATGTCGTCCACCATGCATCTGCGGCCTGTACTCGAACATCTATCATGTATATTCCAGTATTGGTGAGACACATTAGTTGGAAGTCGCTTGCCCGGACAGGCATGCATACCCGAAGGAACTCTACATCTTAATTCGGAATAACACAGGCATTGCAATACTGTATTTATCCGCCGGTTTTGCACAAGTAACTTTCAAGTAAAATGTGTTACCTGTACGGGAATATACATAATGTATGTGCGAGCACAGGTTGTAGACACGTGGTTGATGGCGTATGGAAGTTCGGATCGGCCGTGAGTCGTGAACGGATAGCCAAATGATAAGGCGACCACCCACGTTAAGCGTGAAATCCGGATTCGAGTCCCGGGCTCGCACAGATTTTCACTGTCGTTATTCCATTCTACAGCTGATGGTTGTCCAAATCGCAATTGCAAATACATTTAATGTACCTCATAAAGGCTGTAGTCGCCGCAGTGTCTGTTCCTTTGGGCAAGAAGCACGTCGAAAGGAACTTTGCAACGTAATTCAGATCAGCATAGGCACTGCAATACCGTATTTTTCAACAGTATCTGATGGTAATGCTTCGCATATTCCAAAGTGGTGAGGTACTTGACTTTCCCTAAGCAGTCTAAAATTTCAACAACAAAAACGTGCAGAGTAAATACAGTGCTAATGGCTGGCTCTGAGCACTAAGGGACTTGACATCTGTGGTCATCAGTCCCCTAGAACTTAGAGCTACTTAAACCTAACTAACCTAAGGACATTGCACACATCCATGCCCGAGGCAGGATTCGAACCTGCGACCGTAGCAGTCGCACGGCTCCGGACTGAGCGCCTAGAACCGCGAGACCACCGCGGCCGGCCTACAGTGCTAATGTAGATGTCATTACTCTCCAGTAGTCCGTAACTGTTCTCCATTTTCTGTTCCCTAAAGCATCTATTATCTTCCGAATTTTCAATAACTGAAAATTCCACCCACTTTTGCTCAGCGTATTCATATCCGCCCGTAACATCACACCTATCTCGTTTTCGTTTCGGAGGTCTTCATTTTGCACCTTTGGTAGACAGTCCAGCCGGATATTTATCACAGAAGCCTGCACCTCTGGTTTCAGCTTAATCTCACGCTTCACCATCTCAGTGTACATTACTCTATCTCTAGGCACGTAAAATATATCATGATATGCAGTACACGATTCAATAATCGTTGGCCTTTGTTTTTTGTGTAAGCGATCCACTCGCACCATGTCCATTGATTTGCTAATTCGCGACTGTGTCTCTCGGTTCACTGAAACTATAGACTACTTAGCTTGCAGAATTCCTCGTCTTCTCGCTTGCATCTCCACTTTGGAACATTCAAGTATGTCCTCTTCTTCTGTGGTGTTCAAAATACTTGCGACGCAAGTGCCTCTCTGCACAGTCACCGGGGCTGCAGGTAAACACACTTCCGTTTGCAACTGCTGCTTCTCTCTCTGGTCTTTCGCTTTGGAAGTTTCCCTTCCCTCTCGGCCCTCAATTCGATCTTACATGAATTTCTACTGATACCTCTGGTGCCACACTTTCCATCGCGACTCGTTTCTATCGGCTGCCTAATGTCGGTTTCATGGGAAATGGTTGCTGTCTTCGATTATTCGGTTCCTGTTCCATAAATAGCTGTACTGGTCTGCCGTTGAAACACAGCGTCTTCGTCGCGTAATCTATGATTACTCTTAAACTATTGCACGAATCTCTCCCTAAAACTCCTGCACACGGAACATTCTAACTCGTCCTCCACTACATGAAATCTGAGTACCACACACACACACACACACACACACACACACACACACACACACACACACACACACACATCGTCATCTATCCTCTGCGTTTATACGGTAGCATCGCACGCATCTCTTTTTTTTAGTGATTCCTTTAAACTTTATCGCCGGCCGGAGTGGCCGAGCGGTTCTAGGCGCTACAGTCTGAAACCGCGCGACCGCTACGGTCGCAGGTTCGAACCCTGCCTCGGGCATGGATGTGTGTGGTGTCCTTAGATTAGTTAGATTTAAGTAGTTCTATGTTCTAGGGGACTGATGACCGCACAAGTTAAGTCCCATAGTGCTCAGAGCCATTTGAACCATTAAAAAAAATTTAAAAAAGCTTTATTTTTTCATCGGCGCTGTACTGCCCAAAATGAAACTTGTTGTTCAAGTGCTCCGCTGTGAGCATCTTATATTTACAAAATCATCCCGCCCCTTGCAGTCTACAACTTCTTGGTACGGGTCGACTGCATACTAATGCTGTTCCTCCGTTTCCCAGCTTCTGAGCCGCTATCCTCGCATTGGCATTGTACTGTTGTGCTAAGTGCCCTCGTTATTTACAAACGCAATATATAAAAAGGTTTTGCCTGCTCACTTTGCCATGGATGCCATTGAAGATCGCATCGACGACGCCCTATCCCTGTGATGACCTCTGCCTAGGGTTTCCCCTATCGTTCTCGGCAGTGGAGCAGCTGGGGTGCCCGTTTCTCTGCTTCACAACAACTCGCATGCGTGGTGTCCCTTTTCCCGACGTGTCTCCCCATAGTGTAATTCCTCTCATGACGGTAATCCCCCAGACGACTGGACTCACAGCACTTTTCTTTACAAGAGACGATGGATGCTTTTTGTGTTAATGTTAGATCTGTTGCCTGTGCTAACGCTAAATCCTGTCCTCTGGCGCTCACAACTGTTTTAATCCTCTCATCTTCAATTCTCTATATGAACACAGCTTCCGAATTAGAACATCGTTTTTCCCGGAACGTCTGATACCCTCATCACTCCTTGGTCAGCTATTTGAAATTGATGCTGCAATTCATCAGCGCAACTCGCCTATTCCGCCATGCATTCGGCCCTTTTCTGTCTAATGGAGAATAATAAAAGCGAGTGGTAATCCAAAGTCCGTTTTCACTCATAGCTCTCCAGTATAATCTGCCCAAAGTGCCGTCAAATCCCTTACGAATAGTTAACTTTGAGCTGCCCCTGCAATCCTAGTTTTAACAAATTTTAATAGCACATTATGACTATGGCTTGGCTTTAGTTAGAATGCTAGGTCACAATCGTCCACGGATTCCCTAAGTTCATTTTTATTGCCCTTGAAAGCTCTGGAGATTAACTTAAACGTGTCAGACAAGACTATGTGCTGAGAGGGGACCTCACTACCCTCCAAATTCATACTAATTTTTTTGGTCCGTTATCGCAGCTGTAGACCTCCTTTCCATACTAAGTTGCGAGTCGCTCACAGTGTTTGTCGATCAGGCGTTGTGCTGTGTTGTGACGTCTCCTGCACACGTGAGGTTGGAATGACGTGTGGCCAGCACACCCGACCGCTGATTCAAGTGTTGGTGTCCCTGACCTCTGATGTCATAAGTGCTGTGAAAGCGTCCTGTCTTGTTTACTGCTATGGTCTGCTAGCTGCGGTCCCGTAATACATCGACACGCGGTGGTCACTTCTTCTAGACTTCTTCCTTACCTCGCTCTGCTGTAAAAAAGAACTGATCTGACTGTGCACTTTAGCTGATGTACCTCGGTTCCTCTAGTCGATTCGTCCTAAGATGGAGCTTGCTACTTCCTATGAGAAAACCCTACCTTCCATACTCTAAGGCAGCTTCTTTCCTAGTAAAGGTGCTCAGCCAGGAATCGAAGCCAATACCCTACATCTGACACCAGTTTTATATGTCGTAACCCGACGTGGGTCGCAACGTACTGGCTTAGTGGTTCATGTTCAGATCAGAAGTGACGTGGGATTTAAGATTGTTTCTTGGTACGCGAGGAGCTGCATACAGGATTGAACTGAAAATGATATCGTTGGGGTATCTGTGATTGGAAACAGTAGAGAAAGACCTGGATGTTAGGCTAAGGAGGTAGATATGGAGATAATAGACGGAATGAGACTCTGGTTTGGTTTTCCTCTCTTGTTAGCAATGAACATGCGGAAGAGCATAGACACTTATGTATAACTTCAGTAAGCGTAAAACATAGATGACGCTTAGTAGAACAAATGACCACCCCGGCCTAAAAAGTAGCATAAGGTACTACTGCCCACCAACAATGGAAGGGCCAGATTCTACCGTTCTAAACGAACACTTAGGCTTAAGTACTCGTCACAATGAAAGTGACACGGAGACACACACTCTTGTACACAAATGTAGGGTGGAAGCCAGTAACCTTAGTCCACAGGTAATTATAGGCAGGCTTTTGCTAATCGTCCTTAGTATAAAAAATTAATTGAGTTCAATCATCACTCGCGTTGTATCTACTGTGGGCGTTTTCAATCGTAGCTGCTGTCGCTGAACCTCTTCCGTTGGCTGGAACTTCCTAACTCTCAAGCTCGAACACTGCTTTTCTCGGCGTTTGAGAGCCTCTATATACGGCGTTTGGGGTTGTTTACTTCTTACGTAGAAGATATTTTCCGGCAACTTTTGGTGATTCGGTCATTATCATGCAGACATCGCTATTGAATGCATCTTGCGTCTTGCACAACGTAATAATTGATAAATATAGTGCTGCGGCTCTATCAGATTGTGTGTTTCCCACGAAACGATTTAAAATACCAAATTGATTCTAATTCTGTTTAAATAGGTAGGCCGGCCAGTGTGGCCGTGCGGTTCTAGGCGCTTCAGTCTGCAAGCGCATGACCGCTAAGGTCGCAGGTTCGAATCCTGCTTCGGGCATCGATGTGTGTGATGTCCTTAGATTAGTTAGGTTTAAGTAGTTCTAAGTTCTAGGGGACTGATGACCATAGATGTTAAGTCCCATAGTGCTCAGAGCCATTTGAAAATAGGCAGTCCGACGCTTGTGGAAAAACGTCCGTCTAAATATAATGCCGAATTCGGATTTTCTATTTCTAGACCTATCCTTCATAATTTATTTCCATCAGAGACCCAACATCTACCACTGTTTGCTAGTACTGTGTCTCCCTTCCCTCGTCTTCAAGTACAAAAATGGTTCTAAGTGCTATGGGACTTAACATCTGAGGTCATGAGTCCCTACTTAAACTTAACTAACCTAGGGACATCACATACATCCACGCCCGAGGCAGGACTGAAGCTCCTAGAACAGCTCGGTCACAGCGGCCGGCCGTCTTCAACTCAACAGTGTGAAAGTGACCAGGTAAGTGATACCAATCCGTGTGTTGTACAGACTGAAAGCCCTTCTATGAAAAAGTCATGGCGGACAAGTCTCTCAGGCTTTGTAGTATAACCTATAGACATGGTACTAAAAATAGATTTAATCCTAAAACTGATTCTCTAAGATCTGCAACCCTTTCTGATGGAGAAGTTTCAGGTTTTATGGAATTACTACGTTACCTAGAACCCAGTTACTCAGTTCCTTTACATCTCTTCTTTTTTTTTTGTAGTACAGGTTTACCAAGCGCTCGATTTAAGTTGAACGCCGAGTGCCATATTCCATCACTTTATATTAAAAATCAGTACTAAAGTGACACATGTTTTGTAGCTCTTCAGTACCTCGGAAGCGAGAAGTAGACTTTCGGACGCACTCAAACTGTGATACATGATATTAAGCATGAAATAATATCTGACAACGAAAAATAATTTTAACCGCAATATCTGGCCCACGCCTCTCTGCAGTTGCCGCATCTGTCGCATCACAAATTTGTCAACAAACACGAGAGTGATCGTTGCCCAGTGGTAATGGTTTGTTTCAGGCGCTTTTTATGTAACCAGTAACCTTCCACTCAGAGAATTTAAAGTATCGAAGTTCAGTGTATGAAACGCAACTCAATGTTTCTGACGACGTATCTCTTGAACAGTGCTATAATTTTGAAGGTATTTTCACCGTTATATTTGAACACGCGAAATGTGTTGCAAATAGGGTTAGCAGAAAAGAAGTAACAAATTAAAACGTAATGCCTGATACTGAAGTTTTACTGCAGTGGCAATGTAGTAAGCGATAAACTTTTTCTCTTTCATTGTTTAGTGGGGGAGTGTCAGAGAGAGGAATTTTTGAAAAGATTTGAAATTATTAAGAAAGTCCGTTTCAAGTCATCTAAGTGCTTTCGTTCTCAAATGCTGGATGTCTATAGTTTGGATGTTCTGCGCGCATTGAGTTATGCTGCCACAACACATATACAGCGTTAATACTTCACTTACTGTGTTTCGTCTTTAACATAAGATCATAACTCTTAATGAGTAGATTATTACAGCATTTTGAATTTTTTAAATTCGGTTAACAACTATATGAAAGACTGAATATGTCATTTTAGTTGCCCTTGGAAGCTGTAAAACAGGCAACTTGAAAAGGCGCAGTGCACCCGTGTGCCTGCTGTAGCCATACTCTAATGTAGATAAGATCGACTAACCGAAGTAATGAGAAACAAACACTTTGTACTGCATATGTGTCTCGATGATGCAGAATACTTTCGAGGCAAAATTTTGTCATTGTTTTGAGAATCCTAGTTATCCGACCAAAAAAGGCGTGTCTCGAACCCGAAAGGAGGCGGGATCGAATACCGGTCGGATGATGAGTTCTTCACCCCCATCGATTAACATAGGATACACCAATCAATGACATGGAGATTCACTTGAAACGCTACATGGTTCGGATTACATGCACATCCCCTTCCTGTGATTGGATAACTCACGTAGCTTGCCTTGGAAACATGCCAGTTGCCGAAGCGAAGTCCAATTGCAAGACTTGCAGCTAGTCATCGAGCCATACGAAATTAAATAAAGGCAATTTTATATATTCTCCGGAAACTTAGGTAATTATCGTTGCTTTCTGAGGCGCATTACCAACACCAGATGTAGGACAGGAGAAATTGAAAACGATAAAGCATAGTTCGTTAGTAATCAGCATGGCTTCAGAAAACATCGCTCTTGTGCAACGCAGCTAGCTCTTTATTCGCACGAAGTAATGGCCGCTATCGACAGGGGATCTCAAGTTGATTCCGTATTTCTAGATTTCCGGAAAGCTTTTGACACCGTTCCTCACAAGCGACTTCTAATCAAGCTGCGGAGCTATGGGGTATCGTCTCAGTTGTGCGACTGGATTCGTGATTTCCTGTCAGGAAGGTCGCAGTTCGTAGTAATAGACGGCAAATCATCGAGTAAAACTGAAGTGATATCAGGTGTTCCCCAGGGAAGCGTCCTGGGACCTCTACTGTTCCTGATCTATATAAATGACCTGGGTGACAATCTGAGCAGTTCTCTTAGACTGTTCGCAGATGATGCTGTAATTTACCGTCTAGTAAGGTCATCCGAAGACCAGTATCAGCTGCAAAGCGATTTAGAAAAGATTGCTGTATGGTGTGTCAGGTGGCAGTTGACGCTAAATAACGAAAAGTGTGAGATGATCCACATGAGTTCCAAAAGAAATCCGTTGGAATTCGATTACTCGATAAATAGTACAATTCTCAAGGCTGTCAATTCAACTAAGTACCTGGGTGTTAAAATTACGAACAACTTCAGTTGGAAGGACCACATAGATAATATTGTGGGGAAGGCGAGTCAAAGGTTGCGTTTCATTTGCAGGACACTTAGCAGATGCAACAAGTCCATTAAAGAGACAGCTTACACTACACTCGTTCGTCCTCTGTTAGAATATTGCTGCGCGGTGTGGGATCCTTACCAGGTGGGATTGACGGAGGACATCGAAAGGGTGCAAAAAAGGGCAGCTCGTTTTGTATTATCGCGTTATAGGGGAGAGAGTGTGGCAGATATGATACACGAGTTGGGATGGAAGTCATTACAGCATAGACGTTTATCGTCGCGGCGAGACCTTTTTACGAAATTTCAGTCACCAACTTTCTCTTCCGAATGCGAAAATATTTTGTTGAGCCCAACCTACATAGGTAGGAATGATCATCAAAATAAAATAAGAGAAATCAGAGCTCGAACAGAAAGGTTTAGGTGTTCGTTTTTCCCGCTCGCTGTTCTGGAGTGGAATAGTAGTGAGATAGTATGATTGTGGTTCGATGAACCCTCTGCCAAGCACTTAAATGTGAATTGCAGAGTAGTCATGTAGATGTAGATGTAGATGTAGATCATGTTCCTGTCGGTTAAATTTCTCGTCTATAGCAGAACTCCAGAACTCCAGCGACAAAGCTTCAGAGGTTGTTCAGAGACACGAGCTGCGTATTATGGTGTAAGGGCCTTAAGGCCTCCGACGACTATACAAGGTAATAATGCAATTATGAGTTTTTCGGTCTATTAACGGAATCAGCTTCGTTGCTGCAAAAATATCTTCAAAATACTGAAGAAGGACCTAAGTGCGACATTTAAAATATACACTCCTGGAAATGGAAAAAAGAACACATTGACACCGGTGTGTCAGACCCACCATACTTGGTCCGGACACTGAGAGAGGGCTGTACAAGCAATGATCACACGCACGGCACAGCGGACACACCAGGAACCGCGGTGTTGGCCGTCGAATGGCGCTAGCTGCGCAGCATTTGTGCACCGCCGCCGTCAGTGTCAGCTAGTTTGCCGTGGCATACGGAGCTCCATCGCAGTCTTTAACACTGGTAGCATGCCGCGACAGCGTGGACGTGAACCGTATGTGCAGTTGACGGACTTTGAGCGAGGGCGTATAGTGGGCATGCGGGAGGCCGGGTGGACGTACCGCCGAATTGCTCAACACGTGGGGCGTGAGGTCTCCACAGTACATCGATGTTGTCGCCAGTGGTCGGCGGAAGGTGCACGTGCCCGTCGACCTGGGACCGGACCGCAGCGACGCACGGATGCACGCCAAGACCGTAGGATCCTACGCAGTGCCGTAGGGGACCACACCGCCACTTCCCAGCAAATTAGGGACACTGTTGCACCTGGGGTATCGGCGAGGACCATTCGCAACCGTCTCCATAAAGCTGGGCTACGGTCCCGCACACCATTAGGCCGTCTTCCGCTCACGCCCCAACATCGTGCAGTGGTGTCGCGACAGGCGTGAATGGAGGGACGAATGGAGACGTGTCGTCTTCAGCGATGAGAGTCGCTTCTGCCTTGGTGCCAATCATGGTCGTATGCGTGTTTGGCGTCTTGCACGTGAGCGCCACAATCAGGACTGCATACGACCGAGGCACTCAGGGCCAACACCCGGCATCATGGTGTGGGGAGCGATCTCCTACAACGGCCGTACACCTCTGGTGATCGTTGAGGGGACACTGAATAGTGCACGGTACATCCAAACCGTCATCGAACCCATCGTTCTACCATTCCTAGACCGGCAAGGGAACTTGCTGTTCCAACAGGACAATGCACGCCCGCATGTATCCTGTGCCACCCAACGTGCTCTAGAAGGTTAAGTCAATTACCCTGGCGAGCAAGATCTCCGGATCTGTCCCCCATTGAGCATGTTTGGGACTGGATGAAGCGTCGTCTCACGCGGTCTGCACGTCCAGCACGAACGCTGGTCCAACTGAGGCGCCAGGTGGAAATGGCATGGCAAGCCGTTCCACAGGACTACATCCAGCATCTCTACGATCGTCTCCAGGGGAGAATAGCAGCCTGCGTTGCTGCGAAAGGTGGATATACACTATACTAGTGCCGACATTGTGCATGCTCTGTTGCCTGTGTCTATGTGCCTGTGGTTCTGTCAGTGTGATCATGTGATGTATCTGACCCCAGGAATGTGTCAATAAAGTTTCCCCTTCCTGGGACAATGAATTCACGGTGTTCTTATTTCAATTTCCAGGAGTGTAGAACACACAACACAAAGTAGTGCAAACAACCTTCTTGTAATTATCATTCAATTATTTTGTTATTTTCTTCTAGTGTAATTTTTTTCAAGGTGTATAGAAAAGTGACTTGCTAGTGTTTTGTTACTTTCTTGTAATAAGTCTTGAAGCATAAGAGCAAGTTCGTTTTGTGCGAAGAATTCATGCTAACTGTTGTGTGATGACCTGATTTTTCGCCTGTGTTCTCATTCACTTCTACGTTTTTCGATAAATTTTGCTTCGTCTGTGTGGTGGTACCGTTTGACTGCGTGGAATCTGTAACTTTTAATCTGGAGTCTCGAGTCTCATCATCAAAAGAAGTATTTAACTTTACAAAATATTGCCATCTAAATTATGCGTATTGTCCGCACTCCTCGTAACGTGACAGTCTAGTAAGGAAGCATCTGCCTCAAGCATTGTTGTTTCTGAATTAGTGTCTGTAGCATTAATAAGCGACTCGTCAAAAATTAAAAGTATTGTTGTCACTTGAATATTCATGTTGACTGAGTATGATTGCTATGCAACTTGCTGTTTACTGTGTTGCGTGGCATGGTAATTACAATAGCAATGAAAAATATGCAAAATAAATAAATAAATTTTCAGAAATTATCCCACTGAGCAGTAATAAAAACAAATGATTCGTAAATAGCGCAGCAGCGAAACAAAACTGCAAGCAAGTAGCGGTCGAGACTAGTGCACTTTATCCGACTACTTGAAAAATCCTATATGGAATGTTGTCAAGTGAACTTTATCTGTTTAAATTTATTTTAGTGAAAGCAGATCTGTAATGCTGATTGTGTTGTAATGCTAAACTGTTTGTTAGATGCTCAACTTTGGGCTACCTGTTTTGAATGGTACGCATTCAAATGCAAGTCTCCATAGACAAATCTGAATTTTTATAATCATACCCTGTTTGAACCTTATCGTTAGCGCAATGTTTCACTATAAAGTTTGATGAAAAACTTATTACTTTGAAGCTGAACTTGGTTCCTATTAAATTCAATTAAAGAAAGAATCTGTTTTCCACACTATTTGGTAGGTATGGAAACAGATGACAGGGGGATGGAAAAACAATTAAAATAGCTCAAAAGAGGAAATGCCGCTGGACCTGATGGGATACCAGTTCGATTTTACACAGAGTACGCGAAGTAACTTGCCACCATTCTTCCAGCGGTGTACCGTAGATCTCTAGAAGAGCATAGCCTCCCAAAAAATTGGGAAAGGGCACAGGTCATCCCCGTTTTCAAGAAGGGATGTCGAACAGATGTGCAGAACTGTAGACCTATATCTCTAACATCGATCAGTTGTAGTAGCATTTTGGAACACTTATTATGTTCGCGTATAATGACTTTTCTGGAGACGAGAAATCTACTCCGTAGGAATCAGCATGGGTTTCGAAAAAGACGATCGTGTGTAACCCAGCTCACGCTATTCGTCCACGAGTCTCAGAGGGCCATAGACACGGGTTCCTAAGTAGATGCCGTGTTTCTTGACTTGCGCAAGGCGTTTGATACACTTCCCCACGCCGGCCGGAGTGGCCGTGCGGTTCTCGTAGCCACAGTCTGGAACCGAGCGACCGGTATTGTCGCAGGTTCGAATCCTGCCTCGGGCATGGATGTGTGTGATGTCCTTAGGTCAGTTAGGTTTAATTAGTTCTAAGTTCTAGGTGACTGATGACCTCAGAAGTTAAGTCGCATAGTGTTCAGAGCCATTTGAACTATTTTGAACACTTCCCCACAGCCGTTTAATGAACAAAGTAAGAGCATATGGACTATCAGACCAGTTGTGTAATTGTATTGAAGAGTTCCTACATAACAGAACGCAGTACATCATTCTCAATGGAGAGAAGTCTTCCGAGGTAAGAGTGATCTCAGGTGTGGCGCAGGGGAATGTCGTAGGAGCGTTATTATCCACAATATACATAAATGACCTTGTGAATAACATCGGAAGTTCAGTGGGGCTTTTTGCGGATGATGCTGTAGTATATCGAGAGGTTGTAACAATTGAAAATTGTACTGAAATGCAGGAGGATCTGCAACAAATTGACGCATGGTGTAGGGTATGGCAATTGAATCTCAATGTAGACAAGTGTAATATGCTGCGAATACATAGAAAGAAAGATCCTTTATCATTAGCTACAATATAGCAGGTCAGCAACTGGAAGCAGTTAATTCCATAAATTATCTGGGGGTAGGCAGTAGGAGTGATTTAAAATGGAATGACCATATAAAATTAATCGTCGGTAAAGCATATGCCAGACTGAGATTCATTCGAAGAATCCTAAGGAAATAGAGTCCGAAAATAAAGGAAGTAGGTTACAGTACACATGTTTGCCCACTGCTTGAATACTGCTCATCGGTGTGGGATCCGTACCAGATAGGGTTTATAGAAGAGATAGAGAAGATCCAACGGAGAGCAGCGCCTTTCGTTACAGGATCATTTAGCAATCGCGAAAGCGATACGGAGATGATAGATAAACTCCAGTGGAAGACTCTGAAAGAGAGACGCTCGGTAGCCCGGTACGGGCTTTTGTTGAAGTTTCGAGAACATACCTTCACCGAAGTGTCAAACAGTATATTGCTCCCTCCTACGTATATCTCGCGAAACGAACATGAGGATAAAATCAGAGAGATTAGAGGCCACACAGAGGCATACCGACAATCTTTCTTTCCACGAACAATACGAGACAGGAATAGAAGGGAGAACCGATAGAGGTACTCAAGGTATCCTTCGCCGCACACCATCAGGTGGTTTGCGGAGTATGGATATAGATGTAGATGTAGATTTGGCTTATATGGGCCGCAATGGATAGCGCCGAGCAATCTGGTCTCGTAGCTACAGCACGTCTCCATAACAGAACTGCAAAATGTAACTACTGAGATACGGAAAGGTGCAAAGCGTTCTCTAGAAGCATTGCTATCATTATTGGTTCATAAGTTTTGATTAAGGTTTTAAATAAATTGAAAACTAATCTACTGTTGTGGTGTGGACAATGATTCTCGGTTAAATGACCTCAGCAACGTTCACCTGATTTAACATAATAACGTTTAATGAATATTCAATAATAGCTCTGAAATCAAGAAACTATGATCCAATAATTACAAAAATTAAACTTCCTGTATTTAATTTTGCCTTAAACAAAGCTACAAAATATAATTGTTAAATCCGTTTCTCTCACAATGATCGATAAACCCTAACAAAAAATGGAAAGCAAAAATATTACCGACCTGGATTTCCAACAAATCAAGAAATGAAGTAAAATTCCTCACTTGTATGGGAACGGTCTGGCATAAATTTTCACTGTCGTCATTTCGTTCTGCAGCTGATGGTTGTCCACATTCGAAATTAATGCAATAATGTTGCATTATGAAGCCGTTGCCACAAATAAATCGAACTTAACCAGTACTAGTAATCCATTCTTCACAAAGGTAAACCGAAAGTCGACCACATCTAACTCCAAACCTCAAATGTCTGTCACAACTCCTCTTCTCACGATCAACAGATAAATCTGAGGCCCATCTTGGCAGAACAAAGATCACCTGTAACTCATCTCTGTGCAGCGCATCTGCTCTATCGACGCGCATGTCTAAGCAATTCAAACCTTATGAGCGCCATTACAGATATCCAAAACAAGAAAAATTTACACACATACCTTTCACCATCGCTCGCTCTCTACGGACAGAAATTTGCGTGATAGGTGAGCCGTGATGGGGCTCCCGTTGGTGCTGTTTGTAGGTTTCCGCCCTCTGTTGGAGGCCAGACGGTATCGCTTAGTTGGCATGGTTGCGGTTGTTTGTCTTCTTCTCGTGTAGAGTGGGACCTCTCGGTTTCGCAAGTTGCCTGATCGCTAGTGACAGCAGCGGCGGTTATCGATAGGTAGTAACTGTTGCCCTATCTTTGGGGCGACGTTGTCGTTTTGCCGGGTCGTATGAGTGGGGCAGTTGGGTTGGAGACACAGGAGGAGCCAGTTCCGCACAGTGCCAGAACATCCCGGGACCGCTGGCTGCACGCATGGACTGCCGGATGGAAGGGCTGTGGTCGTGAGGGTGCACGACCTCGTCGTAAACCGTATCCAGGAAGTTTTAAGATGAGTGCATTTCAACCCAACTAGAGAAACCTCCACCATTGTGACATCTCGCGACTCTCCAGTGACTTGCGTTCGTGTTCCTGCTCGTACTGTCGCCAAGGCGAAGGGCAGCGAGTGGAGTGCTTGGGGAAGGCCGAGCTCATTAGCTTTCCGAGACCTCTTATTACTATTTACTGCGTTCAACTTGTTACAATTTGTTAAGTTCAACCAACGATAACTTTTCTTGCCTGGTGGCCGCTAACGCCCCAGTTACGTGCCGTGAGGGTTACTGCATGTAACGGCAGTGTACGTTCCCTCACCTTGCCGCTGCAGGCCGGTAAGGCTTGTAGTTTTGACAGCTTTCTTGATTGTAGGCCGGTCGGCGATTCTTCTACTCTCGTTGTAGTGGTTCCTTTCTCGTTCGGGGCGCTCTAAACACAGTATTCTTGGGACTTACTATAGACCGCCGGTTTCGGCTTTGGCGTATTGTACCATCGTTGCATTCGGTTTATCGGACATCAGGTAGCTTCAGCAAGATTATCATTAGTCATTCGTTAGACTGCCATTAGTTTGAGTTACCATTTTGTGAAGTGAATGTAACTCTTGGCTGCCTATCTCATCGCTCGCGGAAGTGTTTTCTGTGGGATCTGCTCAGAGGTCAATTCCTGGAACACCGTCTAGATCAGTTGCTTGTTTTTTTTAATTAACTTTTGCTACTGTATTTGCTGTTTTACAGCAGGTTTCAATTCTTTTTGTTTTATTGCCGTTCCTAGCGTGTAAGGCCTTCAGCCGTAATTGTTGTTACTTGCCTGAAAATTTTAATTTTGGATTTGTTTTTACGCAGTAAGCGTTTAGAATCTTATTTACCGCCATTCCTTGGGTCTTATGCCGTCTGCTGTGTTGGTGGCGACTTGCCTTTAACACTTCGATACACGTAATTCGTAAGTTGCAGCGAGTTTTAAACAGTTCTTGTTGCCATTCCTGGCGTGTAAGGCCTTCTGCCTAGACCGCAGTGGCTTGCTTTTAAAACATTATATGCTGTATCTGTATTTAATGCTGATTTGCTAAATTGCAACTCACTGTAAACACTATTATTTACACTATTAGTCCTTCATTAATAACGTGTGGTATTTTTTATTTATTGTTGAGTTTGGAATCAGCGGTTAAAATAAATTGTGTGTAATTGTAAAAGGCAACTAATGGTAACTGATTACGGCCCCGTCCACAATCGTAACCGAATCCTGCCTTCCTTTGACTATCATCATGTTTCAATGAGATTTGTAATTACACTGCAAAATTCGCTAATGAAATTAAAAAACGAAGTACGTTTGTAAAAATGACGAAGTGAGAACCGTATTAGCATAAAAAGATAACGTGATTCACAATATTTGCAAATTGTTTTCAATTTTCGTGCCCAGGTGCACTAAAAGTCCTTGACAAACTGTTTTAAATCATTTTGTGCAGGTGCACAAACGGTCTCATACACTTCAGCCTGCTCAAGGCATCAATAAGAAAACAAATGTGGTAATATCATTTGTGGTAACTGGTTGATTGTTTTATTCTACACATAATATTTGAGTCTAATTTAACAACTCTGTTGCAACACAAAGATGAAGATAAAACTTCACTGAAATGTCACAGTTTTTTCCACCATTGCAAAAACTGTACACCACTAATGGAATCTCGTCGAAGTGTATCTTGAAGTAGACACGTTTTTCCGACGACTCAGTTCATAAACTTGCGTCATTGTACTGGTTTATTTGTGAGGAGACTAAGAGCAGACTCAGAAGATGTAGTATTGATCCATAAATATTCCAGAGCCAATGTCTCTTACAACAGTGCTGTATAGTTAAATAGTAAGGCGGAAACCTAGCATTAGATAACGAAATGTCTGTGAAATAATTACTTAAATGTAGGTGAAGTGACCTGTCTTATCGTCGTCGTAAAAAATCGTCTATTCCTTGCGTAAGTCTCTCACAGTGCAGAAGAGTTCATTTGTATATTTCCATGAATGATCTGACGCAGCATAATACACAACAGACGAACATTGTTAGAAATCAGTAAATTAAAAGCTAGAATAAAAATTGAAGTGTTTGCGTGGTACCATACTACTATGCAAA
Organism: Schistocerca gregaria; assembly: GCF_023897955.1. Taxonomy (NCBI): domain Eukaryota; kingdom Metazoa; phylum Arthropoda; class Insecta; order Orthoptera; family Acrididae; genus Schistocerca; species Schistocerca gregaria. The sequence goes on along the minus strand of NC_064926.1, from coordinate 150,925,089 downwards.
CAAAAAACTAATGTAAATTTCCATAAGAGAATGAGTTTGGTGGTGGCATTCAAGACTACTCCACTATATATACCTGAAGTGGACAAATTACCACAAAGGTTGAACAGTACCACACAAATGAAATTCTTTACAACTATGTTACATACTATTCAGAATAAGAAAACACGAGTGAAACATTGTACACATACAAGATGTGAATTGAGAATATAAATCGTAGCATTATCGTACAAGAATATCTCAAAATCCAATTACAAAAGTAAAAGCTTCCTAAATGTTGCCTTACGTAAAGTTTACAGTAATTAAAAACCATAATTCTATTTCCTACAAAAATTAATAGCTAGAGCTATTCATTGGAAGAATCCTAAGGAAATGCAATCCGACAACAAAGGAAGTAGGTTACAGTACGCTTGTTCGCCCAATGCTTGAATACTGCTCAGCAGTGTGGGATCCGCACCAGGTAGGGTTGATAGAAGAGATAGAGAAGATCCAACGGAGAGCAGCGCGCTTCGTTACAGGATCATTTAGTAATTGCGAAAGCGTTACGGAGATGATAGATAAACTCCAGTGGAAGACTCTGCAGGAGAGACGCTCAGTAGCTCGGTACGGGCTTTTGTTAAAGTTTCGAGAACATACCTTCACCGAAGAGTCAAGCAGTATATTGCTCCCTCTTACGTATATCTCGCGAAGAGACCAGGAGGATAAAATCAGAGAGATTAGAGCCCACACAGAAGCATACCGACAATCCTTCTTTCCACGTACAATACGAGACTGGAATAGAAGGGAGAACCGATAGAGGTACTCAGGGTACCCTCCGCCACACACCGTCAGGTGGCTTGCGGAGTACGGATGTAGATGTAGATGTAGATGTAGAACTATTTGAAAGGAAAGTCGATGAAGGAAGGGAATAAATGTTTATTCACAAAGTTGTTATTGTATCTGTCAAAATCAGTTATTTATATTATGGTGTCAGTCGTCAGTCAATCCTCAAACATAATGAAAACGAAAACATGGCCACAGACGCTCATTACATGCACATGCTAACTAACAGTTCTCTTCTAAAAGATTTTAGCATGCCCCAAATGTAAAAGAAAGGCAGAGTGGAACCAAAAAATACCTAATGAAAAGAACAGTTGTACTACATGGTTTAGCAAACGTAATTAAAACTGTAAACCTGAGCGAAAAAGGTACAAAAGTCATTAGCTTGTTAAGCGAGAAAGAAAAATCAAGCGTATGGACAGAAGTGTCATCACTATCCAAACAGAAAAATGCTTATAGATCAAAAAGTCCTCATCAGAGTGAATCAAATAAGGCATCAAATTTCCCAATACATCTCCTCACCATTCATATGAAATCTAACCCAGACTAAAACCACTAAATCACAACGACTCAATGTGGCCACTACGAGCAAATCATCACGTAATCTCTAACAGTCCCTGAACTCATTACATACACTTCTGGCCATTAAAATTGCTTCACGACGAAGATGACTTGCTACAGACGCGAAACTTAACCGACAGGAAGAAGATGCTGTGATATACAAATGATTAGCTTTCTGGAACATTCACACAAGGTTGGCGCCGGTGGCGACACCTACAACATGACGTGAGGAATGTTTCCCACAGATTTCTCATACACAAACAGCAGTTGACAGGCGTTGCCTGGTGAAACGTTGTTGTGATGCCTCGTGTAAGGAGGAGTAACGCGTACCATCACGTTTCCGACTTTGATAAAGGTCGGATGGTAGCCTAACACGATTGCGGTTTATCGTATCGTGACATTGCTGCTCGCGTTGGTTGAGATCCAACGAATGTTAGCATAATATGGAATCGGTGGGTTCAGGAGGGCAATACGGAACGCCGTGCTGGATCCCAACGGCCTCGCATCACTAGCAGTCGAGATGACAGGCATCTTATCCGCGTGTATGTAACGGATCGTGCATCCACGTCACGATCCCTGAGTCAACAGATGGGGACGTTTGCAAGACAACAACCATCTGCACGAACAGTTCGACGACGTTTGCAGTAGCATCGATTATCAGCCTGGAGACCGTAGCTGTGGTTACCCTTGACGCTGCATCACTGACAGGAGCGGTTGCGATGGTGTACTCAACGACGAACCTGAGTGCACGAATGGCAAAACGTCATTTTTTCGGATGGATCCAGGTTCTGTTTACAGCATCATGATGGTCGCATCCCTGTTTGGCGACATCGCGGTGAACGCACAGAGGAAGCGTGTATTCGTCATCGCCATACTGGCGTATCACCCGGCGTGATGGTATGGGGTGCCATTGGTTACACGTCTCGGTCACCTTTTGGTCGCATTGACGGCACTTTGAAGAGTGGATTTTACATTTCACATGTGTTACGACCCGTGGCCCTACCCTTCATTCGTTCCCTCTGAAACGCTACATTTCAGCCGGTTATTGCACGACCGCATGTTGCAGGTCCTGTACGGGCCATTCTGGATACAGAAAATGTTCGACTGCTGCCCTGGCCAGCACATTCTCTAGATCTCTCACCAACTGAAAACGTGTGGTCAATGGTGGCCGAGGAACTGTCTCGTCACAATACGCCAGTCACCACTCTCGATGAACTGTGGTATCGTGTTGAAGCTGCATGGGCAGCTGTACCAGTACACGCCTTCCAAGCTCTGTTTGACTCGATGCCGTTATTACGGCCAGAGGTGGTTGTTCTGGGTACTGATTTCTCAGGATCTATGCACCAAAATTTGCTTGAAAATGTAATCACATGTCAGTTCTAGTATAATATATTTGTCCAATGAATACCCATTTATCATCTGCATTCCTTCTTGGTGTAGCAATTTTAATGGCCAGTAGTGTATGTCCTGAAATCTTAAAACATATCTCCTCAAATGCGTAATTCATAAATCCACAAACCATCAGCTGCATCATGCCATCCAATAATGATGATCACATACTGTATATTACACAAAATATCTGGTATGACTGTGTATTCTTTATTACTCTGTTCAGTGCTCTATCCTGAAAATAAGAAACCTTCTCCGGTTAGTAACAAAAGATGTTAAATACAACCAAACTTCTTTGTCTGATCCACAACTGCTTACCGTCAATACCTGCCAAATAAAGTCCAATTATTGCGTAGTTCACTGTGTCAGCCTGTAAAAAAAATCCATTCCTTTAGACAGTGCTCAGTGTGACCTTCTAACACTCACGGTTTTGTGCAATTACGCATTTCTACTGGACTAAAGGATTCTGCTTCTTTTTTTAAATGTAATTTTGTCAGATTCTTTGTGTAACACATACTGCTAGCAGGTTTCATTATAAGTAAGATTATAATTTATATCTACAACACTAAAATGCATCATATTAATAAAGTAAAGAAATACAAAAAAATGGTCAACCTCTTCTGCTTTATGGAAGGGAGAAAAATAATGATTTGCACATACAGAGGATTAGATGACTTATGACTTAACTTCTACTTATTTACAATAGTCCAAAATTAAATGAGAAAGTCATGTGTGTCACAACATGACAATGCTAAGAAATGTGTACTGACTAACACAAAAACAATGCTCGAAGAATTGCTGTATGAAATGTTTTACTTTGGAAATGTCGTATAAACAACGAGATTATTTTCTTCTTTTTTTGTGCGTCATGTTTCGACCTCAGTCACATTCGGGTGAGCTATTGGGCGAATACGGAATGATCAATTTTAGATTATGGAGAATTTTTGAAACTTGTTCTTTGATTTGTATGATCAATGGTGAGAGCGAACTAAAACCTTTAGACCTACTTTGAATTCTTTATTGTCCAATTTCCTCTCCTGTAGATGTTTTCTCTTTTCTGATGCTGTTTTATGCTTTTAAGAGCAATTTGAATGACTTTATTACGTCTTAAACATTGTAACTTTGGAAATGGAACAGTTTCTCCAAGTTTGCTAGGCAGTTGCTAGTATTTATGTACCAAATGTGGAGACAGTAAATTCATTAGGTAAAGAATTTATGGTGTCCTGAAACGTTTGAATATACCTATCGCATTCTGTGTGCTTTTTGTGACACCACAGTACTCGTAAGTTCCCTATTTCTTTCATAATACTTTCAGATATGTTGGAAGAAGCATGATATCGGCAAATGGAAGTTAGTGCGATTTTTTTTTATTTTTCAGTATACGTTTCCAAAGAGCCGAACAAACTGAGGTCTTCTGTCAGAGATAACTTTGTCGACATGTCCCGCTTCTCTTTCAAAATCCTTGGTAAATATTACAGAAACAGTTCTCACAGTCGCTTTACGAAGTGAGTAAAAGACATAAATTTTGATGTGAGTTCCACTGCCACGAAAATATAAGAAAAACCTAGTCTGCTCATTGTAATGGGTCCATAATGGCCCATGACTGCTAATTTAACTGGAACGAGGTGGTGGATGTTTTAGCTTTTTGGTAAAGTTAACATTTGGTTAGAACATGTTATATGCGTTTTCCTGTGTTGAGAAAGTAAGAGGTCTGACAAAGTATGTGAAAAATTTTCTCGCTGCATAGTGTGCATAACTAAGTGTAATGTACCAAATAACTTGTTGACCAAATCGTATTGAATGCAAACGTGCCACATACTGTTGTCAGATTCCAAAAATGTTGGAAAAGAATGTTGTTCCTAACCAAACAAATAATTCTAACTGTCGAGTTGCTTGTGTCCCCCAACAGTTGCTTGATATTCTTCCATATGGGACCTTCATCTTGTTCTTTCGCAATGTCCTTTAAAGCAGAAACATAATTTTTGAAACCAGTGTTGTATGTATGTATGGAAAAGTATAATTGGACTGATAGAATTCTGTGAACTAGCAAGAGATGGTGAAAAGACATCAGCAACAACAATCTTTTCCAGCAATGTGTAAAACAGTGGAACGAAATTCCCATAATTATAATGCCACGTCCCCAAATGATCATGAGAAAGTTTGGCGATCATAAGAAATTGTAGCGCACGGTGGTCTGTGTATGCTTTTGCACGGCTACCAAATAAATACTATCGACATTTTGTAAAAGTTCAAACGACAGCTAATGTCTCAAGTTCTGTGACTGAATAACTTCGTTCAGAAGCGGAAAGAACACGACTGGCCAATGTAATGCTCTCAGTGGCAGTCACACCATTTTCGCCGGCCGGAGTGGCCAATCGGTTCTAGGCGCTTCAGTCTGGAACAGCGAGACAGCTACGGTCGCAGGTTCGAATCCTGCCTCCGTCATGGATGTGTGTAATGTCCTTAGGTTAGTTAGGTTTAAGTAGTTTTAAGTTCTAGGGGACTGATGACCTCAGATGTTAAGTCCCACAGTGCTCAGAGCCATCTGAACCATTTGAATACCATTTTCCTCTATTTCTTGAAATGCATGATCGTCTTTGAGCTGTCAGTCTCAATGCAAAAATCGCGCGAAAGGTCCGGGTGAGAACGTAAAGCTGCATTTATTAAGGCTTGTTTCAATTTATCAAATTTCTTTCCTGCTTGTTCGTCCAAAAACCAATCTGAATTTTTGGCACTTAACTGATATAATCTTGGGAGTGTCCAGAGCTATGTACTGAATGAAACGGCGAAATAAATTGACGAGGCCTAAGAAACAGATAGCTTGACGTTTTGGCGCTTAGTAGTAGAAACTGCAACGTCACGAAGGGCCTGAAGTTCGTGTGATCGGGTTCAATACCAGAAGCTTAAATGATATAACCTAAAAATTTAATAGATGATTTTCCAAAGTCTGGTGTGCTCTAATTGACCATAATTCCATGATTTTAAAATGTTTCCAGTAATAGTTCGACGATGATGATGACGATGATGTGTGGTTCGTGGGGCCCTCAACTGCACGGCTATCAGCACCCATACAGATTCCCAACCTTTACTCAGACCAGTCTCGCCACATTCATGAATGATGATGAAATGATGAGGGCAACACATACACCCAGTCATCTCGAGGTGTGATAATTCTAGAAGCTGCTATATTGGTACCAGGTTTCCTCAGTAAAAAGTATCTCGTCGGTAAAAGTAGTGATTATGTCCTTTAAATGTGTAGGGCGAACGGGGTTCAAACGATGATTAAGGCTGTAGATGAAATATTAAGACCGAAAAATACACTCATGCTCACAAATTAAGAATAATGCTGATACATGGTGAAACAACGCTCTGGGGGGCTGTTTTCGGGTTTAAATCACCTCGGGGTATGACCAAGCGGTGCGTTTGACCTGCGGTCGTCGCACGGTGGCGCTGGCAGCAGTCCACATACGCAGAGGTGTGTTGGTGCATGTCAGATTACGGTGCAGCCAGTAAGTGTGCAGACGTTTCCACATGTGCTAATGGTGACTGTGTGTTGAAAATGGCTCAGAGAACACATATTGATGACGTTATGAGGGGTAGAACACTAGGGCCACTGGACGCTGGTCAATCACAGCAGGTCGTAACACAGGCCCTCTGTGTACCACAAAGTATGATCTCAAGATTATGGCAACGATTCCAGCAGGCAGGAAACGTGTCCAGGCGCTACAGTACAGGACGTCCACAGTGTACAACACCACAAGAAGACCGATATCTAACCATGAGTGCCCGCAGACAGCCACGGAATACTGCAGGTACTCTAACCTGGGACCTTACTGAAGCCACTGCATCAGTTGTCTCCAGACACACAGTCTACAGACGACTGAACAGACATGATTTATTCGTCCAGAGACCTGCAAGGTGCATTCCACTGACCCCTGATCACAGTAGAGCCCGTAAAGCCTGATATCCAGAACACAGTACATGGTCATTGGAACAGTGGCCCCAGGTTATGTTCACGAACGAGTCCAGACATAGTGTGAACAGTGATTCTCGCCGGATTTTCATCTGGCGTGAACAAGAAACCAGATATCAACCCCTCAATGTCCTTGAAAGCGACCTGTATGGAGGTCGTAATTTGATGGTGTGGGGTGGGATTACGGTTGGTGCACGCACACCCATGCATGTCTTCGACACAGGAACAGTAACAGGTCAGGTGTATCGGGAGGTCATTTTGCACCTGTATGTCCGCCTTTTCAGAGGTTCAGTGGATCCCACCTTCCTCCTCATGGATGATAACGCATGCCCCACTGAGCTGCCATCGTGGAGGAGTACCTTGAAACAGAAGATATCAGGCGAATGGAGTGGCCTGCCTGTTCTCGCACCGAAAACGTCTGGAATGCTCTCAGTCGACGTATCGCTGCACGGCTTCTGACCCCTACGACACTTCAGGAGCTCCGACAGATACTGGTGCAAGAATGGGAGGCTATACCCAAGCAGCTGCTCGACCACCTGATCCAGAGTATGCCAACCCGTTGTGCGGCCTGTGTACGAGTGCATGGTGACCATGTCCCATATTGACGTCGGGGTACATGTGTAGGAAACAGTGGCGTTTCGTAGAACATGTGTTTCGGGACGGTTTTCTTAATTTATCACCAATACCGTGGACTTACAGATCTGTGTCGTGTGTGTTCCCTATGTGCCTATGCTATTAGCGCCAGTTTTGTGTAGTGACACGTTTTGTGTCACTAAATTCTGGAATTATTCCTAATTTATGAGCAAGAGTGTAGTTCGCAAAATCGATAACAAATTCTCAGGCATAAAAAGTCTGCATATTTTCGACAATTGGGGTGTTATTACATCTGCCAGAATCCTAATTTTAAATCGGTGTGGAAAATCCTACGACTCCACGAAATTTTTGGAGCAACTCATCTAACAATTCCATAAAATTTCTGTTGAACTGCCGGATGTCTGCAACTCGCTGCCAGGATATTTCGACGCAGTGTCTTTTGGCCATCTTCAGATGAAGACTGTCAGGAAATACACTGAGTTCACGTATTTAAGATACCGCCGGCTCATGCGTGGTGTGTCCAGCTGCCGATGCGCAGCCGGCTGGTATGGCCGATCGGTTCTAGGCGCTTCAGTCTGGAACCGAGCGACCGCTACGGTCGTAGGTTCGAATCCTGCCTCGGATATGGATGTTTGTGATGTCCTTAGGTTAGATAGGTTGAAGTAGTTCTAAGTTCTAATGAACTGATGACCTGAGATGTTAGTCCCATCGTGCTCAGACCTATTTGAATCATTTTTGGCTTTGCGTAAAGGCCGTTTGTAAATCTGTGCGCTGCGATGCGCGCCTTCCACTGTGGAAACTGACTTCGTCGATATCGGATCGATTGTCTTCGCATGGCAAACGATGCTCGAAGTTTTTGTATCACGGGATTCCTTGCACAATTTAACTGGAAACCGCCGTCTCGATTGATAAGGGCATCAGACAGTCGTATTTCCACTGTTTCATTGATGATGGAGCTCCAGAAGTTTCTCGTATTGGGCATAAGTTTTGTTTGGTCGTATTTCATCAAGTGACCCGTAGAAATACACTGTTCGGCGGTAGCGGACTTATTGACTTCGAGTCAGTGAGTTTCCAGTTACAATCTCCACTACTTGTGGCTTACTGCTATTAAACCAAAATTCGACCACATCTCACACCAAAGCTGAGCTGTCTGCCTCCCGTCCTCTTCTAGCAGTCAACATATAAGTCTGACGCACATCTTCGCAAAGCAAAGACCACCTTTAACTCATCTCTGTGCAGCAGAGCTTCCGTGCCGAGGCAGCACGCGTTATGCCTAAGCAATTCAAACCATAAGAGCGCGATTCCAGCATACGAAACAAGAAAAATTCTTATGAAAACTTGCACACACACACACGCAATTTCATCGCGATTTCATTTCCGCTCTTTTCCTTACTTACGTCATCACCCTCAAACAATCTTTTCATTCGCTGGGGATGACAAATACTGCGTAATAATATTTACTGTTACGATTCTGGAACTCTGTTGGGCCGGCCGCTATGGCCGAGTGGTTCTAGGCGCTTCAGTCTGGCACCGCGGGACCGCTACGGTCGCAGGTTCGAATCCTGCCTCGGGCATGGTTGTGTGTGATGTCCTTAGGTTAGTTAGGTTTAAGTAGTTCTAAGTTCTAGGGGACTGCTGACCTCAGCAATTAAGTCCCATAGTGCTCAGAGCCATTTGAATCAGTCTACTCTGTTGGAATATCACTCTTCCAATGAACGTTTTGAACACTGGATGGTTCAAATGGTTCAAATGGCTCTGAACACTATGGTACTTAACTTCTGAGGTCATCAGTGCCCTAGAACGTAGAACTACTTAAACCTAACTAACCTAAGGACATCACATTCATCCATGCCCGAGGCAGGATTCGAACCTGCGACCGTAGTGGTAGCGCGGTTCCAGACTGTAGCGCCTAGAACCGCTCGGCCACCCCGCCCGGCAATCAACACTGGATACGTAATTGAACAAACGACATTACGAAATCACTGCATTACATAGAAAGCTGTGCCTTATGGAAATGTGTTTTAAAATTTGACCGTATAAGACTACTGTTTATTTCCATGGCTTTTAACTTTCAAAAATGGAACTATTCCATAATAGTGAACAGAGAGATCGGGTAACGTTTCGAAAAGGCTGGCTGTCGTGACATCTAAAAGCAATGCCAAGATCCTATTTACAAACACCACCGATCCCAGACAAAATCTAATCTCATTACCTGCTTTTGCTATTAATGTCATTTATGAATGATTTTTCTGCCTTTTAATACACAAGTAGCTGTCCAGAAATTATTCCATCATTCTGGAAATCCATAAATGTAACTACTTTGTAACGAACTGCTTGGGACCTTGCGTCCTTATGCCAAAATATTCATAAGGTATCGCTTTGCAAGGTCGTCAGTGGAGCTCTGGTTCGACCTGTATGCATGATGAATGTTGCATAAAAGGACAAAGTTCAAAAGGCGATTCCAGAGGCGAAAAGTAAAAAAAAAGTTCATATGAATATATGTTAGTAAATGAGCTGTTAGTTTGCAACGTATTTACATAGTCCAGTACGCATAGCAGTGTTAATTTGTAATTTAATTAATGCATATTTGCTAACGTAAACGGTACTGATGAAAAGCGGTTTCTCTGCGCAGTATATTCTGAGAGTTCAGCTGTAAGGGAAAAGTACGAACTTCCCCGCCCCCCCCCCCCCTCCCACCTATTTGGTTCATATTGACATGGAGTGCAGGGAAGGACTGGACGTAACAAGTGCAAGCAGGAAGATGCAACTCAGAATCGTTTTCGAGGAAATCTACTGTGAAAATTAGAGGGGTACTTAAAATGATCAACCAGAATCTTATGACAACATATCTAACAGCCGACATTTCCACCTTTTACACAGATAACAGCGCCGATGCTTCGTGGCATGGAGGCAATGAGGCCTTGACAGGACCCTGGAGGGAGTTGGCACACCATCTACTCACACAAGTCACCAAATTCCCGTTAGTTTCGGGGAGAGAGGCAATGAACTCTGACGCCACGTTCAGTCACATCCTAAATGTTTTAGAGTGGATTTAGATATGGCGAGTTGGGTGGCCAGCACATCAACTGGAACTCCTCGAACCACTCCACCACACTCATGGCCTTGTGACATGGTGCATTATCTTGCTGAAAAATGCCACTGCCGTCGGTAAAGATGATCGTAATGACTGGGATGTACGTGTTCTGCAGCCAGTGTACGATGCTGCTTGGCCGTCATGATGCCTTGCACGAGATCCAGTCAACCCATGGATGCCAAAGTGAATGTTCCATAAAGCATAATGGAGCCGCTGTCAAGGAGCTGTTACCCTGGAAGAAGACGGATTCGCGGTTGAGCCGTGGTAACATTTGCTGTTTTGAAGGACGCGCCGCAGCGCGTAGTGTAAAGCAGTCGCCTTCCGTTTCTGGCGGTGGCGACGCTGTGGCAATCGCAGCTTTGGTGTCTCCCTTTGATGTGAAAAGAGAAAGGTAGCCTGTTCACGTGCATTTAAGGGGCGCTATGGGCTCGCTAGCGGCACCAGCGCTGCAAGGTCAACCCCTCCCGTTCCCCTCCTCAATTCCTGCGCTGCCAGAGATGTCTGCGCTATAACGCACACCCAACAGCCGAGTGCCGTGAGGCCCCCACCTGCCCGCTTTGTAGGCAAGCGCACTTCCTCCGACAGTGCCCTAACCTTCAATTCCCTCCCTCCTGTAATACATGTAATCTCCCCCATCCCACGTACTCCCAAAAGTGTAAAGCCCGACCCCCTCCGACCACTCCTGAACTCACCATCCCTGTCCTTCCTCTGGACACCCCCACCCCTCTTGGCAATTCCCTTCGTCCCCCCCCCCCCCACCACCACTGAGGACATCATCAGGTTCCTCACCATTGTCCTACAAAGCGTCCACCCTTCCAAGCGCCCTCACACCCTCCAACAGGTCTCCCTCGCCGCCCGTTCTGTCTTCCACCTCAAAATGTATGCCACCTACTCCAACAACCAGGCCCATTTCACCTTCTCCCGTCTTGACACCCTTGTCTAAATCCCTGTCATGGCGCGACAGCACCGTATCCTTTTCAACAACATCCTCTCCCTTCCCGCCAACAAGAACCTCTTCCTGCACACCCTTGCTACCCACTGCAGGGATGCCTTCATCCTCAATGAAACCTTCCTCCAACTCCACCACACCGTCCACACGTCGCCCTACTTCCTTCACAGCTCCGATAATCTCCTCCCGATTGCGCATGGCGGAGTTGCCATTGGTCACCACTGCCAGATCCCATTTCGGCTCCAACCTCTCCTTCCCGACCCCACTGAACACCTGAGCCTTAGTCTCTTCTTCCTCGGCCTTACCGTCACCTGCGCCACCATCTATGTCCGCCCTAACACCCCTATTCCCTTCGACTTCCTCTCCCACCTTGACCGTACCATCTCCTCCTACGTGATCGCCGCCGACCTCAACATCCATAGCCGTTCCACCGCGCAGTTACGGCGGTGGCATCGGTTCCTCTCCTCCCTTCAAGGCAACCCCATCCCCATTCCCCACCACACCCGTCCTGAATCCAACTCCACTCTCAATGTTATCCTTTCCTCCCCTAACCTCCTTGGCCGCATAATGGTGGATGTGCTGGAGCCTACTGGTAGCGACCATCTCCCTGTCCTGCTCACTGATTCAGACGGTCGTCGCCCCCGCCCCGACCCTCGTAATGACCCTCCCCCAAAGTAGTCCATGACTATTCCCGTGCCAACTGAACTGCCTACTGGGATACCCTCTCCACCCAGATCGATAGCCACCCCTTCACCTACCACCACCTTGACGATGTAACCCATGCCGCGTCCTTTCCCAGCAGACCTTGTCTGAGGCCGTGGAGGCCCACATCCCTACTGTCGCCATTCACCCCCACCGTCCTACCTCATACCCACAGGCCGTCCTCCTCCTCCGTGAATCCGCGTCTCTACCGTGCCTTCCTCCACACGAGTGACCCAGACACGCTCCGACACCACCGGCAACTCCAGCGACATATTCGAAATTTGCTCGCAGCTAAGAAACGCCAGGACTGGCGACAGACATGCACCCATTTAAATGCTACCCCACCTATAAACTCGTCAGAGTTCAGGTCATCCTTCTGTCGCCTTACAGGAACTAAACCCTCCCCCTACTACCCTCTTCTCCATGATGATCACCCCTTCCCTGACACCCTTAGTAAGGCCAATCACTTTGTCTCTTACCTCCCTGATATCTTTTCCATCCCCAATGATCCCCAGTTCGATTACTCCCTCTTCCTGGATGTCCGCGATCAAACTGACACCTCTGTCCCTCCCCTTGCACCTGGTTTCCAGTACTTGGACAACATTGCACACACGGAACTCAATGCCCCTATCACTACACAGAATCTCCTTGTTACACTCCACACAACACCGCTCCTCGTCACGATCGTATCACCTACCGTCACCTTCATGAAGCTTCTGTCTCTTTCCTCTCCACCCTGGCCAGGCTCTACAATGTAGTCCTGTCCACCGGTTACTACCCCGACCTGTGGAAAACCTCCCGTATCCTGATGTTCCTTAAACCTGGTAAACCGCCGTCCGCCATCTCCTCCTACCGTCCCATCAGACTTACCTCGGTCTTCAGCAAGGTCCTGGAATCTATCCTCACCCACCGCATCCACCAGCCTCCCCTCCAGCACTGCCTCCTTCCCGTTACCCAGTGTGGTTTCGGCCGTCGTTCTCTTCCGACGACCTTCTCCTTCACCTCACTCATCTCCTTTACGAACAGCTTAATTCCCGTCACTCTGCAGTCTTCCTCTCCCTGGACCTCAAACGTCCTTATGAACACTTATGGCTTTCCGGTCTCCTTTTCAAGCTCCAAACCTTCGCCCTTCCCATTAACTACGTCCATCTGATTGGCTCCTGCAATGCTCGTTGTCTTCAGTGTATAATAAGCGAATGATTTTAGCCACTGAACACTACAATAGACCATCACAGTAAGAACAACAAGTTTAGGTGTGCATCAGGTTACATGTATTGAAACCTCCCCTTAAAACAATTATACATGACTATGCTTAAACTGATACACAATATTTTTAGCGCAACGCAATCTAACTTTCAAAAATCCCTACAAAAGAATGGCCCTGACTAAACTAATCAATACGTTTCACAAATCACTTATTTCACAAAAATCTTCGTTGCTCGAACTACTGCAATACAGCGAGCGCCACTACTGCCAGCTAAATAAAAGATTCAAACTACTGAAGGCACTAACTACTGATAGGCATAGTTAGCAAATGAAAGATTTTGATAGAGAACAAACAATGTGTTTACCTTACTAGTGTTCAAAAGTCATAATGTTTATATCAGTGCATGATATCCAATATTACAAATTTCAAAACTCCGCCATTTCTCGCCACACATCCACCACTGCTGGCGGCTCACCTCCAACTGCGCAACGCTACGCGCTGATAACATCCAGCAGCCCAATACTACAATGGCAGACAACAATGCAAACTATCCACAGACTGCACACAGCACAGCCAGTGATTTTCATACAAAGCGCTACGTGGCGTTACCAATAACAAAACCTAAACAGCCTACTTACAAGATGTGTTGCAGATTTGCACCAGTGAGGTTGTTGTGAGCGGTCGTGACTACGGCCCTGTTGAAAGGGAGTGGCAAAGCTCCTCAGCCCGAAGGCTCATACTGTCAATATTGTTCTTTCTGCCTCTAAATAAAATTGTAACTTGATATTTCGAGGGTGTTTTTTTCTCATAAATTTTAAATCTGTTTTGAAAAGGCTTTTATGAATAAAATTCCCATTTGTTAATGGTAGTTTCATTTTCATCAGTTACTCCCTGGCAACTATTTCCACGCTCACCTAGTGTGATTTAATGTTCTTGATGAATCGCTAGTAAATAAAGTAAATTCCTTAATTAAAGGTTTTGAAAGTAAATTCACGGTTCCGCGGTCTCGCGTCGTCATGAGGAAGAAGGTACTCTGGTTAAACAGACCATGAAAAGCTCTGCCACTGCGCCAACGTCGATTGGTGGTCACGCGTCCACCTCAGTCGCAGTTGCCGATGGCGTGGTGTGAGCATTGGCAGATGCGTGCGTCATCGGCTGCGGAGGCCCGTCGTTAGTTTGGAATGTTCGGTGCACTGTGTGTTCAGACACACTTCTAGTCGGCCGGAGTGGCCGAGCGTCAGCCGTAGCGAAAGTGTTAAACGTCGGTAATTGGTAGCGTCATGAAATAATAAATCTGTTGTTAGAATTACGTGGGAATAAAAAAAAAAGTACTAGCATCGACATACGATCCACGGAGCTCGCGCATCTGAAATTAAACGGTCACTCACTAGGCTGAGCCGGCCGATGTGGCCGAGCGATTGTAGGCGGCACAGTCTGGAACCGCGCGACCGCTATGGTCGCAGGTTAGAATCCTGCCTCGGGCATGGATGTGTGTCATGTCCTTAGGTTAGTTAGGTTTAAGTAGTTCTGAGTTCTAGGGGACCTAAGGACATCACACACATCCATGCCCGAGGCAGGATTCGAACCTAAGACCGAAGCAGTCGCGCGGCTCCGGACTGAGCGCCTAGAGCCGCTAGACAGTCGCGGCCGGCCTATGTGTTATGAATGAGCTTATTAATCAAGGAGTCTAGAGCCTAGTGAGTAAGCGTTTACTTTCCAGTGCTCGAGCTCTGTGGATCGTATGTAGGTGCTAGTACATTTTTTTTTTTAATTCCTACGTAATTCTAAAAACAGATTTATTATTTCATGACCCTAACAATTACCGACGTTTACTGATTCATTTGTTATTCTCATAATCTTTATTTTGGAAAAAGGAGAAAACATTTTCCATAAAGAGATTGGGTTACCAACATGGTACGCAAGAACTTTCAGTCAAATCAGTACCGCCAATTTACTTATATAATTGCATCTGTATTTGTGAAATGCGTAATGTGTTACCCGTGGAACAGTGCACGAATCAGGCTGATCCTGACACAGAAATATTGAAAACTATATATACTGAGACACGCACCACATATAATGAAAGTCGAATTTCTGGGTGTGCATGGTTTTCTCAATGTGCCTTAAAAGTGCACATCTCATCAGTATGTATGTTGGTACCAAACTTTGTGGAAAGATTTTTTAATCTAATACTGTTGAATGATTTTGATGTCTAACTCTACTTGAGAAACAGTCTAATTAAGCTGCAGCTGGTACAAAACCAGTTCTTTTCGCCACGGCTTTCAGTGTACTGAAATATGGCTGACACAGGTCAGAATGTTTAGAGGATCAACCACGATAATTTGAATTTAGATTTATATTGTGCTCTCTGTTGTGTATATTACATAAAGAAATTTCATTTATTTAACTGCTTGGTATCAGAAAACGTTACGTTTTAAGCACTTATTTACAGATTATCATTATTGTAATGATTTCATATCATAACAATGAGTTACATGTTATTTTAAATTAACAAAATACATGCACGTGAAACGATAAACGCCAAGGGAGGTGACGCTGTGGTTAACACATTGTTCTCGCATTCGGGAGGACGACGGTTCATTCCCGCGTCCGGCCATCCTGATTTAGGTTTTCCGTGATTTCTCTAATTCTCTTCAGGAAAATGCCTGCCGACTGCGGTGGTCTAGCGGTTCCAGGCGCTCAGTCCGGAACCGCGCGACCGCTACGGTCGCAGTTTCGAATCCTGCCTCGGGCATGGATGTGTGTGAGGTTAGTTATGTTTAAGTAGTTCTAAGTTCTAGGCGACTGATGACCTCAGATGTTAAGCCCCATAGTGCTCAGAGCCATTTGAACACACTTGTACTCTGCCCATCATTAAAGTCTGATATTTTCACCACAGTTCGCCACCTATATTATTTTACCAGTCTGTGCAACCTACAACGTCGGACATCTGTAATGACGGCTGGCCGCCCAACCCCACGACGTCCGGACGTGGTTTCACCACTTGTTGAAGACGCCCAGCACAGCACTACGAAACACCCGATAAGTCGTGCAGTTTCCGAAATGCTCGTGCCGAGCCACCGGACCATCAAAATGTCCCCTAGTTCAACCACGTAGATCTCGCCTTACCCATTCTACACACGGACGGCAGAGTCAGTGATACGACAGGCACAGTGCGTCTGCCTGACTAGCAGTCAGACCTCGCCAGGTGCCTGGGAGGGTTTGTATCGATAACATGTCGGTGGCCATAACGTTCTGGCTTACCAGTGTATACTGTATCTTTTGAGGGAGGTTACTAATCAAGGAGTCCGCAGCCTAGTGAAAAAATGGTTCAAATGGCTCTGAGCACTATGGGACTTAACTTCTGAGGTCATCAGTCCCCTAGAATTTAGAACTACGTAAACCTAACCAACCTAAGGACATCACACAAACACCCATGCCCGAGGCAGGATTCGAACCTGCGACCGTAGCGGTTGCGCGGTTCCAGACTGTGCCGCCTACAATCGCTCGGCCACATCGGCCGGCTCAGCCTAGTGAGTGACCGTTTAATTTCAGATGCGCGAGCTCCGTGGATCGTATGTCGATGCTAGTACATATTTTTTTTTATTCCCACATAATTCTAACAACAGATTTATTATTTTATGACGCTACCATTTACCGACGTTTAACACTTTCGCTACGGCTGACGCTTATAAGCGTCCGCGCTCACTGTCGGATTTCTAGTCCAGTTGCAGCGTCTAAGCTAGCATCAAAGCGTGTAAACTTTTGTTTTGTGTGGTCAGTTACCGAACGTATATTGTTCGTAATGGCGGCTAACGAACCGACACCTGGTCCTTCCAATGTGAAAAGGAGCAGGAAAAGTGTTAAATTGACAGAGGAACAGTTACTTAGTGTACTAAACGACAGTGATTTTCTCTGTAGTGACGACGAGACATACTGCGGAGATTGTCGTTTAGAGACTGCAGAAGAATTGCAGAGTGATGATAGCGTGGAAGCATAGCTTATGAATCTGTTTCGTAACAGTTCCGCTACTAAACTGACGATCTGTAACAGAGTCAATCTTAAAAATGCGCATTTGAAGTTAATATAATTTCAAATGAATCCAGATTCCTTTTCAAATTTTTTTTCATAAGAATTTGCGTTTTGGAATCAAAATTTTTCCTGAATGCGGCTAATTTGTTGCTTGTTTGAATTGTATTTTTTGTTTATCAACAAATCACGCACATTAGAATGACGCCTGTGAACCCTCTAGGTTGTTGTTGTTGTTGTCTTCAGTCCTGAGACTGGTTTGATGCAGCTCTCCATGCTACTCTATCCTGTGCAAGCTGCTTCATCCCCCAGTACCTACTGCAACCTACATCCTTCTGAATCTGCTTAGTGTACTCATCTCTCGGTCTCCCTCTACGATTTTTACCCTCCCCGCTGCCCTCCAATGCTAAATTAGTGATCCCTTGATGCCTCAAAACATGTCCTACCAACCGATCCCTTCTTCTAGTCAAGCTGTGCCACAAACTTCTCTTCTCCCCAATCCTATTCAATACCTCCTCATTAGTTACGTGATCTATCCACCTTATCTTCAGTATTCTTCTGTAGCACCACATTTCGAAAGCTTCTATTCTCTTCTTGTCCAAACTAGTTATCGTCCATGTTTCACTTCCATACATGGCTACACTCCAAACAAATACTTTCAGAAACGACTTCCTGATACATAAATCTATATTCGATGTTAACAAATTTCTCTTCTTCAGAAACGCTTTCCTTGCCATTGCCAGTCTACATTTTATATCCTCTCTACTTCGACCATCATCAGTTATTTTACTTCCTAAATAGCAAAACTCCTTTACTACTTTAAGTGTCTCATTTCCTAATCTAATTCCCTCAGCATCACCCGATTTAATTTGACTACATTCCATTATCCTCGTTTTGCTTTTGTTAATGTTCATCTTATATCCTCCTTTCAAGACACTGTCCATTCCGTTCAACTGCTCTTCCAAGTCCTTTGCCGTCTCTGACAGAATTACAATGTCATCGGCGAACCTCAAGGTTTTTACTTCGTCTCCATGAATTTTAATACCTACTCCAAATTTTTCTTTTGTTTCCTTTACTGCTTGCTCAATATACAGATTGAATAACATCGGGGAGAGGCTACAACCCTGTCTCACTCCTTTCCCAACCACTGCTTCCCTTTCATGCCCCTCGACTCTTATTACTGCCATCTGGTTTCTGTACAAATTATAAATAGCCTTTCGCTCCCTGTATTTTACCCCTGCCACCTTTAGAATTTGAAAAAGAGTACTCCAGTCAACATTGTCAAAAGCTTTCTCTAAGTCTACAAATGCTAGAAACGTAGGTTTGCCTTTTCTTAATCTTTCTTCTAAGATAAGTCGTAAGGTCAGTATTGCCTCACGTGTTCCAACATTTCGACGGAATCCAAACTGATCCTCCCCGAGGTCTGCATCTACCAGTTTTTCCATTCGTCTGTAAAGAATTCGCGTTAGTATTTTGCAGCCGTGGCTTATAAAACTGATAGTTCGGTAATTTTCACATCTGTCAGCACCTGCTTTCTTTGGGATTGGAATTATTATATTCTTCTTGAAGTCTGAGGGTATTTCGCCTGTCTCATACATCTTGCTCACCAGCTGGTAGAGTTTTGTCATGACTGGCTCTCCCAAGGCCGTCAGTAGTTCTAATGGAATGTTGTCTACTCCGGGGGCCTTGTTTCGACTCAGGTATTTCAGTGCTCTGTCAAACTCTTCACGCAGTATCGTATCTCCCATTTCGTCTTCATCTACATCCTCTTCTATTTCCATAATATTGTCCTCAAGTACATCGCCCTTGTATAAACCTTCTATATACTCCTTCCACCTTTCTGCCTTCCCTTCTTTGCTTAGAACTGGGCTGCCATCTGAGCTCTTGATATTCATACACGTGGTTCTCTTCTCTCCAAAGGTCTCTTTAATTTTCCTGTAGGCAGTATCTATCTTACCCCTAGTGAGATAAGCTTCTACATCCTTACATTTGTCCTCTAGCCATCCCTGTTTAGCCATTTTGCACTTCCTGTCGATCTCATTTTTGAGACGTTTGTATTCCTTTTTGCCTGCTTCATTTACTGCATTTTTATATTTTCTCCTTTCATCAATTAAATTCAATATTTCTTCTGTTACCCAAGGATTTCTAGCAGCCCTCGTCTTTGTACCTACTTTATCCTCTGCTGCCTTCACTACTACATCCCTCAGAGCTACCCATTCTTCTTCTACTGTATTTCTTTCCCCTATTCCTGTCAATTGTTCCCTTATGCTCTCTCTGAAACTCTGTACAACCTCTGGTTCTTTCAGTTTATCCAGGTCCCATCTCCTTAATTTCCCACATTTTTGCAGTTTCTTCAGTTTTAATCTACAGGTCATAACCAATAGATTGTGGTCAGAGTCCACATCTGCCCCTGGAAATGTCTTACAACTTAAAACCTGGTTCCTAAATCTCTGTCTTACCATTATATAATCTATCTGATACCTTTTAGTATCTCCAGGGTTCTTCCACGTATACAACCTTCTTTCATGATTCTTAAACCAAGTGTTAGCTATGATTAAGTTGTGCTCTGTGCAAAATTCTATTAGGCGGCTTCCTCTTTCATTTCTTAGCCCCAATCCATATTC
This sequence comes from Schistocerca gregaria, assembly GCF_023897955.1. Taxonomy (NCBI): domain Eukaryota; kingdom Metazoa; phylum Arthropoda; class Insecta; order Orthoptera; family Acrididae; genus Schistocerca; species Schistocerca gregaria. Next base: position 150,905,151 of record NC_064926.1, on the reverse strand, counting down.
ACCTACTATGTTTCCTTCTCTCCCTTTTCCTACACTCGAATTCCAGTCACCCATTACTATTAAATGTTCGTCTCCCTTCACTATCTGAATAATTTCTTTTATTTCATCGTACATTTCTTCAATTTCTTCATCATCTGCAGAGCTAGTTGGCATATAAACTTGTACTACTGTAGTAGGTGTGGGCTTCGTATCTATCTTGGCCACAATAATGCGTTCACTATGCTGTTTGTAGTAGCTTACCCGCATTCCTATTTTCCTATTCATTATTAAACCTACTCCTGCATTACCCCTATTTGATTTTGTGTTTATAACCCTGTAGTCAACTGACCAGAAGTCTTGTTCCTCCTGCCACCGAACTTCACTAATTCCCACTATATCTAACTTTAACCTATCCATTTCCCTTTTTAAATTTTCTAACCTACCTGCCCGATTAAGGGATCTGACATTCCACGCTCCGATCCGTAGAACGCCAGTTTTCTTTCTCCTGATAACGACATCCTCCTGAGCAGTCCCCGCCCGGAGATCCGAATGGGTGACTATTTTACGTCCGGAATATTTTACCCAAGAGGATGCCATCATCATTTAATCATACAGTAAAGCTGCATGTCCTCGGGAAAAATTACGGCTGTAGTTTCCCCTTGCTTTCAGCCGTTCGCAGTACCAGCACAGCAAGGCCGTTTTGGTTAATGTTGCAAGGCCAGATCAGTCAATCATCCAGACTGTTGCCCCTGCAACTACTGAAAAGGCTGCTGCCCCTCTTCAGGAACCACACGTTTGTCTGGCCTCTCAACAGATACCCCTCCGTTGTGGTTGTACCTACGGTACGGCCATCTGTATCGCTGAGGCACGCAAGCCTCCCCACCAACGGCAAGGTCCATGGTCTAGGTGTCAGACAGTAAACAGACTTTAAAACATGACCAAAATACAGTCGAAGCTTATTTGAAGTAATGCATCTAAGGTGTCATCATTAAGTCAGTGTAGAACATGATCCTACAGGTCTTACAAGGTCCTGACGTCAGCCTGTAGCTCAGGTGTGCTTAGGAGCGTCGGCTCCGAGCGCTACTTCCCGTTTGAGTGTTACCGGCCCGCAGACGTTAAAGTAACCTCTAGTGTGCCACAAGGGGAGTGTTATGGGACCATTGCTTTTCACGATATATATAAATGACCTAGTAGATAGTGTCGGAAGTTCCATGCGGCTTTTCGCGGATGATGCTGTAGTATACAGAGAAGTTGCAGCATTAGAAAATTGTAGCGAAATGCAGGAGGATCTGCAGCGGATAGGCACTTGGTGCAGGGAGTGGCAACTGACCCTTAACATAGACATATGTAATGTATTGCGAATACATAGAAAGAAGGATCCTTTATTGTATGATTATATGATAGCGGAACAAACACTGGTAGCAGTTACTTCTGTAAAATATCTGGGAGTATGCGTGCGGAACGATTTGAAGTGTAATGATCATATAAAATTAATTGTTGGTAAGGAGGGTACCAGGTTGAGACTCATTGGGAGAGTCCTTAGAAAATGTAGTCCATCAACAAAGGATGTGGCCTACAAAACACTCGTTCGACCTATACTTGAGTATTGCTCATCAGTGTGGGATCCGTACCAGATCGGGTTGACGGAGGAGATAGAGAAGATCCAAAGAAGAGCGGCGCGTTTCGTCACAGGGTTATTTGGTAACCGTGATAGCGTTACGGAGATGTATAAGAAACTCAAGTGGCAAACTCTGCAAGAGAGGCGCTCTGCATCGCGGTGTAGCTTGCTCACCAGGTTTCGAGAGGGTGCGTTTCTGGATGAGGAATCGAATATATTGCTTCCCCCTACTTATACCTCCCGAGAAGATCACGAATGTAAAATTAGAGAGATTAGAGCGCGCACGGGGGCTTTCAGACAGTCGTTCTTCCCGCGAACCATACGAGACTGGAAGAGGAAAGAGAGGAAATGACAGTGGCACGTAAAGTGCCCTCCGCCAAACACCGTTGGGTGGCTTGCGGAGTATAAATGTAGATGTAGATGTAGATTCGAGAGTTGCCGGGCCGCACTCGCTCGTTGCTGGGCCGCAATGGAAAGTTGCGCGCCAGCACCGATGCCGCAGCGAAGGTGTTAATGATTCATTTGTTATTGTCATAATATTTGTTTTGGAAAAAGGAGAAAAAATTTTCCGTAAGGCGATAGGATTACCAACAGCATATTCAAGAACTTTCAGTCAAAACAGCACAGCCATTTTAATTATATAATTGCACCTGTATTTGTGAAATGTGTAATGTGTTACCCGTGGAACAGTGCACGAATCAGGCTGATCAGAAACATTGGAAACTATATTTATTGAGACATGCAGCACTATAATGAAAGTCGAAAGTCAGTATTTTTCTTTGAAAGTGCGTGTGAAGTACTGCTGAAGAAACATGGCGAATGCTGTAGATGATCTGCAAAAGAGACCCTTTTCCAGTAGACCTTGGAGGAGAAGTAAAAGAGTTAGTTAGACCGACTTCAAATTTATATCTAACAAGGGAAAGCGTGGGATGGTGAACGTCGATTAGACTCAAACCGTGTGAGTAGAAGAAACCTTATGAATCTTCCAAGGTTCTGGAATATTTCGCCTGAGTGATCCATAAGAGAAGGTAAAACGCTGTCTAAAAATTTACGTGTGTAGTACGAGGTTCTTTTGAGCAATACTTGGCGTTTTGATGCCATGTTGCAGTGTCAAGCATACTGGCTCAAAATTTGGGGCCTCGGGTTTTAGCCTTGCTCCTACCATGTTTTTGTTTTGTTCCTCATCATGTTTAACTATTGGTTACCAAATTTAATTGTATTCAAACAGTTCAGTTTATAACCGTAAAATTAATATACTCAATTTAGTTATGATTAATACCCTTGAAACGTCCTCTTAGAAAAGTTTGTGAATGACTAAACAGCCTACTTACAACATTATAAGGCAAAAGACTATAGGCGGTAGCAAAAAGAGGCGAGTATACAAGGAAATTTAGTATGAAAGGGTATGAATAGAGTTGCATGTGGGGCTGTGATGTTTGTAACGCAATTTTTGGCTTCCTATGTTTGTTCTTCAGGAACAATAATGTGTGAGGCACAGGCGCAGTGAAAGATCTAGAATATATTAATGCATTAATAAAGAAACATAGCGGAAATCATAAACATATAAACAACATACTTGATTTTAGTAACTAGACTGCTATTTCTTCACATCGGCATGCTTCAAAAGTAGCTGCTGCAAAAGGACAAAAATCTAAATAACAAGACTGGTCTTTGCGGTGGACGGAGACGTGTGAGGGGAAAGGCTGACGTTATCGGCACCCTGGAGTTACCAACAGCAGCCGCAACGTTTAGCTTCACCATCCAATTTTGACACTACAGCTGAAAAACAGGGAAGTCGACTTGAAGTGTTCGGTACAAATCCGATACGTGACGAAACCAAAGGACAGACCCATCGGACGTCTTGTGCCACTTAAATGCATTTACCGTCGCTACCACAGTGGTTATCGCCAAGCGGGAACGTGCACCGTTTTCCTTTCAGTTCTTGCTCTAACGGGCAAAAGCAGGCTGCTATTTTGTAGATCTAGAGAATATCTAATATAAACCAATACTTCAATACTCAGCTCTAAAACCGGCAGTATATTTACAATGTGGAGCCTATATTTTTATAAATGGGTACGTCGATATTTTTCCCTTCAAGATATCAATATATCGATACCTTTGCGATCTATCTTACGTCGATGCCACGGTTTTTTTAAATGTAGATACATCGGATTCCCAATATTTTTAAAACTACACTCCTGGAAATTGAAATAAGAACACCGTGAATTCATTGTCCCAGGAAGGGGAAACTTTATTGACACATTCCTGGGGTCAGATACATCACATGATCACACTGACAAAACCACAGGCACATAGACACAGGCAACAGAGCATGCACAATGTCGGCACTAGTACAGTGTATATCCACCTTTCGCAGCAATGCAGGCTGCTATTCTCCCATGGAGACGATCGTAGAGATGCTGGATGTAGTCCTGTGGAACGGCTTGCCATGCCATTTCCACCTGGCGCCTCAGTTGGACCATCGTTCGTGCTGGACGTGCAGACCGCGTGAGACGACGCTTCAACCAGTCCCAAACATGCTCAATGGGGGACAGATCCGGAGATCTTGCTGGCCAGGGTAGTTGACTTACACCTTCTAGAGTACGTTGGGTGGCACGGGATACATGCGGACGTGCATTGTCCTGTTGGAACAGCAAGTTCCCTTGCCGGTCTAGGAATGGTAGAACGATGGGTTCGATGACGGTTTGGATGTACAGTGCACTATTCAGTGTCCCCTCGACGATCACCAGAGGTGTACGGTCAGTGTAGGAGATCGCTCCCCACACCATGATGCCGGGTGTTGGCCCTGTGTGCCTCGGTCGTATGCAGTCCTGATTGTGGCGCTCACCTGCACGGCGCCAAACACGCATATGACCATCATTGGCACCAAGGCAGAAGCGACTCTCATCGCTGAAGACGACACGTCTCCATTCGTCCCTCCATTCACGCCTGTCGCGACACCACTGGAGGCGGGCTGCACGATGTTGGGGCGTGAGCGGAAGACGGCCTAACGGTGTGCGGGACCGTAGCCCAGCTTCATGGATACGGTTGCGAATGGTCCTCGCCGATACCCCAGGAGCAACAGTGTCCCTAATTTGCTGGGAAGTGGCGGTGCGGTCCCCTACGGCACTGCGTAGGGTCCTACGGTCTTGGCGTGCATCCGTTGCGTCGCTGCGGTCCGGTCCCAGGTCGACGGGCACGTGCACCTTCCGCCGATCACTGGCGACAACATCGATGTACTGTGGAGACCTCACGCCCCACGTGTTGAGCAATTCGGCGGTACGTCCACCCGGCCTCCCGCATGCCCACTATACGCCCTCGCTCAAAGTCCGTCAACTGCACATACGGTTCACGTCCACGCTGTCGCGGCATGCTACCAGTGTTAAAGACTGCGATGGAGCTCCGTATAACACGGCAAACTGGCTGGCACTGACGGCGGCGGTGCACAAATGCTGCGCAGCTAGCGCCATTCGACGGCCAACACCGCGGTTCCTGGTGTGTCCGCTGTGCCGTGCGTGTGATCATTGCTTGTACAGCCCTCTCGCAGTGTTCGGAGCAAGTATGGTGGGTCTGACACACCGGTGACAATGTGTTCTTTTTTCCATTTCCAGGAGTGTATCAACAGTCCTAGACGGCACCGCAGGATTTCCGTACATCAGCACTGCAACAACAGTTCCAACAGGATACTGAAACCAATCTCCTCGACTTTTACTTCCAGAAACATCTGAAAAGTGTTGTGCACACAGAACCAATTCGTGATATTGTAGATCCTCCATTGTAGCAAGCGACGCACTTATTTTACGCTCATCATCGGTACACAGGATACGACACTATGGTTACAGCCACGGTGCCCAAATGTTCCATATTTAGGGAGGATTACTCTGCGTGGCAGGCGCAATGAGAGTAAACTGATGTGAGCTGTAGGCCTCGTTTCTTGCTCTCGGTATGAAATCATCAACCAACATCACGTAAGCTGTGGTGAGAGAGAGAGAGAGAGAGAGTCATGGGCCAGCGGTATACACATATACGAATGGCGGTAGTATCACGTACGGAAGTTACAAACAGAGCATTGACGGAGCCGTCATTCGTAATCAGGTGATCCGTGTGAAAAGGTTTCCGACGTGACTACGGCAGCACGACAGGAATCAACAGACTTTGAAAGTAGAATGGTAGTCTGTTGCTAGACGCATGGGACATTCCATTTCGTAAATCGTTAGGGAATTCAATATTCCGAGATCCAAAGCGACAAGACTGTGCAGAGAATATCTAATTTCAAGCGTCACCTTTCACCATTGACAACGCAGACTCCTACACTAAACGGCCGAGAGCAGCGGCGATTGCGTAGAGTTGTCAGTGGTAACAGACATCAACGCTACGTGAAATAACCATAGAAGTCAATATGGGACGTATCCTTTAGGACAGTACGGCGATGTCTGGCGTTAGCAGGATATCGCAGTAACGACCGTTCGGCGCGAGTGTCTTTGCTAACAGCATGATATCGCCTGCAACGCCTCTCCTGGGCTCTGCCCATATCGGCTGGAACCCAGACGACTGGAAAACGTTGACCTGAACAGATGAGTCCCAGTTTCAGTCGGTAAGAGCTGATGGCAAGCTGCGAGTGTGGCGTAGACTCCACGACGACATGGGGGCAAGTTGTCAACAAGGAACTGTGCAAGGTGGTGGTGGCTCCACAATGGTGTGAGCTGTGTTTACATGGAATGGACTGGGTCCCCTGGTCCAACTGAACCGAACATTGACTGGAAATGGTTATGTCCGGCTATATGGAAATTATCTGCCGCCATTAATGGAAATCATATTCCCAAACAATGATGGAAGTTTTATGGATGCATCACATTCGGGACAATTCGAGCCAATAATTTGGCCACCCGCATTGCCGGACATGAATCTCATCGAACAATTATGGGACATAGTCGACAGGTCACTAAGTGCACTAAATCCTGCACCGGCAACGTTTTCGAAATTACGGAAAACTATAGAGGCACCATGGCTCAATATTCCTTCAGGAAACTCTCAATGTCATGGCCAGTCCATGCCACGTCGGGGTTCTGCATTACGCTGGTCAAAAGGAGATCCGACACGATATTAGGTGATATGCCATGGCTTTTGTCACATCATTGTACAATATTTTTGTAGCATGCTGCTTTAATAGCAATTACTGCTCGGCTTCAGGTGAGGCGACAAAATAAAAAGAATGATTCTATTCAGCTTTTTGGACATCAAGAGTCCCTTTATTGTTGAATGGTAGGCAGTTATCTATCAAAGTCGACACAAATATTTGTATTTTCTACGCCATTATTCATTTCAAAGATACATTCAATCAATAGAGTAATCAGTATTCAATACGCAAACAGCTGGATATTTTACATCAAAACTAAACCAATCACTTATTACTGTAATTTTCTTGTGTGCATGCACATGAACTCCAAGTACGATACAGAAACCGTATAGGCCATTAAAATTAGCCCCAGAAAGCGCGTTGCCTTCCAAGCTGAATTTTAGAAACTGTTTTAATCACTCAAGCAGGTCTATGATATGGATATTCTCATTTTCCCCCGTGCGGAGCTTCGGCCCTGATGAAAAGAAAACCTCGAAAACTTCTGACTTTGTCTCATTTTTTCCGATTTCTCAGAAACCAAGCGTTTAATCGAAAAAGCTAAGGTCACCACAAATGTGGAACGTTAAATGTTGCATCGATTGCTTATCACAACTTTGCTATTTAATTAAATTTTTCCCTGGAAAAGCTACGTGAAAGAACGGCAATTTTCACTGTTCTCTAAAAACACTCGTTTCGTCGCTATAAAACCTGCAGCATCTGGGAGTTGGCCAATTTAACGGAAAAGTTCATAGGGCGAAAGCTGCAAAGCATCAAGTTGTGCTTTAAAAAATCAGAGAAAGTGACAAAAAATCCTACCTGGTTAGTAGATATCACCTTTATTCAATCGCATGGTTAACGATCAACAGCTTTCTTCCTACATTTGAATGGTCTCTTCTGTTGCTCACTTTTGTTCGTTTACTTTTCAGTACATCCGTTCCCTGCCTGCGTAAGTATGGGAAAAACACAAAAAGCTGTGTTTTACAAGTTGTTTGATGCCTTCCAGGAACCCAATTGACTTCGAAATTGTAGAATTCGCTGTAGACGGAGGATATCTCTTGCATAGAATGGCATGGAAAGCAAAAGAACTATTTTCTTCCATAATTACAAAGTATGTAAAATACGTCAAGCGTTAGTGTGGCAGAAAGATCACCATTGTGTTCGATGGCTACCCTGATGTGGCAAGTAACAAGTAAAGGAATCAACTGAGCGGCTGCGCAGAACCACCAAAAGAACACCAACAGTGCAGTAACCATGGCAAAAGAGCTTTTTCTGTCGTACGACTACAATAAACAGCGCCTCATTTCTCTGCTGACTGCACAACTTGAGAAGGAGCCCTTCAGTATTAAGCAAGGTGATGCCGACGCCGATACTGTAATTGTACTGTGTAGTTGTAATCAAATTGCAGCTGTTCAAGGAGATCCAGTGTGGACTGTAATTATGGTATGGCACCGCAACAAGGTAAATATTTTAATACTTTAGTACGGAACCGTACGGAAGCGATCGTGCTGGAAAAAAAATTACTTCCGATTTTGGTCACCAGGCGCCAATCTGCGCTGTAAAGGCAAGAAAGACGCATAGAAATGTAGTCATATCTAATGGATTAGGAATGGAACGTTGGAAGAAAAGGTCAATCAGCAGAGAAAGGCGTAATGCTAATTTTATTATTCATCGCCCTTACACAGTGTGTTCAACATGAGCACCGGAGACATCGACAAGATGCTGGAATTGTAAAACGAAGTGGTCAACAGTTGCTCGCTGCAGTTCCGCTGGAATCTAAGCAATGTGTTTCTGTACACTGTCCTTCAGAACAGGTAGAGACCGAACGTGTCCCTGATAAATACCTTATTTTAGATAAACCCGGAGCCAAAAGTCACATTAATTCAGATCGGGTGATCTTGCAGGCTCTGGAAAATCTCTGGAGATGACACGTTCGTGGAAGGTTGCATTAAGTAGATCTTTCACTGTGCGAGCATCATGAGGTTTTGTCCGATCTTGCTTGAAAACAACGTTTTCCAAACAACTGCTCTCTTCCAAAGCAGGAATCACATGCTGCACATAAAGGTCTCGATAAAGTGCATAAGTCAAAGTCCACTTGAGAGGCCCTCTGGATACATTCTCTTCAAAAAAGAACGGACAGATATTAAAGGTGCTTGTGAATCCATAACACTGTCAAATACGGTGAGTACAATGGCTCTTCGTACAGAACACGTGGTCTAACAGTACCCCAAATTCGGCTGTGCAGTGTAGTCACTGTATTTTGTATAAAAAATGATTCAAATGACTCTGAGCACTAAGGGACTTAACATCTTAGGTCATCAGTCCCCTAGAACTTACAACTACTTAAACCTAACCAATCAAAGGACATCACATACATCTATGCCGGAGGCAGGATTCGAAGCTGCGACCATAGCAGTCCCACGGTTCCGGACTGAAGCGCCTAGAGCCGCACGGCCACCACGGCCGGCGAGTCTGTAGAACAAAATGTGCCTCGTCACTCCATAGATATTGCCCGGCCACATGTCAACTTCGATCCGTGCCAGAAACCGGAGGTATATTCGGAACGTCGCTGCTGATCGTGAGATTTTAGTTGCTGCACCGTCTCAGTGTTGTACGACTACCAGTGTAAAATAGACCACAAAATTTCCCGTACTGTTGCTTAAGGGATGGACAATTCTCGTGACACTGCACGAGTGCCAGCACTGAAAATGAAATGTCGCGTGACGAGGGCCTCCCGTTGGGTAGACCGTTCGCCTGGTGCAATTCTTTCGATTTGACGCCACTTCGGCGACTTGCGTGTCGATGGGGAACTACCCAGTACACATGACGCACGGTCAGTTACAGCAACAGCAATGAGCCATGTGTGGCTTGCGTTCTTGCCGTTCATAACTTGGCATCTTGTAATAGCGGTAGTGGCGTCTCGTTTCCTTCTTGTGTTAATGGCACCACAGACTTTGTTAGTATTGTTTTCTAGGCGCCCCGGTGGTCCCGGTCGCCTACGGTGGACTGGATGGCCGAGCGATGACCTCTTCAGTTGTCAGGATGCTAGGAAATGACTGTGGACGCGTAAGAAACGCCAAAGAAACATTATTAATTCATAACACCTTTATTCGTGCCGAGTACAACGTGGCCCACGTACACAGGCTGGTTGAGCTTGGTGATATCAACGACCTTCCCCGAGTCCTCGCTGACTCGTAGCGATGACACCAGCTCCGGGCCGCACAGCCTTGCTAGCGCAGCGCCGCGTGCTGTGACGTAGCAGAGGAATGTCCTTACTTCGTACTTCGGCCGTGCGTGGCTGACGGCGCCTGGCTGGCCAGCCAGCTCGGCTGCAGACAGCAACCTGCTGCGCGTAGGAGGCTCCGGGTTGGAGTCCCGGCGCTGTCGCTATGAGAGGCGTTCTTGTAGTGCGGAGTGTATCCCACCCCGTCTTCTTCTGTGCTTCTCCTGGTGGCTCGTCCGAGATGGATGGGCGGAGCGGGCTGCAGTCCCCCAGCGTCGTCGGCTCAGACGGTTGTGACGGCGGATGCACAGGGTCTAGGCCCCGCACGATCTCGACGATGGCTCACTGATGTGGCCAGCAAGCGAGTCTGCCGCAATGTCGGTTAATCCTGGGTTGATGATTGACAGCGGCAGCAGAGAGGACCAGAGCTGGTACTGTCCCCTCACGTCTGCTGCTGGATGGGCCGCCCTTACTGCAACATCTCCGTCGATTACCGAGATGAGCGCTAAGCAGCGACCCAGTACACATCTAACTGCAAGTCTAACTGCGAGTACCTTGTTGCTATCAAAGCTGGCGTATTTAAAGTAAGAACTAGCGACGTCCTGACGTCATGCTCGTTTGTAATGAACGCATTCGTTCCACTTACACTGCTCATTCCTCTGTCATACTCGCCCCTTAGGTGTTCTTGCGACAGAGTTACGTGTTGTTGCGGCAGACTTACGCGAAGTTGTAAAATGCAGTACAGCTGACGTGTTACCTCTGTCTTGCACTCTACGAAAGTCTCCGTTTAACACAAACCCGCATGCTAAGCAATTCTCTCTCGCCTGTTGTGTGTAACCAGGCCATTGCCCCTGCGTGACGACCTGCAATCCTCCAACCTACTGCCTCTGGCTCTCGGCATAGGCAACCAAACTTTGACAATATTCCACATTTCCAACTCTTTACCATTCCGCGACACTACAGTTTGTCCACGAGTCGCAGCACCAGCGATTATCGCCAGCCAGTACTGTGGTACTAACTTGGTGCCACAACTAGTATTTCCGGGTCGTCGTGTGTGTCAGGCAGTTGGGCTTCGGACAGAGCAGCAAGGAGGTCCGCAGCGCTGGGGCAGGTGGTGACCGCTGGCGTTGTGCAGGCACTGTCGGACTGTGGGGGAGGGGGCTGTAGCCGACGACCGAACCCAGGATGTTTGAAGTTGAGTGAACCACATCTAGTAGTGAAACCTCTACTGTTTGTGGTCTCGCTGTTGTTTGCGTGTTACTGCTCCCAGGGTCGGTGAGACCAAGCACAACAAGTCAGGTCTGTCAGGTTGGAGGAAGCCATTAGCCACCTTCTATTGCTTGATGCTTGTTTGGATTTAGGGTTATTATTACTGAAGTGCAACCAGCGATATCGTACTCCCTAGAGGCCGCTAACGCCCCAGTTACCTGCCCTGGCTGTTAGCGCCTTTAGGGCAGTGTATTTTTCCTCATCTTGTCAATGCAGCCTGGCATGGCGTGTACTTTCAAAATGGTTCAAATGGCTCTGAGCACTGTGGGACTTAACTTTCGAGATCATCAGTCCCCTAGAACTTAGAGCTACTTAAACCTAACTAACCTAAGAACATCACACACATCCATGCCCGATGCAGGATACGAACCTGCGACCATATCGGTCGACTGCTTCCAGACTGTAGCGCCTAGAACCGCTCGGCCACCCCGGCCGGCGAGTGTACTTTGACAGCGTCCTAGATTGGGGTGTGGATAATTGTTTTCGTTGTCTACCTGGGTTATAGTGGTACCTTCTGCCCTTTGGTGTTTTAAACACTGGATTTTGGAGATGTACTGCTGTCACTTCGCTCTCGCCTGAATTATTCCATGGTTGTACTGGTTATCTGGCGTTAGTTGGATTTTCTTAGAAGGTTTATCGGTGTCTAAACCGTCTCTAGTTTGAGTTGACCTTCGTAGGTGAACATTACTCTTGGCTGCCTGTCTCACCGCTTACACAGCTGTAGTCACCTTCCTCAGGTCTATCCAGGCAGCACTGTCTGTGGACCACTCCATCTTATTTGGTCAAGTTGTTACAATTGTTTAAAATTTACCCTAATGTTGTAACGTGTAATTGCCTTCCTCACTTGTAATTCAGGCTTTCAGCCGTTGAGTATTCTGAAATTGCTTGTGACCTTCAGCCGACAAATAATTTGCAAATTCTTTCATAATAAGGCCTTCAGCTGTTACTATCGCTTGTTACAGGTTTTGATTGTTTAAGAAGAAAATGTCTTAGTATTTGTTAATGTGTAACTACCTTCCTCACTTGTAAATCAGGCCTTCAGCGTTGAGTATTCAAAAGTTGCTTGTGGCCGTCAGCCAATTTTAAAAAAAGAATTTTGAATTCTTTCTTAGTAAGGCCTTCAGCCATCAGTGTAGTAAAATCTTTTAAAATGACTGTTGAAAGTTATTTCTTCAACTAGAGTGTATGTGTTTACCGTAGCCAACCGTAGCTGATCACGGCCTCATCCATAATCGTTCCCTCATACTGCCTCTCTCTGACTACCAGATTACAAGTAACATCGTCAGTAACTTCCACCGGGATCGGACGACTTCCTCTTGCGTATACCACGCCACGCTAACCCGTGTTTTCGAATTTCATTATCGTCTTCCTTAAACCATTACACGACGTAGGGTCTCTCCTCAGACCTTTCCGTTGGAGATACTCTGTCAATGCAGCACTGCAATTGCTGCCGTTCACATGAAACATTCTCGCTACCAGCGTCCGGTTCTCTTCTCGACAGCCGTAATGTTCACTCACGTTATGACTAATCAAATAATTCCTGGGTGTCATACGGTCATATGGACAGTGAACAGCGCCTGATTCTCATCTGGTGGCCACAGTTGAAACTAATTTGTTTTCCAATGTAAATGGGTTCCGCATTAACGCGTTAGCATATCTACCAAGTGTCCATTCCATGCGATAATTACAGCCCACGCTGAATTTCCATGAGTAGCTGCACTTTCGTTATAACTACCCGGTAGCCACTGCTGTCGCTCAGCATTTTGTGTTGTCGGCGTCGGAGACGGCTCATCCCTTCTTGTGATTGTGACAGCTTCTGCCCCATTGTCCACCAACACTTTTCTACTGAAGCCACACAAAGGCGGACATGACTGCTAATCCCGCAGGACAGGACTGATAGTACGAATTGTGGAAAGGGGCCAAAAGAAGGGGCAGTCAGCCGTCAGTTACACCCGAACATACAACTTTATTATTCGATCAAACATTAAAAGAGCCCAAAAAAATTTCTTTTAACACACAACTTTAATCTTTGGGACTTATTACCGGCTGAAAACCACTGTAATTTAAAAACGGCTAACGGTGAATAACTTAAAACGCAAACACAATCAGAAATTTAAAAGACAAACCATATCTTAAAACAGTTCTTTAATTAGTCTGAAGTAAACAAGTTAAATTCAAATCGGCTGAAGGCTTAACGCTTAAAACTCCATAAAATTCTTTTTTTAAATACCACAGGCCTTAAGTGAAACAGTTCTTTAATTAAGGCAGAAGGCCTTAAGAACAAACAACTCCAACTGAAAATCGACTGAAGGCCCAAGACTTAAAATTCAACAACATTAAAAAATTTTAAAATACCGAAGGGCTTACGTGAAACAATACTTTAAACTAGGCTTAAGGCCTTAAGAGCAAAACAACTCTAATTTAAAAATAGTCGGCTAGAAGCCATACAAGTACAAACAAACAAATTTAAAAAAATGGGGCAGTACACCCAACGGGGCTCAGATGTAGGAGGGTCGGGCTGGAATTCAAACACTAACGCTCGCTAATGGGAGACAGGCAGTCAGCACAAACATTTTCAATCCGCTGAGAACTCAACCGACAGAGAGTCAACAGACCAATGATCAAGATCAGTTCCGTTCCAGAACTGCACCAAAACTAAAAGGATGCCAACAGCGGAGACTGGAACAACAACCAGAACGGATCACAGACAACCTATAAGCTGTGGGCGACCCAATTACACGTCCTCTAGTAAGACGACCGACCAAACGGCCAAGCAAAGTCGTTGCCACTGAAACGTGTGAGTCGGCAACGGTCGGGCGAGTGATGGCTACCCTCTCCTTCCCCGCTACTCCATGCCAACAGACCAGTTCAGAGCCAGTACGCCGACACCTTTAAATAACTTGTCAGTCGAATCACATAAACTACTCACAGTTTCACGAACACTTGCACGAAGAACTAGAGAATGCTAACGGCAGTGTTGAGCTAAACAAGGACGAATCACGAGTTGGCACATTCAGCCAACCCATAAGCGATCGCCAGCAAAATTTACGTCGGCCGACAAGACGACCGACCGACGACAAACCAAAGTCGACGCCACCCCAATCATGTGTGTCGGCAACCGTCGGGCGAGTCATGGCGGTCCGGAGTTGACTGCTGCCGCGCCCCGACTGAACTTGTGCCGCGTGCCGACTCAAACACTGCCAGGTCCGAACTAACTGCTGGCAGAGTTCCAACCCACTGGACGACACAGGACGGCCAGAAAGTAATAGCAGTCCAGCAAAGACAATACGGCAGGGCCTATATCGATAAGCGCTGCTGCTGCCGCTCACGGGCAGGCAAGGCAGCAACTCAGTGACACCAGTAGTTGAAAATTAACATAACGATACGGCAGTACGGTAAAAACATGGTGTTAAAAAGATATGCCACGAACACGAGCCACTCACGGCTCAACTTAGTCTACAGCCCCATAACGTTCAAGCTGTCTAAGAATCGAAAGACAATATCTGTTCCTACACGCCTTCAGTGACTGCGATGCGACTTCGTCGTTGTTCAGCAAAGTAAAACTTGTGAAACTCCTCAAGGTGCAAGAGATGAAAGCCAATCTACAGAAACCAGCAGAGATATTCACTAATTCTAACCTACTGCCGATGTAGCTGATGAGGCTAGACAAAAGTTCATAGCAGCCCTGTACCGAGAAGATGAACAAAAACCCAATAATGTGCTTCGCTATCAAGTCATTGAAAAGTGTACACTACTGGACATTAAAATTGCTGCACGAAGAAGAAATTCAGATGATATACGGGCATTCATTTGACAAATATAATACACTAGAACTGACATGTGATTACATTTTCACGCAATTTGATTTCATAGTTCCTGAGAAATCAGTACCCAGAACAACCACCTCTGGCCGTAATAACGGCCTTGATACGCCTGGGCATTAACAGAGCTTGGATGGCGTGCACACGTACAGCTGTCCATCCACCTTCAACAAGATACCACAGTTCATCAAGAGTAGTGACTGGCGTATTTTGAGGAGCCACTTGCTCGGCCACCATTGACCAGACGTTTTCAATTGGTGAGAGATCTGGAGAATGTGCTGGCCAGCGCAGCAGTCGAACATTTCCTGCGTCCAGAAAGACCCGTGCAGGACCTGCAACAAGCGGTCGTGCATTATCCTGCTGAAATGTAGGGTTTCGCAGGGATCGAATGAAGGGTAGAGCCACGGGTCGTAACACATCTGAAATGTAACGTCCACTGTTCAAAGTGCCGTCAATGCGAACAAGAGGTGACCGAGACGTGTAACCAATGGCACCCCATACCATCACCCGGGTGATGCGCCAATATGGCGATGACGAATACATGCTCCCAGTGTGCGTCACCGCGATGTCGCCAAACACGGATGCGACCATCATGATGCTGTAAACAGAACCTCGATTCATCCGAAAAAATGACGTTTCGCTATTCGTGCACCCAGGTTCGTCATTGAGTACAACATCGCAGGCGCTCCTGTCTGTGATGCAGCGCCAAGGGTAACCGCAGCCACTATCTCCGAGTTGATAGTCCATGCTGCTGCAAACGTCGTCGAACTGTTCGTGCATATGGTTGTTGTCTTGCGAATGTCCCCATCTGTTGACTCAGCAATCGAGACGTGGCTGCACGATCCGCCATGCGGATAAGATGCCTGTCATCTCGACTGCTAGTGATACGAGGCAGTTGGGATTCAGCACGGCGTTCCATATTACCCTACTGAACCCACCGATTCCATATTCTGCTAACAGTCATTGGATCTCGACCAACGCGAGCAGCAGTGTCGCGATACGATATACCGCAATCGCGATACGCTACAATTCGACCTTTATCAAAGTCGGAAACGTGATGGTACGCACTTCTCCTCCTTACATGAGGCATCACAACGTTTCGCCAGGCAACGCCGGTCAACTGCTGTTTGTGTATGAGAAAGCGGTTGGAATCTTTCCTCATGTCAGCACGTTGTAGGTGTCGCCACTGGCGCCAACCTTGTGTGAATGCTCTGAAAAGCTAATTATTTGCATATCACAGCATCTTCTTCCTAAATTTCGAGTCTGTAGCGCGTCGTCTTCGTGGTGTAGCAATTTTAATGGTCAGTGATGTATATAAGATTCATATTCAGCCTCGCTCCGTTACCTCTTTCGGAAACATCTGCTCGACTGTATTCCCTGAGAACTTACTTACAGGTGCAAGCGTGAGGAAACAACCCACGACGTTTACGGCAATGGGACGGAAAGGCAAACTTTTTTGCTATTACAAGTATGCTGTTTAGCCATACATCATATGTTGCTTACTACAGCTGGCGAATCTTGTCGATTTTGGCCACAGGATCAGGGACTGTAGTCTACAAACTGCAAGATGCAGCTATGCCAACACCTTGCAGCTAAGATAGCTCACTTCGCTGTGGGAGTAGGGTTAGCTCGTAAAATAGCACGAATATGTCCAGATGTTTTGATTTAAATGTATCTGAAGCTGCCAGACAAATCGAAAAGATACTTCCCTACTTTTACATCTCTAACTCCGCCCAGGAAATATTTGCCTTTTTGTGCTATGGTAACCTTTACCATAGTTTTGACACTAGGCCGCCATAACTTGGCAACCGATAAAGATTTTTGTTGACTCGGGCGACGACTTGTCAGGGATAGATTTTTTGTTGTCTTTCTTACCATTTTCTTATATCGTGATAACGGATCAAGCTTTCGAATTGATTGGCTCAAGTCTGAAACATAGAAGAGGCGAGCGAGAAAAGTACTCAGACGAGATTCCTGAAAGCGAAATTTCTATTTGATCGTAACAACCCATTTTGTATTTACTTGTTTCACTTTAAAACGTATCCGCGCATTCAGTTCACGTCTTTAAACCATCGTATCTCGACCTCAAATAAAGATTACTGGAAAACGATAATTTAGTTTTGAACGGATTCGTACTGTTTGAAAGTATAGAAGTGGCGTGGTTCAAAAACCTCCAAGAAAACGCGTTTTTGCATGTTTTTCCAAAGCCGGACGGTGCGTATCTAAATGGTTCCATTCGCTGAACATTAATTTCAGCACAATTAAAATCTTTCGTAGAAGGAATTAATTGGTTCTCGCAATTCGCCTGGGCACCAACTCTGGTTCATCGTTCAAACCTTGCTTAACATACTGTAACATAACTACACTAAGACAGATGTTCGAATGGCTATACAATTGGCAGCTGGTCCGGGCTAAACCAAAAACATTCTAGCCCATGTTCCGAGCTAAAATAGGAACGAGATCGGAATCCCCATCCTCCCTAAACCGCGATCCTGCGCGCGGCGTTTCACAAGCATTCGTTACAGAGTTTCCATGCTGTAAAGACAAGCTATTTATGTTATTCTGCTAATTTAATAGTTTTTTTTTAAAGTCGTTAACTCAATAACGTTTAGATAAAGGATATGTGTCAGTAACAAAAATAAAAAAGTAAATACTGGAAAAAGTCACTGTATTGAAACTAGGAATTTGGTGTTGGTTGTTAGCCACGTAATTTACATTTAATAGAACGAACTCGATATTTACTCACCAGCTAAGATTTTTGTCACTTTCTTCGACTTTTTTGGAAACATAATTTAATGCTCAACAACTTGTCTCACACAAAATTTTGTTTCAGATTTGCCAATTCTCAGAAGAAGCACGTTTTATAACGACGAAACGAAACGAATACTCAGTCGATGCAGCATTGAACGCTTTCCAGTTTTGGGAACCTTGGCGTTTCCGATTGAACTCTTACTTTCGGAGGAATCTGAAATAAGAAATAAAATGACCGAAATTGTGGTGGTTTTCTTTACATCACGGCTGAAGTTCCATTCAGAAATCGGGGCAAACTAAGATTATTCATATCAGAGATCTACTTGAGTGATTACAAATGTCTCCAGAATTCCACTATCTTTTGGAACTAACTTTCATGGGCTATCACTGAATTAAACTGAAAAGCAATTCAAATTCTTTCTAAGCGTAGAAGCGAAGAAATTGTATCTAATTTCGAACACTGAAACACACACTGTTACATATAAATATTTATTTATTTATACATTGTTGTGAGATAAGTGAAACACACAAACGTAACTGTTGAAAGTTTGCAACATGTAACAATCCGTGGCGACGTTAACTGGAAAAGAATTATTTTGTTATGGAGTTTTATGTCCAAATAAATATGAGAAACTGCCGGTATATTCATAATCGAGTGTACTTACTACAAGACAGAATACTTCCCAAGGCGTTCGCTTTGTCTCATTACGTTAGCTCAGTTTTCCACCTAGTTTAAAGGTGTATGGTAACAGATGATTACTGACTTACAGTGATGCCTCCGTATTGCTTTAACGAAGAAGGGAATAACTATTTCAGTCCAACAGCTTGCAGTTATGTTCACGTCGCGAACCTATGCCGACGCAATAGGAAGATGAGACACACCAATTGTGACGACAGCTTGAAATCGAATGTTCTCGTCTACTACAGTCGTATTTCTATCAAATTACAGCCGACAAATGCAACATCTCTTGGTGGTGTAAGACTATACGTGAAACTAAGGATGCGTTCATAATCAAAACTATAAAATGATTTATTTGGTTGAATGATTCATGTACCTATCTCGTCTTAATTAGTATACTTTTGTGAGAAATTACAGTACTCATAATAAAGTCCGAGAACATTGCTTTAAGATAGTATACCGAATGATTTCCTATAAGAAAGTTCTCACAATTGCAAGTGTGGAAGAATAAGTATATGCTCGACGGAAAGCACTGATAGTTCCGACTGGTTGTTTATTAAAGGGATTATCAACACACATGCAATAATCAACGGCAGACTTTCGTTAAGGTTGGAGGGAAAGTACACAGAGCACTCTACAGGGATCATGACGAACTGTTCTGCGCAGTGGCTGCTTGGTGCTGCCACCTGTAGGCACTACTTTGTACTTCAGGCAGGCCACTGAGAACACTTCGGCGCCATCTGCTAGCTAGTCGGAGAAGTGTGATGGCGTGCCACGGGAGGCTCGCAGATGCGCACGCAGCATCCGAGCGAGCCAGACGCGCGCAGGAGAGCGGGCTTTGTTAGGCTAGCAGCCGACTGCAGAAGGTCGGCGGCGCTGGCGGCTACCTCCTTGCTGTTCCTGCTGCCCGTGCCTCAGCACCGCCACTACGGGAGTCTTGTTGCTTTGTCTTTCCGAGCACTTTGTTCTTTTTAGACTTGGACGTGACTGTGTCTGTATGAATAGCTCTCTCTCTCCTTCTCTTTCCCTCTCTCTCAGTCTTCCTCTACCCCACCCCACCCCCCTCCCAGCCGAACATCCCACTCGCTCACTCTCCGTCTCTTTGTCTTTTACCCCACACAGGCCTGCCTTGCGTTTTCCAACGACGCATACAGCAACTCGTAGCTGCCTTACCGCGAGTTCGCGACACACAACACATCTCACACACTGTCAGCCAACCCATTTCCAAGCAAAAACCCATGCACTCTTATCAGAAAGCACTTGCAGTGTATTGTTCCCTTTTTTCAAATTTTCTGCATCCGTTTAGTTACGGAATACACATGTAGCAAGTCGCTGTTACGAAAGTTCAGTTGTTTGCGCAAACAGGCGTTTACTACAGTGTGTGTTACATTGAAATATCTTTATGTGTAGCAGGTTCCATCGATTAGCAACAAAGAAATAAACGAACAAATCACCAATTCTGTGCTGTGAGAAACTACCTTTAAGTTACATCTGTGCCAGTTGTTTCCGGATGTACCCATAAATATTCTTCTGGACGTCATTCCGTTCCTTACGAATACTTTTCTGTTTTCCGTTATTTATTTGGGACACATGAAGTTTCCAGCATAGTGCCCGCTTCTGAAACATATATCCAAGATTTTTCGATACTATTGTGTCATTTAGCAACTCCCGTGTTTTGTTCCGTTTTCCAAATAGATTAACTGCGGTCTCCAGCATGTTCCGATCCCTGATAAGTTTGCAGTAATTTAATGAACACTTTTCATGATAGTGGAATGACGGTTTTGCTGGTTAACTATGACCGTCCATCAATCGTTAACTCTGCCCATAGAGTAGCTTCACTGTACACTCGAAATGAAACGTAGATAAATCGATCACAGTTAACAGATAACTGCTGCTATTCGTATTTACTGACTGATTACTGATGCGTTAATGTTATTAGGAAGCATTAACATTTATCATGCTCCTGTGTCAATTCCCAATTGTCACAGCTACTCTCTGTCTTACTGAAAACTGCCGGAAACTAGACATTCCTGTGCCAGGTAATTCTGATACATGCCCGACAGAGTACTAAACTATAAATTCACTACACGCCACTGGTTAGTTAGCTTCACACATTCACCCATTGGCATGATTAATATGTCGAACTGAATCTCCTTTGTGATGTAAATTCTTTGGACACCGCATAATGTCCGAATGCTGAATGACGACGCAGCTTATTCCAGTTGTCAAAACAAATCATATCATATACTTGCCATAATACACAAATAATTAACTGCTCATGCATGCAGATACAGTATCAGTTCGTCTATGAACGATAATTCAATGAAAAGCAACTTTTGTTAACTTGAATTTATTTTTTGTTCGGTTTACTGATTAAAATTTTATCATACATATCAGTTCAGTTTTGTTTGTGTTGTAGCACCTTACTAAGGAGAATTATGTTCCTAGTACACTGCTAAAATAAAGGGTGAGTCACCTAACGTTACCGCTGGATATATTTCGTAAACCACATCAAATACTGACGAACCGATTCCACAGATCGAACGTGAGGAGAGGGGCTAGTGTAATTGTTTAATACAAACCATAAAAAAATGCACGGAAGTATGTTTTTTTAACCCAAACCTACGTTTTTTTAATGGAACCCCGTTAGTTTTGTTAGCATATCTGAACATATAAATAATTACGTTATCAGTGCCGTTTCTTGCATTGTAAAATGTTAGTTACATCCGGAGATATTGTAACCTAAAGTTGACGCTTGAGTACCAATCCTCCGCTGTTTGATCGTGTGTATCGGAGAGCACCGAATTACGTAGGGATCCAAAGGGGACGGTGATGAGCCTTACGTACAGAAGAGACTGGAACAGCACACTAGGTCCACATGCTAACACCTTTTTATTGGCGTTTTTCACTGACGTACATGTACATTACCATGAGAGGTGAGGTACACGTACACACGTGGTTTTCGTTTTCAATTACGGAGTGGAATAGTGTGTGTCCCGACATGTCAGGCCAATAGATGTTCAATGTGGTGGCCATCATTTGCTGCACACAATTGCAATCTCTGGCGTAATGAATGTCGTACACGCCGCAGTACATCTGGTGTAATGTCGCCGCAGGCTGCCACAATACGTTGTTTCATATCCTCTGGGGTTGTAGGCACATCACGGTACACATTCCCCTTTAACGTACCCCACAGAAAGAAGTCCAGAGGTGTAACATGAGGTGAACGGGCTGGCCAATTTATGCGTCCTCCACGTTCTATGAAACTCCCGTCGAACGTGTACCTCACCCCTCATGGTAATGTACATGTGCGTCAGTGAAAAACACCAATAAAAAAGTGTTAGCATGTGGACGTAATGTGCTGTTCCAGTCTCTTCTGTACGTAAGGTCCATCACTGTTCCCTTTGGATCCCTACGTAATTCGGTGCTCTCCGATACACACGATCGAACAGCGGAGTGGTACTCAAGCGTCAAATTTAGGTTACAATATCTCCGGATGTAATTAACATTTTACAATGCAACAAACAGCACTGATTAGGTAATTGTTTGTATGTTCAGATGTGCTAACAAAACTAACTGGGTTCCATTTTAAAAAAACGTAGGTTTGGGTTACAAAACATACTTCCGTGTTTTTTTTACGGTTTGTATTAACCAATTACACTAGCCCCTCTCCTCACGTTCGGTCTGTGGAATCGATTCGTCAGTATTTGATGTGGTTTACGAAATATATCCAGCGGTAATGTTGGGTGACTAACCCTGTATATAGTGTTTCTCTATTACGTGTACAAACGAAAGGGAAGAGCAGAGGACAATCAAACAAGCAAATAAATAATATTAGGACTGAGTACATAAACACTTTATAACAGAGTCGCCGAGGATCCAAACTGCAGATATCCATGTAAATCTGCAAGGTTTTGTGGCCGTTGTTAAGGTAGAAACGTCGATCGTGTACAGGTTCAAAATGGCTCTGAGAACTATGGGACTTAACATCTAAGGTCATCAGTGCCCTATAACTTAGAACTACTTAAACCTAACTAACCTAAGGACATCACACACATCCATGCCCGAGGCAGGATTCGAGCCTGCGACCGTAGCGGTCACGCTATTCCGGACTGAACCGCCCAGAACCGCTCATCTACCGCGGCCGGCTGTGGATGTCAGATTAGGCCATTTTCATCTCACAGGTTATGTGAATAAACAGAACTATCGTTAATGGGCAAATACAAATCCTAATGACGTTCATGAGCGTCCTTTACAAGCTAGTAAAGCGGCAGTATGGAGTGGTGTTTCATGACATGGAATTATCGAACCGTATTTTTCCGCAAATGAACAGGGGAACACAATAACTGTCAATGCCAATCGTTACGTAGAGATGTTGCTTTCGTTACACCTGCATTGGACAACTTTCCAAACGTTCAAGAAGCCTGGTTTCAACAGGACGGAGCGACATTGCACACTGCACGGCAATGGCATATGTGTGAGAACTGTTTGGAAACCGTGTGATCTCACGATTCGGTAACATTCCCTGGCCCCCTAGATCGCCAGATTTATCCGTTTGTGATTTTTTCTTGTCGGGCTACCTCAACAGCAAAGTCTGCACGAGTCGACCAAGAACTCAGGACGAGTTAACACAGAGAATTCGGGATGCAATTCATAGTATCTCAGCTGAAATGTTGCAGCCGTCAATGAGGAATCTCAACAGCAGATTTCACAAATGTATTCGTACAGGAGGACGCCATCTAAAGGATGTTATTTTCAAAAAAATAAATAAATTCCATCGTTGTTGTTGTGGTATTCAGTCCAGAGACTGGTTTGATGCAACTCTCCATGCTACTTTATCTGTGCAAGCTTCTTCATCTCTCAGTACCTACTGCAACCTATATCCTTCTGAATCTGCTTCATCTCTTGGTCTCCCTCTACTATTTTTACCCTCCACGCTGCCCTCCAATGCTAAATTTGTGATCCCTTGATGCCTCAGAACATGTCCTACCAACCGATCCCTTCTTCTAGTCAAGTCGTGCCACAAACTTCTCTTCTCCCCAATCCTATTCAATACCTCCTCAATAGTTACGTGATCTATCCACCTTATCTTCAGTATTCTTCTGTAGCACCACATTTCGAAAGCTTCTATTCTCTTCTTGTCCAAACTAGTTATCGTCCATGTTTCACTTCCATACATGGCTACACTCCAAGCAAATACTTTCAGAAACAACTTCCTGATACATGAATCTATATTCGATGTTAACAAATTTCTCTTCTTCAGAAACGCTTTCCTTGCCATTGCCAGTCTACATTTTTTATCCTATCTACTTCGACCATCATCAGTTATTTTACTTCCTAAATAGCAAAACTCCTTTACTACTTTAAGTGTCTCATTTCCTAATCTAATTCCCTCAGCATCACCCGATTTAATTTGACTACATTCCATTATCCTCGTTTTGCTTTTGTTGATGTTCATCTTATATCCTCCTTTCAAGACACTGTCCATTCCGTTCAACTGCTCTTCCAAGTCCTTTGCCGTCTCTGACAGAATTACAATGTCATCGGTGAACCTCAAAGTTTTTATTTCGTCTCCATGAATTTTAATACCTACTCCAAATTTTTCTTTTGTTTCCTTTACTGCCTGCTCAATATACAGATTGAATAACATCGGGGAGAAGCTACAACCCTGTCTTACTCCTTTCCCAACCACTGCTTCCCTTTCATGCCCCTCGACTCTTATGACTGCCATCTGGTTTCTGTACAAATTGTAAATAGCCTTTCGCTCCCTGTATTTTACCCCTGCCACCTTTAGAATTTGAAAAAGAGTATTCCAGTCAACATTGTCAAAAGCTTTCTCTAAGTCTACAAATGCTAGAAACGTAGGTTTGCCTTTTCTTAATCTTTCTTCTAAGGTAAGTCGTAAGGTCAGTATTGCCTCACGTGTTCCAACATTTCTACAGAATCCGAACTGATCTTCCTCGAGGTCGGCTTCTACCAGTTTTTCCATTCGTCTGTAAAGAATTCGCGTTAGTATTTTGCAGCTGTGTCTTATTAAACTGATAGTTCGGTAATTTTCACATCTGTCAGCACCTGCTTTCTTTGGGATTGGAATTATTATATTCTTCTTGAAGTCTGAGGGTATTTCGCCTGTCTCATACATCTTGCTCGCCAGATGGTAGACTTTTGTTAGGGCTGGCTCTCTCAAGACTATCAGTAGTTCTAATGGAATGTTGTCTACACCCGGGGCCTTGTTTTGACTTAGGTCCTTCCATGCCATCAGTGTTTCGTAAATGGCAAAACTGTAAAGTTTCAATTACAATGAATGCAATTTCTTTCCATCATCACTTCTAATTTTATTGGACTGTGGAAATGTTCCCTTTTTTTGTGTCACTCTGTATTTGTGTAACTCCCGTTTTTCTGTCACCCTGTATTTGTGTGATTGAGAGTCTGGAGTGTCGATTGTACCATGTCTACTAGTAAGATATAGTTTAAAAAGCATGACATAAAAATTAAATTTTAAATTCAAAAAGAAACCGCGGCACAAAAAAACAGCAAAAAGTATATATTTTTCCTCTAACAAGTAAGTGTAATAAAAGTCATGGGAGCGCTAAGTAAATAAAATGAGAACAGAATAACTGCAAAAGATAGCTGGCCGCGGTGGTCTCGCGGTTCTAGGCGCGCAGTCCGGAACCGTGCGACTGCTACGGTCGCAGGTTCGAATCCTGCCTCGGGCATGGATGTGTGTGATGTCCTTAGGTTAGTTAGGTTTAAGTAGTTCTAAGTTCTAGGGGACTGATGACCACAGCAGTTGAGTCCCATAGTGCTCGGAGCATTTTTTTGCAAATTATATCTACAAATGATGAATTACGAAATTTAAATACAAGTAAGCTACCTAGGCAACGTAGGTAAATATGTAAACAACAATTTCAAATCGTTTAGTCTATGTCTTAATCAATTTACTGCGAGAAATTTGCGGTACAGACACAACGGTCAGAGACGCCTGCCCTCACGCGACCGCTCGTTCGCGTCGTCACACTAAAAGCTCCGCGCTCCTCATGCTGGCACAATTGGACCAAAAGGAGGGATGTGTTGTTAGGACACATTCTGAGGCGTCAAGGGATCGCCGTTTCAGTTTTGGAGGGAAATGGGGGGGGAGGGGGGGAGGGGGAGAGGGGGGGAGGGGGGGGGCAGCAGGTAGCAATCATAGAGGGAGACGAAGCCATGACTACAGTAAGCAGATTCAGAAAGATGTAGGTTGCAGTAGTTATTGCACATGAAGAGGCTCGCAAACTTAAAGTGGCAATATATATTTCTTTCAATTTTTAGCGGTTCTTGTGTCGGGGTGTCTTTAAATTATGAATTTAAGTTTTATTTATCATTAGCGCTGAATTTTTCGAAGGTCAGTCTCTTGTTCTTCCTTTGTCAGTATCTGAAGCAATAGATACAAGGAAAGAATAAACAAACAAAAATATTCGCTGTTACAACCCCTTCCTGACTTTTGGATCAATCTGCGAAATGGTTAGCCATGCACTTCTTCATGAAACGATCCGGCAAATGCGCAGGGTCAGTAATTATGTTAGCTCCGTTTCATTTGATTTACTTTTTCCACTGGCGACAGTTCCCTCACCTCATGAATGGGAGGTGTAATGTGGGCAGAATAAAGTTCAATCATGCAATGGAGGAAAAGAGAAGTTTAAGACGCTGACGGATAAAGTCCACAAAAAAGACGCCATTCCGGATCCAAAAAGAGTTCGAAATGGGTCAAATGGCTCTGAGCACTATGGGAATCAACTTCTCAGGTCATCAGTCCCCTAGAACTTAGAACTACTTAAACCTAACTAACCTGCCCGAGGCAGGATTCGAACCTACGACGGTAGCGGTCGCGCGGTTCCAGACTGTAGCGGCTAGAACCGCTCTGCCACTCCGGCCGGCCGGAAAGAGTAGCGGTGAATCAACCGCGAGAGCTACTCGATGAAGAAGCCCTCTGAATCCTGGACAAAGGAATCAATTTTGCAATTAGGCTGAAAGTTTCTCTAAAAATATTGTTGTTAATTTTATTGGTAGGTTTTATTTATTGATTCGGTACTGGCAAGTGTTTTGTTTGGATTGTGGGAAAAGTTGTTTGATAAGTTGCGTCTATTGCAAAGAATGAATTGAGGCAGAAGTTAACTCGACTGCGTGATTTCCAACAACGTGAACTAAGTTGCCTACTGAAGAAAAGCGGATTCTACCCAAGATCCCTTCAAAAATCGTAATACTCTGCTTCGTACTTCTTTGACATGAAATTTGACAAAACCTTAACTCACTTCTGGTCGTATGAACAGAAGTTCCTTGAAATCTGAAATGTAAATTTTTCTTTCTCCCTTTTGATTTGCCTGTGGCAATGAATAACGCACGCGCAACAGCTCTCTAGAAACTGCTGCTGCTACTGAAAGGTACTAAAAAGGCGAGTCTCTTTCAGTGACCGGCGAACTAACTACAGGTGAACTCCGTGTGCAATTGATCCACGTAACGTGTCTGCGTTTTAAATTACAGCTGTAAAACATTATCTAATGAATGACAAACACCGAGAAATGGATGATAACGTGATAGATTACGTTAATGCTGATTCCTGTAAAAGATGTATTAGCTGAAACTTCTTTATTTAAATGTGTGAATCTGCACTCAAACTGATGAACGACTGAGAAGATGAAACTTCTACGTTAGTTGATTCTGAAACAGCTGAGTAAAACTGAACATACTGACCCTACTTTCTCTTAGCATGTCAACACTGACCCACAATATTGTAGCGCAACGCAATCTGACTGCTCAAAAAAATTACAACCTGACTTCAAAAGAATGGCCCTGACTAAATGGAAATCTTAACAGTAACCTATACATTTCATTAAGCGCTTACCTCACAAAAATCTTCATTACGCCAACTACTGCAATACAGCGAGCTTCAGTACTGCCAGCTAACTAAAAGATTCTAACTACTAAAGCCACTAACTACTAATAGGCATGTTGTTAGCAAAGGAAAGATTTTGTTGCAAACCAACTAATGTATTTTTTACCCTAATAATGTGATATCCAGTTCAAACACGAATATGAATCGTCATTGACATCCAGTACAAAGATATGTAACCACGTATAATTTTCAATCTCCAAGTCGGATACTTCCAGATCGTTAGTCTACGCTAACACTTCAGGTCTCGACCCTTTATCGATGCTAACTTCTCACATCTAACATCCATCACTGCTGGCTGTTCACCCCCAGCTGACGAACAGTACTTCCATCACTGCTGGCGACTAACTTCCAACAGCCCAACACTACTGGCGATTAACTTCTAACAGCGAGTCCCTTACAAAGAAAGCGCAGTCAGAGATCCAACGCAAAGAGCTACCCAGCGCTGCCAACACAGAAGCAGCTCAGTTACATAGCGTATTTAGAAAGTTCACTTTACAAAAGTATGCTTCATTAAATGAAGAATTGCAAATAAATGACAATATCTGAAAATATTTTAAAGTTGTTTGTTCAACAGAGTCATGTTCAAATAATTATTACAAAATATATACGTTCATCGTAGATTACAAAAGTTTCTGTTAACTGAGTTACTGTTTCTTCAGTTGTCGCTTATTTTAGTCGAATTAAGAACAGGTGAAAAGTTCTGTGTTGGATACGAAATTGTTATAATGGTGTGCAGGCAGCAGTTCGCGAGCAATTAAAGCAAAGATAACTAATTATTACCTTATTATGAAGTCTTCATCAAATCCAACAAAAAATCTTTCCCTTTCACAGTACAGACATCAAAAACTATATTATAGAACCACTTTTCTCTATGAGTATTAAGTCTTTTCGTTCCTGCCATGGTGCTGTTTCGGCCGTGGATCACTTCTAAATCACGCCGTATTGATACCCTGTCTGCAAGTAGCATCCCTGAGGAGCAGCCGACGCAGAGATGTTACTGCAAGGGCGCAGCGTCGCAGATGACATTGCGCGCTGTCTGAGAAAATAAAGTAAGGGCGACTGCGGCCTGTGTATCCAAGTTACAAGGGAAGCCGATCGCGAAATAACATCAACATCCCTATCAATGTCTAAGGGAATCCCCATCGTTTTCCCTTCTGAAGGTTCTCACTAAGGAAGTAATATTGAACATACGGAGAATTCTGCGCAAAATAAATCGACGAAAGCCAACAAATAGCCACAGGAAAGGAAAAGTCTTAATGACCCCAAGAGAAAGAAAAATATCGTCGTAACCAAAGCAGATTCGAATGCTGCAGTTAATCTGGCCTCTCTGCAAAAACAAAAGGTGGAACAGCTATTCGCTAATCCTGTGTACCGCAAGTTAAAAGGTGACCTTGCTAACACAGTCGTTTGAAAAGTGAAAAATTTGTTTTCAGAATGGATCGCTCTGTTACCAAGAATCTAACACCTCGAACAGCGGCCTCATCCAGACTACATGTATGGTCTACCAAAGATATTCAAAAATGGCTGCCTTCTGAGACCTTCAGTGAACGGAATTAACCCTCAAACTTACTTTTTAGCAAGTCTTATTGGAAAAACAGACATCTTGTCAGAAAAACAGTTACTGTTGTGAAAGATTCAAGAACTTATTTGGAAATTATATGCAATGTGAAGATTTCCGTAAGCGACATTCTTCTAAGCTCTGACGTAAAATATTTATTTTCAGGTAAAGTTTATTATGTTCAGCCTAAACCAACGCAAAGGGAAATATACTGCATACTGACAAATGAATAAGAGCAAGAAAATAATTATTTAGAGGGAAGGCCCGTTTGTTGAACGTACCACGTTACCTTCCACAGCAGTTGAAACACTGAGCGTTTACAGTGAAACATCTGTGTAATTATTTTCGTTACAGTCAGTAACTGCAACCACAGATTTGTCTAAGAAAAAATCAAAACAAGTTACACATTTTATTTTAGATAACTGGTCACCCTAGTAATATGGAAGGCCGTGCTGGATCCCAACGGCCTCGTATCACTAGCAGTCGATATGACAGGCACCTTGTCCGCATGGCTGTAAAGGATCATGCAGCCACGTCTCCATTCCTGAGTCAACAGATGGGAACGTTTGCAAGACAACAACCATCTGCACGAACAGTTCGACGACGTTTTCAGCAGCATGGACTATCAGCTCGGAGACCATAGCTACGGTTACCCTTGACGCTGCGTCACAGACAGGAGCGCATGCGATGGTGTACTCAACGACGAACCTGGGTGCACGAATGGCAAAACGTCATTTTTTCGGATGAATCCAGGTTCTGTTTACAGCATCATGATGGTCGCATCCGTGTTTGGCAAAATCGTGGTGAACACACACTGGAAGCATGTATTCGTCATCGCTATACTGGCGTATCACCCGGCGTGATGGTATGGCGTGCCATTGATTACACGTCTCGGTCACCTCTTGTTCGCATTGACGACACTTTGAACAGTGGACGTTACATTTGAGATGCGTTACGACCGAGGGTCTACCCTTCATTCGATCCCTACGAAACCCTACATTTCAGCAGGATAACGCACGACCGCACGTTGCCGGTCCTGTACGGACCTTTCTGGATACAGAAGATGTTCGACTGCTGCTCTGGCCAGCACATTTTCCAGATCTCTCACCAATTGAAAACGTTTGGTCAATAGTGGCCGAGCAACTGGCTCGTCACAATACGCCAGTCACTACTCTTGATGAACTGTGGTATCGTGTTGAAGCTGCATGGGCAGCTGTACCTGTACATGCCATCCAAGCTCTGTTTAACTCAATGCTCAGGCGTATCAAGGCCGTTATTACGGCCAGAGATGGTTGGCTCAAATGGTTCAAATAGCTCTGAGGACTATGGTACTTAACATATTAGGTCATCAGTCCACTAGAACTTAGAACTACTTAAACCTAACTAACCTAAGGACATCACACAACACCCAGCCATCACGAGGTAGAGAAAATCCCTGACCCCGCCGGGAATCGAACCCGGGAACCCGGGCGTGGGAAGCGAGAACTCTACCGCACGACCACGAGATGCGGGCAGAGGTGGTTGTTCTGGGTACTGATTTCTCAGTGTCCGTGCACCCAAATTGCGTGAACATGTAATCACATGTCAGTTCTAGAATAATATATTTGTCCAATGAATATCCGTTTATCATCTGCATTTCTCCTTGGTGTATCAATTTTAATGGGCGGTAGTGTAATAAGATTATCCAAAATAGTGATAATGTAACACGCTACGTAAAAATGGCTATTGGCTTCCTATTAAAATAACAGCGAATTAACATTCGACAAATAATACTGTAAGTATAACTAGTATTTTGCAGCACCGTTGAATCGTTCAACATTCTTATCTAAAATCTTCAGAAAAATCTATTATGAACATTTGTAACGACAGCAAGGGTAAATATGTGCTGGCAAACAAATAAGAAGAATAAATTATTAGCTAAAAGAAAAACTATTTCGTTTTACGTACCACCCTACCTGTTACACCAATTGAAAGAAAAAGTGCAGCGTCGTAAAAATTGACACTTCTGCGTAATTATTTTCATTGCGGTCAGTAAACACAAACAGAGATTAGCCCAAGAAAAAGTCAGTTTCATTTTAGAGATAAAGAGTGACGTCGATCTCCAGTTTCTAAATGTACTGGTATACGTACGGTTATACAACAGTCTAGGAGACAATGTTCTAAACATTCATGGTGGTTTCTGTTTGTTCTATATCGTGTCTCCCTACCACTTTCGCGCAACGACGATCTGAGCATGTTTTTTAGGGAATTGACTAGTTTGAACCTGGGACCTGTTGCTGGTAAGGAGACGCCAGACCACACATGACATGTAGAATTCAGAAGAGTTCAGTGAGACTAGCGATGATATAACCAAATACTTAATGATCTCAGCGTCAGCTCCAGTGGACTCCCTGTAAAAGAATCTTAATACTAACTAAATGTAGTGGAAGGGGTTCAAGGCTTTCCTATTTTTAGTTAGCTTGTAAAATAACGTCAAAAAAGCAGTTAAGTTTACCATTGGAAATTTTATTCTACTCACAAAACATCGTTTATAAATTGCACTATTGATAAAAGGAATTGTGTTAATACAGGATGGTAAAAAACAAACTGCGTTCAACAAAATTGTGAACGAATATTCCCTGAATGGGTTTCCAAGTTCTACAATGGATCGAAGGATGACCTATGCCATATCACATCTATAATCTAGGTTTAAATTAAGTTTCACGAAAGAGAAAACTATCAAAATGGACTACAGTGACCCTCAATTATCTTTATTTACTTATCTAACTTGTCAAAAATTTCAGTGGCTGATTTGGCTTCTCAATAACTATGTAACAGAAAAATCATTGCGTTTCAGATTTTTACTTCAAGTGGCAAATGTGAACACCATGAACTTTAATTGACGATCGACACTAGTACTACGCAAAAAGGGGGTGTAACAAATGAGACTTCTGCAGTTCTGAGTGAAGCCTTATGCGCGAAAGTCTCACGCTAAAACCTGCAGGTGGTGTGGTCCTTTTAGCGTTATCATAAGATCTATACTGTTCTTCTGGAGGGCTCTAGCTTTTAACATGGGCTGGGGGGTGGTCCTTGACGTAACAGAGACGCGAAACAGTCTCACGCTAAAATGTGCGGGCAGTGAGGCCCTAGTGGTTAGCTGGCGACGTGGATGTCCAGTCCGTCCCTTATCGTAGGGCCTTCTAGCTTAACACGGTTCTACTCTCGGCTTCCGTTCTCGATTCTCCCCTCAGAACTGCGTCGGTCTCACGGTGGGAAGGTACGTCATGCATTTAGGCATTCTTGTGTTAGTCTGTGGTATTCCATTTGCTCACTCATTACTCGTATCACTTTGGTTAATTTAATGTCACGATTTATTCGGAGCTATGTGACATACTACTGGATTTGCTTATCATGTCAGGGTTTTCATGGAAGGTGTTGGATTTGCCTGACACCTTACAGTGTGTGCAGAAAACCTACAAACTTAAATAGGTATTTAGATGCCACTTCGCACCACCACCAGCCCGAAGCAAGCTTGCTCAACACGTTGTCGTCACGTGTCTTCCATATCAGTGACAACAGCTTCGATTTGTAGTTTTATTTCTTGAAGAAGACATTGAAGGCCAGTGGATACTATGGTTCGCCCATAGGCAGGGTTTCCTAGCAAAATTTCATGAATTACGCTAACAAAAAGGACGAGGAATCACCTTCTCACTCTGTTACGTTACCGGCCGTTACCAGAACGCGTCAGCAGAGTTTTGCGGAAGAATGATATACAGAACACTTTTCTCAATCAGAAAAGACTTTTTCCGACACAAAACGGACGCACATGATTACCTCCAAAATGCCGGATTCTATGAAGTGACTTGTGACAATGGCAGAGTGAGTATACTCTTTTCACTCTGACTACGCGGCTCAAGGCCACGTCAATTTATACCCATTCTACACGTTCCCCCCTACTTCTTTCATACACACTGCACTGTCAACAACTATTGCCGCTGAAACAAGGTACCACCAATAGTAAGCACAGTCGGTTTTGGGAATTAATTTATTACACTACAATGAACTTTGTTTTGCACGTTGCAAAACGTTTATAGCGACTCTAGAGGTTATTGCGCTAAATATTGTATTAATAAAGAGAAAGAAAAGGAAAAGTTTAAATTTAAACAACCAAACAGAAATTATAGCGGGCGGAAATCATCTGCGCTACCTTCGTCGTCACTATCTTCATGTAGATTTATTACAATGTTCTGATTGCGCTCATTTTTAAGCCCTTCCTTCACGAAGTCTTCTTCTGCAGTCGCTCCGCATGGGCAACGCATTTCTGCCAATCTTCTATTGCCACCTATGTATTGATGTGCTCCAGTAACTTCCTCATGTCTCTAATTTTAAATGTAGAATTCTTATTTGCTACCTCTCGCTCTATTTGAGCCCATATCAGTTCAAAGAAATTATACTGACAAATAGAAGAAGCCGTATGACTTCATATCAAATTTCTGCAGCTAGATAGTTAAGATCATATTAGACCACCGTTTCTTTGAAAATCCTGCCAGATAAAACTTCTAGAGTTGTTTTGACTTAGCCAAGTTTCGTCGATGTACTTAATAATACGAGAATGATCTTAATTACTTATCTCATGCATACTTCTCAAAAATGAGGCTCTTGTGGCTACAATACGTGTCCTCTTCATCAAAAATCTCCTACCGACATTACCTTTTCAATAGCTAAAGCCAACTTTCCTTAAAATTTTATATAAAGAAGTAATACCTCCAGCAAAGCCTATCTTAATTTCACCATTATCACAAAATTCCAGAACTAAGCGACGGATTACGTCTTTACTGAAATCATCTAGCACTGTGGCATGTTTTTGGCCTGTAACATTTTTTCTTGGAGAGAAAAAGCTTCACTCTAGAGCATCCTCATTTTCGATTATCCTTTTATTGGCTTCCGCACAGATGCGTTGCACTGTTCTTAAACCAGTTCTTACCGAGATCTGACATGCCCCTGCGGTTGTCTTTTGTTTATGTCTGAAAAAAATGACAAACTTTTTCCTGCCAGTTTTGCAGCGCTTTCAAAAATTATATTTTTATACCCAATGTCCTTAGACTGTTGCCTGATACGATACGACAGCCCGCATCTCGTGGTCGTGCGGTAGTGTTCTCGCTTCCCACGCCCGGGTTCCCGGGTTCGATTCCCGGCGGGGTCAGGGATTTTCTCTGCCTCGTGATGACTGGGTGTTGTGTGATGTTCTTAGGTTAGTTAGGTTTAAGTAGTTCTAAGTTCTAGGGGACTGATCACCTAACATGTTAAGTCCCATAGTGCTCAGAGCCATTTGAACGATTCGACATTGTGCACAATTTGAAAGTAAACACTTAGACACACTCCCGCACTTTTGTTGTATGACTGCAGGAGAGGTGTATATTGCACTGGGAGAGAGCGGAAAAGCAATTGTGGAGGGAATGGGCACACGGACTCCACACGCGGTTAAAATAAAGTGTGGAATGAGAGGTGGCGGAACATAAGAAGAAATGGAGCCAAGTCTGTGATTTCGACAATGTACGTGTGCTGCTAAGGACACTAAAATTTATAGTAGGAAAGCCCGAGAAGTGATTGAGATTTCCGAGTACGATGTAACTACAATAGAAAAGACGGATACAAGCCTCTCTATTTATGGCTTCCCGCCATCGAGGAAGTAAAGTGCGCAGCCACGGTGCGCGACTAATACAAACAGCGACCAAAAATGGCTCTGGGCACTATGGGACTCAACATCTGTGGTCATCAGCCCCTAGAACTTAGAACTACTTAAAACTAACTAACTTAAGGACATCACACACATCCATGCCCGAGGCAGGATTCGAACCAGCGACCGTAGCAGTCACGCGGTTCCGGACTGACCAAGAAGTCGCTTGTGCGGCTAGACAATAATGGTTTGACAAGCATTTCCCTTTCGTCATCTGCCTACTTCGCTTTCTGTCCAATGGTGGTGGCCCACCAGTAGTGGCCAGAAGTTTTCTGTAGTAACCCTACTTGTTCGTAAGTACGAGAAAATTCCATCTCATAAATGACAGTCGGTCATGACATTGTCCAGGTAACCGTGAACATCAAAAGATCCGGATGGAAATTCCAGGAGAGGGGACGAAACGTCGATCGAACAGAAGAAACTGGCCAAACATGGCGCAGCCTCACATCTTACAAGATTTTACCTGTGGGTTTGCACTTGAGGACAAAGACATTACAAGAAGTATACCAATGACCACCATCGTTGTGAAGGCAGGCTTCAGTACGTCTCTTCGTAGACACGTCCAAAACAGGAGGTGTTTTGAGAACGCATTGATAACTTTCCAGAATGCATTCCCGGAGTTCATAGACCCTCTCATCAGAGCTGGAAAACACTAATGATTTTAACATCTCAACACAAAAATATCCATTGTATTCTAGTCTGATAACCTGGTACGCCATGGTTATCGGTGACTCACTACCAATATGTCACATTACATTAATACTTGTTCCATATATCATAAATACATTTCGCAATGACGGGGAACATATGAGTTTAACACGATTACTACTTCATATCTAAACTTTCATCTGTTGTGTAGAGGGAGCTGACATTGAGGAATTCTTAAAACATTTTTAAAGTGCTGGCTGGCTATCTGTCAGACTTTTAATGCTTTTTTATTAAATATCCAAAGATTTCTGTGTCAGCATAATTCAGCTCTTTCTGTGCCAAAGATTTAGTCCAGTATAGTGAAGATCATCCTTTCTTCTTGAGTTGCAACTATGTACTTTGCTATCATTTTTTTAATTCGAGTGGGTTATTAGTCACAAATTTCATACGTGAATATATGTATTGCGAAGGTAGTGTGAATATTCCGAGTTCCTTATATAAATGTCTCCAAGGTGATTTTGGGTGGGCTCCAGTTATTGTTCTGATTACACACTTCTGTGCAATGAATACTTTTAATGATGAATTAGCCCAAAATATGTTGCCATATGAAAATAGGCATTGCAGGCTAATTTACTGATATGTTTATCGCTACAGTTTGCAATATCCCCTAATAGCATTAGTAGCTAAAACTAAACGTTTCTGCATATCATCACTGTGTTCCTTCCAATTCAATTTCTCATCAATGCGTACAAACAGAAATTGTGAGTATTCTGCCCTAGCAACTTCTGTTCAAAGTCTTTGTTTATCGGTGGTGTTACTTCATTGCCTGTGCAGAACTTTATATACTGTATACACTTGCTGTCAAATAGTCGTGCTATGAGGGGACTTCCAAAAGTGAGTTACTTTTATTATGGCAAGCCAAGTAACTTTTATTGAATATTGCACTACGCTTCAAAGCGACACAGATAAATGACACTGTGTTTCAACACACTCCCCAAGTCTCCATAAACAACGTTAGGAACTTTGTACCAGTCGTTCAGTTCCATTACGGCTGAAATCCGCTCGTTGCTTATGTAGCCCTTCGAGTAAAACAGAAGTGATTTCTGGCGTTCCCCAAGGTAGTGTTATATGCCCTTTGCTGTTCCTTATCTGTATAAACGTTTTGGGAGACAATCTGAACAGCCGTCTTCGGTTGTTTGCAGACGACGCTGTCGTTTATCGATTAATAAGGTCATCAGAAGATCAAAACAAACTGCAAAAAGATTTAGAAAATACATCTGAATGGTGCGAAAAGTGGCAGTTGACCCTAAATAACGAAAAGCGTGAGGCCATACACAGGAGTGCTAAAATAATTCGTTAAACTTCCGTTACACGATAAATCAGTCTAACCTAAAAGCCGTAAATTCAACTAAATACCTAGGCATTACAATTACGAATAACTTAAATTGGAAGGAACACATAGAAAACGTTGTGGGGAAGGCTAACCAAAGACTGCGTTTTATTGGCAGAACACTTAGAAAATGTAACACATCTACTGCACTACGCTTGTCCGTCCTCTTTTAGATTGCTGAGGCGCGGTGTGGGATCCTTACCAGATAGGACTGACGGAGTACATCGAAAAAAGTCAACGAAAGGCAGCACGTCTTGTATTATCGCGAAATATGGGAGAGAGTGTCACAGAAATGATACAGGATTTGGACTGGACATCATTAAAAGAAAGGCGTTTTTCGTTGCGACGGAATAGTCTCACGAAATTCCAATCACTAACTTTCTCCTCCGGATGCGAAAATATTTTGTTGACACCGACCTACATAGGGAGGAACGAGCACCACGATAAAATAAGGGAAATTAGAGCTCGTACGGAAAGATATACGTATTCATTCTTTCCACGCGCTATACAAGATTGAAATAATAGAGAATTGTGAAGGTGGTTCGAGAACCCTCTTTCAGGCACTTAGATGTGATTTGCAGAGTACCCATGAAGATGTAGATGTAGTACGGCTGTATTGAACGTCCTCAGCGTAGGCAAATCCTTTTTCCACCAGAAGTCCTTTCAACTTGCCTAAAACGTTGAAACTTCCTGGCAGATTAAAACTGTGTGCCGGACCGAGACTCGAACTCGGGACCTTTGCTTTTGGCAGGCAAGTGCTCTACCAACTGAGCTACCCAAACACGATTCACGCCCCGTCCTCACAGCTTTACTATTGCCAGTATCTCTTCTCCTACCTTCCAAAATTCACAGAAGCTCTCCTGCGAACCTGGCAGAACTAGCACTCCTGGAAGAAGGGATTTTGCGGAGACATGGCTTAGCACAGCCTGGGGGAAGTTTCCAGAATGAGATTTTCCCTCTCAACGGATTGTGCGGTGATATGAAAGTAGGAGACTCCGCTGCAGAGTGAAAATTTCACTCTGGAAACATTCCCCAGACTGTGGCTAAGCCATGTCTCCGCAATATCCGTTCTTTCAGGAGTGCTAGTTCTGCCAGGTTCGCAGGAGAGCTTCTGTGAAGTTTGGAAGGTAGGAGACGAGATACTGGCAGAGGTAAAGTTGTGAGGACGGGATGTGACTCGTGCTTGGGTAGCTCAGTTGGTAGAGCACTTGCCTGCGGAAGGCAAATGTCCCGAGTTCGAGTCTCGATCCGGCACACAGTTTTAATCTGCCAGGAAGTTTTCATATCAGCGCACACTCCGCTGCAGAGTGAAAAT
Organism: Schistocerca gregaria; assembly: GCF_023897955.1. Classification (NCBI taxonomy): domain Eukaryota; kingdom Metazoa; phylum Arthropoda; class Insecta; order Orthoptera; family Acrididae; genus Schistocerca; species Schistocerca gregaria. The sequence continues at coordinate 150,867,142 of NC_064926.1, read as the reverse complement.
CTCATTCTGCTTAAAACGTTACAAGGAGATTGTCGTCTATTGTCGATGTCGACAGCTTTCCTTCGCCACGTGCATCACGCACTCGCATGCGGGTTTGGCCGAACTGTTGGCGCCGTTTCACTACGGTTGGAAGCGACTTTACATCTTGTTCACGTACTATCAAAATTTCTCGCCGAACCTGTGTACAGTTTAAATGATTCGCTCACAGGAACCGCACAGCCTCGTGTACTTCAGCTCTGTTGTACGTTTCCAGTGCCCACGCAGTTTCACAAGCCGCCTGTGATGAACTTGTAATCCGTACCGCAGCAGAAGCACATCTGCAGGAAATCTGGAACTCGTGCTCTCCTCATGCAATGCACCACTCTTGTTGCGCAGTGGTCTTAACGCTAGGCGAGATGTGCATTTTACGAGGCGTGTTTTTTTTTTAAGTAAGTACTGTTTTGCCACACCGCGGCCGCAGCTCTGCGGTCCGCGTTGAACGCATGCGCACTGGGTACCTACATCTGTTGTCTACGAACTGACGCCATTACAGTCTGATTCTTCCTTGTTTACGTTGTGTACTGAGGATTTAAGATGCCTCCGTTGTCCATTGTTTACTTCTTTCTTTTCTACTTATATAATCAAATAGCCTACACAAAGCTGGGCCGGGCACATGCGAGCACCAGCCCTCGCGAGCACCATGACTCGCAGAGCCCACCTTCCACGCACCCCCCCCCCCCCCTTTTCCGCCATTCCCCCGCCTCACCAACACTCAAGCATGCGAGACAAATGTGGATTACTGACTTTACGTCGTTAGAACAAAGCTGAGGCCTAGTTTGTAGTAATAAAACGTAACTAGTGAGAAGAAAATGGTCAACAAGGAAACAAAATTCTCATGACGAAAATCTAAATAATCTTTACGCTTTAAAGCACATCGAAAAGAAAATTGCCATTTAACTGGAAATCGTAGCTGTCCTCCAGTGTTTATCACACAAAATTATAGCTGTGTACAGTTACTGCAAAAGTAACATTTCCCGCTGCTTTGTGAGAAATTAGTATATTTAAATACTGAAGCAACATAAGTCAACTTTCTAGACTTAAGATAGAACAGAGAGAAAGAAGTAAGTAACCATGTAATTTTTATACAAGTCACCGTAGTTAATATCGCATTATCTTGCTTTGTCCCCGATTTTTCCCCTCCTTGCAACGTGCTTACAGGAAGAAATACGTGTGATTCATTATGGTGCTGCAACGAACTGATCACATAGCTCTCAAAATGGCGGAAGCAGCGCGTCCTTTCAGCGGTAGAAAGTTTGTGATACATTACTTTGTGACTGCCGCAACTATTCAATATGCAGCGCGTGTTCATCTTTTCCAAATCATCAATCATCAATCAATATCAACCAAAGCTACCCAAATGACTATATAGGATGTATGAGGGGTGTTTGAAAAGTCCGTGCAAAGTCCGAGAATGGCACCACTGGTGCGTATCGAGGTCATGTTTAGTTAGTAGCATCTTTGGAAAGAACGCACATCAAGTGTCAGCCATATTGTTCTATTTTTTTGTGTTTGGCATTCGTGTGAATCAAGGAAGTCGAATGATTGTAAAAAAAAAAATGGACGAAGAAGAATTGTACTGTATGCAAGGCAAAACGCTTCAGGAGACTAAAGAGAAGCTTGATAAACATTACAGTGACTCTGCATCTTTGATGAGAACAGTTTATAAGTGGTTTCAAAATCTTCGGAGTGTCCATATGGGCACAAGTGATGCTGAACGTTCTGGAGCCTCTGTGGAGATTAAGACTCCATAAATAATTGATAAAATCCCTTATTATGGTGTTGGATGACAGAAGAGTTAAGGTGCGTGAGATTGCTAGTGCTGTGGGCATCTCGAATGAACGGGTACATAACATTTTGCATAAACAATAGGACATGAGAAAGCTATCCGCAAGATGGGTTCCGCGATTGACGTGTACAGTTACTGCAGAAGTAACATTTCCAGCTGCTTCGTGACTACAAACGGAATAGTGTGAAGTGTTGTGAGTATTTTTTGCAGCTGTTCAGGAAGAATCCGCAGAGACCAAACAACAACCTAAACAATGGGTTACCAAGAGAGAATCTGCACCAAAAAATGGCGAAGACCCGTCCTTCGGCCGGAAAGGTTATGGCGACTGCATTTTGAGATTCGCAAGGGATAATTCTCATCGACTATCTGGAAAAGGGTAAAACTATTACAGGTGCATATTATTCATCGTTACTGGACCGTTTGAAAGCCGAGCAGCAAGAAAAACGCCGGCGATTGGCTCGCAAAAAAGTCCTTTTCCATCATGACAGTGCACCAGCACACACCTCAGCAGTTGTGGTCGCAAAATTAATGGAAATAGGATTCCCACTCGTTTCACATCCCACCTATTCTTCCTCGGACTGCTATTTGTTCCCCAATTTGAAGAAATTGCTGGCGGGACAAAGATTTTATTCAAACGAGGAGGTGATTGCAGCAACTAATAGCTATTTTGCAGACTTGGACAATTCCTATCATTCGGAAGTGATCATCTACTTAGAACAGCGTTGCACGAAGTGTACAAGTCTAAAAGGAGACTGTAGAAAAATAAAAAAGTTTTACTCGAAATATGCAAGTAGTTTATATTTTTGCACTGACTTTTCAAACGCCAATCCTAGACTTGCTCCCTCAGTCAGTGAGAGCTGTTTGCAGACGTACCGAATAAACGGTGATCGGCATGGAAGCGTGCTTGAGACACAGAAATAAAGGCACTCGCATAGTGTGGCCTCTTGGACAAGATAAATTAACGGCCCTTTTACATTACCTAAATTCAGTTCATAAGAACATTCGATTCACTATGAAAATAGAGATAAAAATATTGTTGCCTGCAATTCCTGGATGTTTTTGTTAGACTGAAAAATGGCGTATTCGGTTTGTCGTAAGCCCACAGATGTCGATTTCTGTTTACAATCGTCGAGGTGGACTTGCATACGGGGCTTGCATATGGAGCTCTAGCAGTTTCACATCCAGACTGCTTGTCCAAAGAGCACGCCCCACCTAAAGTCCAAATTCAGGGAAGACGGATATACTGTACTACTCGGAAGATTAAGAGGGGGCTCTTTTAGTTGAAACGGAGAACCAGGAAGGGGATAAGGAGGAGAGCACAAGGCTAAACCGCTGGATTTTCTTCCGTTCGTTGGTAATATTTCGATTAAGAAAGCAAGACTTTGCCGTGAGTTTCATGTGAAAGTGGTTTTACTCCCACCATTCAGGCCTCCTGCTATCATTGAAGGACAATTCGTTATTGCGTAAGGCTGGCAATAACAAAATACCTTGCTAGTATGGTATGGCTTTTATAGGCCAGAACATGCGCACTGTGAAAGAACTCTCCACATAGCGTCAGCGCTGTACTCGCATTCGGAGTCGACATAAACTTGTATTGCCGAACATTGTATCTGCACGTGAAACTTAATGTACAGGGCGTTTATGAATGAACATTGGGGTTTTAACGCTTTACAATATTTATTACATTGAACTTGCAGATATAAATGATATTTCAAATGTAAGAGCAACTCAGTTGTGTGTGGCATCAGTGTGCATGCGCAAAGCGCAATGTTTCCGCTGCAGTCCGCTAGACAGCGGTAGTAGCAAAGATCGCGACTGGTGAACAGATAGCGTTTTGTGTTTTGCAGTTTGCGAAGACCGAATCTGTAATTGCTGTACAACGTGCGTTCCGACTGAAATTCGGTTGTGATCCTCCAAGCGATAATAACATTCGTAGATGGTATCGTCAATTTAGAGATACTGGGTGCCTTTGTAAAGGGAAGAGCACAGAACGACCAAAAGTAGGTGAAGGGGCTGTTGAGCGAGTGAGAGAGTCGTTCACTCTTACCCCAAAGAAATCAGTCCGGAAGGCTAGTCGTGAATTTCAAGTTCCCGTGTCGACTGTTTGGGAAGTTTTAAGAAAACGCGTACAACTACACCCTGGCCGTTTACAGTTTTTACAGGCTCTAAAGCCGGCAGACCATGGATTATGTGCCAACTTTCCACACGAAATGTTTCATGACGATGAAGATTTTCTGTATCATGTTGTCTTCAGTGATGAATCGACCTTTCACCTTAGTGGACATGTTAACACTCATAATGTGCGCATCTGGGGCTCATAAAATCCTCACGAGGTCGCACAAATGCATTGAGATTCCCCTAAAGTGACAGGCTTTTTTTTGGGCCGTATCGCAGAGGAAAGTTTATGGGCCTTCTTTTTTGGTGAACCTACTGTAACTGGCACTTCTTACCTTGATACACTAGAGCAATGGCTCTTCCCTCAGTTGGAAGAAGATGAGCCACAGAACTTCATTTTCCTGCAAGATGGTGCGCCATCTCACTGGCATAGCGAAGTACGGGATTCGTTGAACTTCGCTGTACCCAAGCACTGGATAGACCGCAAGAGGTCCAGATTCACCCGACCTAACCCCATGCGATATTTTCCTTTGGGGCTTCATCAAGGATCGTGTGTACGTGCCTTCGCTACCACCCTGAATTAAGAAACTGGATTGAAGCAGCTGTTGCTACTATCACTGAAGACACTTATCAATGTTTGGGAAGAACTCGGCTATAGGCTTGATGTGTGCCGTGTGACAAATGGTGAACACATTGAACATTTATAAGGTTCTTGGTAAAAGTGTTTGAGTTGCTCTTTAATTTGACGTATCATTTATAACTAAGGCTAATATAATAAATATTAGAAAGCGTTAAAACCACAATATTCATTTATAAACATCCTGTGGTATGATAAAAATAGTTTTGATTAAAGCAACATCTTTTTGGGATTCCGTTGTCAAACAATTTGTGGAAATAGGCGCGCCGGGAAATCTGATGTATCGTGATATAACAAGATCATACGTGGAGAACCGTCATTTTCACTTCTTTCTCTAACCGAAGACGACAGAGGACGCCAGTGTCACCGGAGAGCGACAGTCCTACACATGTAGATCTTGAAACAGTCCGCCAGTCTGTGGCTAAGCAATGTTTCTGGAACATCCTTCTTCCAGGAACGCTGCCACCAGTTGTTTCGCAGGCGAACATCTGTGAAGTTTGGAAGGTGGGAGATGAGGTACTGGCGGAAATAAAGCTGTGGGGACGGGTCGTGAGTCGTGTACGGTTCACTCAGTCGGGAGAACACTTGCCCGAGAAACGCAAAGACTCTAGTTTTAAATCACGGTCCAGCACACAATTTTAACCAGTCAGCAAGTTTCAATCCTGAGTATAACCGAAAAGGGCAGGTCACGACTTTGGGATCACATATTTACTTCAAACTTTTTACACATTTGGCATGCCATTAAAACAACATAATGAGCAAGTGGTAGGGTGCACTACACTGGCAATTCCGAGACGTTTTACGCATATATTATGTGGGTTATTATCTGTAGGTGCAAGCCGTTACAGTTCGTGGTGGTCAAGTGATTAGCGGTTGAACTTCGTAACACGAACGTGTATGAGGAGACGGTTCGACACGCTCAGACTTGATTATTAATCTTTCTTTCACATCACTGATCTTATTATTTTATTTTTCGGTATTTGAGAGGTAAGAAAAAACACGTGTTTCTGCATAAAGTTTCAAATTGTTCTCCATGTCTGTATGAAAAATAATATCCTGCAACGTGTAATGTCAATAGCACATTCGACGAGTACTTGTACTTTACTCTTCTGGTCTTGTATATTATGAATAACGTCATTCGCATAATTATTCATCGGGATTTGACTTGTTTGTAAGCTTTCTACGAGAATAATATTCGTGAACAGTTTCTGCTCCTGTTTAAAATTGCTTGTAAGGTGGGCGGCATGGGCTTACTGCCCCTCCCATTCCTATTCGTCTTTTTTTCTTTCGTTCTTATAATTTAAGTAAAGAAACGACATCATTTCTAGAACATTTAATTCACGAGCACCAAGTGGTTGTTGCTTGATCGTATGGCAATTTCATTGGACTTCCCTAACGTTTCTTACAAATGGTTCAAATGGCTCTGAGCACCATGGGACTAAACATCTATGGTCATCAATCCCCTAGAACTTGGAACTACTTAAACCTAACTAACCTAAGGACAACACACAACACCCAGCCATCACGAGGCAGAGAAAATCCCTGACCCCGCCGGGAATCGAACCCGGGAACCCGGGCGCGGGAAGCGAGAACGCTACCGCACGACCACGAGATGCGGGCTGTTTCTTACACTCTTGCGTAATTGTAATGCAGGTTTACACAGAGCCAAATACATGATGGTATCGCGTTTTCTGGATGAGGTGGTGAGAATACCGACTGGATAAAGGAAAGCGAGTTTACCTTTTTGAAAGGACAGATTCGGCAAATTGCGTGTAGTCTACTGGCTGCACAGTCCGGTGGGCACTCCATGCATCAGTCTGGGCAGCTGAAAGTGTCGTAGCATTTCGCACAAATGGCATGAAATTCTGGCTGCAGGTTGAGTTAATAATAACACCCTGTGTGGCACTGTCTTTCTGCCGTGGAAACGAGGAAGGCGCCAATCGGGGTACCAAGACCGGAAACTGACATGTGCGTGATTTCCGTACCGTAAACGCCAGTGGCTGGAAGCCAAAGAATCTCTACAGGCGGTTTTCAATGCCGTATCCGACTGGATGGCATATTTGGCTTTTGCACGTACGTCTCCCTGACTCGTGGGAGGAAGTGCGGTTTCCTGCCTGCCCTCTGATTGGCGGATGATTTAGAAGTATGTAAGTATGTAATTATGAGGCAGAACTTTGCTAGAGCACGAGAGAAGTCTTGAGTAGGGGATTCCTTATTCTTTTTTTTTTTTTTTTTTTTTTTTTTTTTTTTTTTTTTTTTTTTTTTTTTTTTTGTTGAGGCCCGCCACGAATTCCTTTCCTGTATTCCTGTGCTAACCTTGTAAGTAGGCTGTTTAGATTTTTTTATTGGTAACGCCGCCGCCACGTAGCGCTCTGTATGAAAATCACTGGCTGTGCCGTGTGCAGTGAGTGGCTGGTTGGCATTGTTGTAATACTCGCCATTGTAGTGTTGGACAGCGGCAGTTGGCTGTTAGCGGCGCGTAGCGTTGCGCAGTTGGAGGTGAGCCGCCAGCAGTGGTGAACGTGGGGAGAGATACGGCGGAGTTTTGAAATTTGTAAGACTGGATGTCATGAACTGCTATATATATGTTATGACTATTAAAGTAAATACATTGTTTGTTCTGTATTAAAATCTTTCATTTGCTAACTGTGCCTATCAGTAGTTAGTGCCTTCAGTAGTTTGAATCTTTTAGTTAGCAGGCAGTAGTGGCGCTCGCTGTATTGCAGTAGTTCGAGTAACCAAGATTTTTGTGGGGTAAGTGATTTGTGAAACGTATAGGTTAATGTTAGTCAGGGCCATTCTTTCGTAGGGATTTTTGGAAGTCAGATTGCGTTGCGCTAAAAATATTGTGTGTCAGTTTAAGCACGGTCTCGTATAAATTTTTCTAAGGGGACGTTTCAACCTCTTCATCGGATTTCGACTTAGGCTCCCTTAAAAGGAGGACGCATCAGTATTTTGCCCTTTCGGATGCCAACTAGGGATAGAGACTTTGATATTCGGCGCAGCGGTACTGCAGAGCTGGACGGAGGATGGAGAGGCAGGGCGACTGGCCGCTACACCCTGGTATACGGGCCCTGCAAACTAACTTTTGTGGTCACACTAGTCGGCTTGTCCGCCAAACTTCGCGAACGCTCGGCTCCTTGCAGTCCCCACGAAAAAGCAATACTTAATGGAAACGGTATCGTGTCCCATAGAGAACTTGGACGAAGTTAAACAAGCAGTCAAGAACTATTAAAAACGTCACAAATAGTTGCTCGCTCCCCACTGTAGATGGCTGCTGGTACTCTTAACACCCGCAATGTCAAGTGCTGTGACGTACGTGCCACGGCCTGTGTTCATCGAGGGTCTCGGAAGCTTACCGAGTGATCTAGCAATGCTGAGCGCGCATCGCCCTCGCACGACCACGGACGTGCCCGCTGGCCGCCGTGCGGGCAGCTCGCGTGCCACCAGCCCTGATGTATGTATTTCACTAAATGAATGCGACAAATGCATCATTTGTGATTACTCATGTACAAATATTTGCAATAAAGATCATACATACTGCGTAATTTCTCCTTCGCTGTTAATACACTCCTAGAAATGGAAAAAAAACACATTGACACCGGTGTGTCTGACCCACCATACTTGCTCCGGACACTGCGAGAGGGCTGTACAAGCAATGATCACACGCACGGCACAGCGGACACACCAGGAACCGCGGTGTTGGCCGTCGAATGGCGCTAGCTGCGCAGCATTTGTGCACCGCCGCCGTCAGTGTCAGCCAGTTTGCCGTGGCATACGGAGCTCCATCGCAGTCTTCAACACTGGTAGCATGCCGCGACAGCGTGGACGTGAACCGTATGTGCAGTTGACGGACTTTGAGCGAGGGCGTATAGTGGGCATGCGTGAGGCCGGGCGGACGTACCGCCGAATTGCTCAACACGTGGGGCGTGAGGTCTCCACAGTACATCGATGTTGTCGCCAGTGGTCGGCGGAAGGTGCACGTGCCCCTCGTCCTGGGACCGGACCGCAGCGACGCACGGATGCACGCCAAGACCGTAGGATCCTACGCAGTGCCGTAGGGGACCGCACCGCCACTTCCCAGCAAATTAGGGACACTGTTCCTCCTGGGGTATCGGCGAGGACCATTCGCAACCGTCTCCATGAAGCTGGGCTACGGTCCCGCACACCGTTAGGCCGTCTTCCGCTCACGCCCCAACATCGTGCAGCCCGCCTCCAGTGGTGTCGCGACAGGCGTGAATGGAGGGACGAATGGAGACGTGTCGTCTTCAGCGATGAGAGTCGCTTCTGCCTTGGTGCCAATGATGGTCGTATGCGTGTTTGGCGCCGTGCAGGTGAGCGCCACAGTCATGACTGCATACGACCGAGGCACACAGGGCCAACACCTGGCAACATGGTGTGGGTAGCGATCTCCTACACTGGCCGTACACCTCTGGTGATCGTCGAGGGGACACTGAATAGTGCTCGGTACATCCAAACCGTCATCGAACCCATCATTCTACCATTCCTAGACCGGCAAGGGAACTTGCTGTTCCAACAGGACAATGCACGTCCGCATGTATCCTGTGCCACCCAACGTGCTCTAGAAGGTGTAAGTCAACTACCCTGGCCAGCAAGATCTCTGAATCTGTCCCCCATTAAGCATGTTTGGGACTGGATGTGCCTGTGGTTCTGTCAGTGTGATCATGTGATGTATCTGACCCCAGGAATGTGTCAATAAAGTTTCCCCTTCCTGGGACAATGAATTGACGGTGTTCTTATTTCAATTTCCAGGAGTGTATAACTGCGACAAACTAACAGGTTTATTTCCGTCGCAATATATATTTTTCAGCTCATTTTGTTTACAATTTTTCTTGCTGAGGAGTCGGGAGTTCAGTTTGAAGTTCCCGCTCTGCTCGCCTCATCCAGACCCATGTTGACTGAAATTCACTCTGATGCCGCGCCAGTACCTGCACCTAACGGTAAGTAAGTAGGCTGACACTACTAACAACGGAGGTCCTACAGCCCACAGTCTGAAAATCAGTCCTTTAAAAATGGATGCCCGTAGAGTAAAGCGTTTTTCTTCTACAATGGCTCCAGTAGCGAAAGTTTCATTATAACCACACTGTACTTTTAGAAAAATACAAAGAACTATGCGCGCCGGCCAGAGTGGCCGAGCAGTTCTAGGCGCTACAGTGTAGAACCGCGTGACCGCTACGATCGCAGGTTCGAATCCTGCCTCGGGCATGGATGTGTGTGATGCCCTTGGGTTATTTAGGTTTAAGTAGTTCTAAGTTATAGGGGACTGATGACCTCAGTAGTTAAGTCCCATAGTGCTCAGAGCCATATGAATCATTTGAACTATGCGCGTCGTAAACAAACATGTCATTATTAAATTTTCCCAAGTCAGTTACAGTAAGGAAAAAAATCGAAGTAAGAGATGAAGTACACAAGTCGACGCTCGAGTACTGCAAATGTGTGTATATATGCGTACCTGAACTCTTCATAGTCCCTAAATAGCACGAGAAATCGCAGTAGTGCTCTCAAACTTTCATGTGGTTCACAAGTTCTCTCGTTTTCATGCTGCTTCTAAATCGAAAATGCTGTGAGTAATTAGTAGTTCTGAAGTGTTTCTCTATTTACTTGGAATGATTCTAATAATGATGTGGATGTCTTGGAGTTTATAGTAACTTTCTGATAATACATTTTCGTTTCATTAAGCAGTCTTTACCCCATATATCGCGTTTCCTCTTTCGTTTCTATTTCGCAGTACAGAGGCACCGGCGGCCGAAAATACTAAACCGTCTTCACTGGAGCTCCACATAGTGGAAGCACGAACTGATGTTTGTACACGCATGCTTGGACTGTGTGGAAGTGAAAGACAACTATGCATGCTTGTACAAAGCGCTTGATCATGCGTGCTTGTCAGGATTATAGTTTCGTGTGTGGTCATCTTCAGGGTTGCTAATACGCTTCTCTTGGACGCACTGATTGTTTCGTTTCAGTTGAACATTCACCGTCCAGCACACATACACATACGTTCCGTTTATAGCGTCACCCTAGTCACTAAAACTGAAAAGACGCTGCCATTCGAAGATGTGAAACGCAGTACATGTTCAGTGTGAACTGACCTTCACAGGACTCCTCGCGTCGCACTACCACCTACGTCACTGAGTAATCAGCATCAGCTGTGCTCTGTCGTTCGCGGTGACAACAACCTGGGAGTCCTGCTGCCGTTAACTTATCAGCCTGCAGGCAGCCATGTTGCCACACTTCCATTCCTGCTTATCAAAGAACCGCGTCACATACTCCACACACAGTGGAGAACAATTACTCTTTGTTAACTTCGATTACGGGCAGAAATTTCCGCTCGGTCGTGCGTTGACCAGCGGTATGTCTCCAGGTAATGACATTGCAACTAGGCAACCACTGTGTTACGAACGAAAACTCAGATCGCGTATGTTGTTGTTGTTGTCTTCAGTCCTGAGACTGGTTTGATGCAGCTCTCCATGCTACTCTATCCTGTGCAATCTGCTTCATCTCCCAGTACCTACTGCAACCTACATCCTTCTGAATCTGCTTAGTGTATTCATCTCTTGGTCTCCCTCTACGATTTTTAGCCTCCACGCTGCCCTACAATGCTAAATTTGTGATCCCTTGATGCCTCAAAACATGTCCTACCAACCGATCCCTTCTTCTAGTCAAGTTGTGCCACAAACTTCTCTTCTCCCCAATCCTATTCAATACCTCCTCATTAGTTACGTGATATACCCATCTAATCTTCAGCATTCTTCTGTAGCACCACATTTCGAAAGCTTCTATTCTCTTCTTGTCCAAACTAGTTATCGTCCACGTTTCACTTCCATACATGGCTACACTCCAAACAAATACTTTCATAAACGACTTCCTGATAAGTAAATCAATATTCGATGTTAACAAATTTCTCTTCTTGAGAAACGCTTTCCTTGCCATTGCCAGTCTACATTTTATATCCTCTCTACTTCGACCATCATCAGTTATTTTACTTCCTAAATAGCAAAACACCTTTACTACTTTAAGTGTCTCATTTCCTAGTCTAATTCCCTCAGCATCACCCGATTTAATTTGACTACATTCCATTATCCTCGTTTTGCTTTTGTTGATGTTCATCTTATATCCTCCTTTCAAGACACTGTCCATTCCGTTCAACTGCTCTTCCAAGTCCTTTGCCGTCTCTGGCAGAATTACAATGTCATCGGCGAACCTCAAAGTTTTTATTTCTTCTCCATGAATTTTAATACCTACTCCAAATTTTTCATTTGTTTCCTTTACTGCTTGCTCAATATACAGATTGAATAACATCGGGGAGAGGCTACAACCCTGTCTCACTACTTTCCCAACCACTGCTTCCCTTTCATGCCCCTCGACTCTTATGACTGCCATCTGGTTTCTGTACAAATTGTAAATAGTCTCTCGCTCCCTGTATTTTACCCCAGTCACCTTTAGAATCTGAAAAAGAGTATTCCAGTCAACATTTTCAAAAGCTTTCTCTAAGTCTACAAATGCTAGAAACGTAGGTTTGCCATCTCTTAATCTTTCTTCTAAGGTAAGTCGCAAGGTCAGTATTGCCTCACGTGTTCCAACATTTCTACGAAATCCAAACTGATCATCCCCGAGGTCCGCATCTACTAGTTTTCCCATTCGTCTGTAAAGAATTCGCGTTAGTATTTTGCAGCTGTGACTTATTAAACTGATAGTTCGGTAATTTTCACATCTGTCAGCCGCTGCTTTCTTTGGGATTGGAATTATTATATTCTTCTTGAAGTCTGAGGGTATTTCACCTGTCTCATACATCTTGCTCACCCGCTGGTAGAGGTTTGTCATGAGTGGCTCACCCAAAGCCATCAGTAGTTCTAATGGAATTTTGTCTACTCCGGGGGCCTTGTTTCGACTCAGGTCTTTCAGTGCTCTGTCAAACTCTTCACGCAGTATCTTACCTCCCATTTCGTCTTCATCTACATCCTCTTCCATTTCCATAATATTGTCCTCAAGTACATCGCCCTTGTATAAACCTTCTATATACTCCTTCCACCTTTCTGCCTTCCCTTCTTTGCTTAGAACTGGATTGCCATCTGAGCTCTTGATATTCATACACGTGGTTCTCTTCTCTCCAAAGGTCTCTTTAATTTTCCTGTAGGCAGTATCTATCTTACCCCTAGTGAGATAAGCTTCTACATCCTTACATTTGTCCTCTAGCCATCCCTGCTTAGCCATTTTGCACTTCCTGTCCATCTCATTTTTGAGATGTTTGTATTCCTTTTTCCCTGCTTCATTTACTGCATTTTTATATTTTCTCCTTTCATCAATTAAATTCAATATTTCTTCTGTTACCCAAGGATTTCTAGCAACCCTCGTCTTTTTACCTACTTGATCCTCTGCTGCCTTCACTACTTCATCCCTCAGAGCTACCCATTCTTCTTCAACTGTGTTTCTTTCCCCCATTGCTGTCAATTGTTCCCTTATGCTCTCCTTGAAACTCTGTACAACCTCTGGTTCTTTCAGCTTATCCAGATCCCATGTCCTTAAATTCCCACCTTTTTGCAGTTTCTTCAGTTTTAACCTACAGGTCATAACCAATAGATTGTGGTCAGAGTCCACATCTGCCCCTGGAAATGTCCTACAATTTAAAACCTGATTCCTAATCTCTGTCTTACCATTATATAATCTATCTGATACCTTTTAGTATCTCCAGGATTCTTCCATGCATACAACCTTCTTTTATGATTCTTGAACCAAGTGTTAACTATGATTAAGTTATGCTCTGTGCAAAATTCTACCAGACGGCTTCCTCTTTCATTTCTTAGCCCCAATCCATAATCACCTACTATGTTTCCTTCTCTACCTTGTCCTACTGACGAATTCCAGTCACCCATGACTATTAAATTTTCGTCTCCCTTCACTACCTGAATAATTTCTTTTGTCTCATCATACATTTCATCAATTTCTTCATCATCTGCAGAGCTAGTTGGCATATAAACTTGTACTACTGTCGTAGGCATGGGCTTTGTGTCTATCTTGGCCACAATAATGCGTTCACTATGCTGTTTGTAGTAGCTTACCCGCATTCCTATTTTCCTATTCATTATTAAACCTACTCCTGCATTACCCTTATTTGATTTTGTATTTATAACCCTGTATTCACCTGACCAAAAGTCTTGTTCCTCCTACCACCGAACTTCACTAATTCCCACTATATCTAACTTTAACCTATCCATTTCCCTTTTTAAATTTTCTAACCTACCTGCCCGATTAAGGGATTTGACATTCCACGCTCCGATCCGTAGAACGCCAGTTTTCTTTCTCCTGGTAACAACGTCCTCCTGAGTAGTCCCCGCCCGGAGATCCGAATGGGGGACTATTTTACCTCCGGAATATTTTACCCAAGAGGACGTCATCATCATTTAATCATACAGTAAAGCTGCATGTCCTCGGGATAAATTACGGCTGTACTTTCCCCTTGCTTTCAGCCGTTCGCAGTACCAGCACAGCTAGGCCGTTTTGGTTAATGTTAAAGGCCAGATCAGTCAATCATCCAGACTGTTGCCCCTGCTACTACTGAAAAGGCTGCTGCCCCTCTTCAGGAACCACACGTTTGTCTGGCCTCTCAACAGATACCCCTCCGTTGTGGTTGCACCTACGGTACGGCCATCTGTATCGCTGAGGCACGCAAGCCTCCCCACCAACGGCAAGGTCCATGGTTCATGGGGGGGAGGGGGGGGGGGGGCAGTTCGCGTAAACAAATATTTTAAGGTGTTTATAGTCTGATTGTAATCAGTTACCATCGTTTACAACTGCCTGTTAACCTGGCATGACATATTACATCACAAATGAATGTTTTTACAATGTCTTGCTCTTACTGGCGCGGACAAAAGCGTTCTTAGAGAGGTAACAGCTTTGAATGCACCTATAGCTCTCAAAATTCTGCGTTACATTTTTTTTTTTTTTTAAATTCCCTGTCCAAGACTGGTTGCTGCTTTAGGGCAGGTCTATAGCGGAATGCTTTCTTACGAATATCAGCCAGCTACACTGCTCTTTAAATGGTTTTTATTTTATAAAATAAATGCAACAACATTGCTCTTTAAATACTTTCCATCTCATAAAATAAAAACCACTTAAAGAGTAGTGTAGTTTTCCTGACATTCGTAATAATCATTTAAAGACATATTTTGAACTGCGGGCCCCAAAGAACAAACTTTGAAGTCCATAATGTCATGCACTGATATGGGGAACTTTCTGAAATACATAACGATAGGAATAGAAACGTTAAAACTAATCGAAAGTGTGAAATTCAATAAGGTTTCTCTAGAGAAGAAACGCATCCCAGCCAACGCTGGTACCTCACATCAGATAATATGCAGCAAAATTATGGGTCCAACGAGAAACTAATAGTAAACCATCTCATAAGGAACACCTAAATCAAGATATGTATGTGACTGCCCTAAAACTAAGTAACAGTACCACTCCATTAATTTCTGAGACCATGTCACATTTTATAAATATCTGTGTGCAAAACATCAGCACTCAGATCATATGTAGACACAAAAATAAAGTCGAACGTCTCATGGAAAAACAAACTAAGAGGGTACAGTACTGCCCGACACAGAAAAGATGTACAACAACATACTTTGTCGTTCTTGTCAGAACAGCGTTTTTTGTAGAATAACACTATTTTAATTAATACACTGAAGCCGGATACCAATGTAGGAAAGAAAGGCAATTTGTATGTTTAATTATTCAGATGTGCACTTCCTTAAAATAGATCCCTGAATCAAGTTTGGTTATGTTTGTGAATTGAATGAATGGTTGGTCGTCTGTTGACCACAGATAGTGAAGGTAGATTCTGTAATCATCTTTGAGACAGTTCTCAGGTCACCTTTGGCTGAACCACAGAGAGGAAGTATACCAGACCATCAGATTTCCTGGAATGTGGCTGACCAAACGGTGGCAAGGTCCTCCCCACTTCTGCAGAAGCGCGGGATGATCGGATGAACGGCCATGTTTCAGCACTCTGTCGCTGATTCCTCAGGTGTGAAGAAGTGCTGTGCTCCATGTGTGCTCCAGAAAAACAAAGTTGAATGAAAATGGTATGCATACTTAGGAGTAGATGAACTACTAATTTCTCTTTTCAGAAACTTTTGAGGGGAGGCTGGTGTAAATTGTTCTGAAAAAGATAAGCAGGTACAAATTCATGGGGAACATGGGTTCTTCGGAAGTGACAAGGAAACCATCTGTTGTAATCATAAGACGAAATACTAGCGTGTGGTGGTATTAAGATAAAATACTTGAGTGTGTAAATTTAAGTCGAAAATAATTAAGATTTCCGTGTGCAAAACTTGAATTAGAGACAAGCACTTCCACGTGGTGAGTCTCAATTTGACTATGAGGCAATAAAAAAGAATTAAAAGAGCTTGTCCTAGCATTCAGTTGAGGATCAGTGTGTGACATAAATAAGATACCAAAACTTCCATTATGACATATATTCGTGTGACGACAGCCTGATATTCAGATACTCTGAGAGTGAATTAAGGTGAGTCAGCCATCTACCCGCCAACTCCATGTGGGTGTTGTGTGATCTCCTTAGGCTAGTTAGGTTTAAGTAGTTTTAAGTTCTAGGGGACTGATGACCATAGATGTTAAGTCCCTTTTTTTTTGGGTTGCACTGCACAGGAAGATGAGCACAAATCCTCCAGAGTGTGTGGCAGGAAAATTATTATGTAGGTCAGTGCCGTGTGAATCTGGGATGTCTGCTGTTTGATGTGGGGAAGCAGAATGAGTAGAAAAGCAAACATTTTGTTTTTAGAGATATGTTTTATACTGTCTGCGTCAGAGCGAATTTAGTGGGTCAAGCATGATTTTTCCTAGTACAGCACGAAAGTCAGTAAATTCGTTATGTTGCTAATGAATGAGGTTACGAGAGTGTGGGAGGGAATGTAGTAGCAAAAGATTCCTTACCAATCCAGAGAGTGCACTGTACCAACAGACAGAAACATTACAGGACCATAGAATAGTGAAATTCTTATGTTATGTGGAGAATCCCTTGTTTAACTATTGTGATTAAGAGTAATGCAAGAAATTTTGCAACACAGCATGAAAGAATTTATTGTAATAAAAGAGAAGATATGTGAGACAAATAGTGGTCTTGAGTATTCAGTTGTGGGTAGCCATTTTGTTGAGGTATTTTAGCACAACTTCCATTTTATTGCTGGGATGTCCAAGCTCTGGATAAAACATATACCACAGGAAGGAAATTTGGCCTTGCCAGGGTGGAGTTACTCCATCAGAATTGTGCACTAGCTATTAGTCAGATGTGTTATCCATTCCGTTGCATTAAAAAGTAAGACCAGAATAAATTGTAACTTAAATGATAGGCACTAGGTCTCATATTTCAAGCATAGTTGCAGTAGGTATGATAATCATGAAAATATTGCTATGAATCGTTCGCGGCCACGAAAAAAAGCGATCTAGCGATCATGCAGACCGATCGCAATTTACTCTCTACCAGAGCCCCGAAATCACGGTAGATGTCAGTGTGTGTCACACTCGTTCACTGGTCGTACCAAGGATCCAATTTAGGCTCACTTTTGGCAAACGTCAGTTAAATCAGATAAAGGCAGTGGTCTAGTTATCATAAGCAAAAGTTAACGATTTCTTTTGTAGTAATGGTATCACACAAATCAATAGAAACCCCACAATCAAATTTGTAGCCCAAACCAAGAAAACGATAAAAGCATGTCATATAATACTTACAGAACATGAGAAAAGGACATGTATACCAATGAACCCTAGAACAACATAATTCTGTGGACACCCTAAGATACACAAACAATTTGTTCCTATACAACCTGCAGTAGACAATTTTAATAGCAACACATTCCGCATAAGCAAGAAATTAAGCAACCTACGTTATAAATTTTACACATACAACAAAAAATGTACAGTATGGAATTCTAGAACATTAGCTAAGAGCATAAAAGACATAAAAATACCTCCAAACGCAAGATTTATATCTTTCTATATTACTAACCTACACACGAACATCCCAATCCAGGAAACAATGGATATCATAGAACAAAACCTAATCAAATACAGGAAAATCTCAATACAAGGTACAAAACCTAATTTACAACAAAAATTACTTCGAGTTTGATAACGAAATATGCACACAAAAAGATGGAGTCGCGATGGAATGTAGCACTGCTGGAATAATAGCTAACATAGTCCTTAACAGCTTGGAAGAAAAATTCTTCGAAACAACAAAAGCAATTAATCAAAAAATCATGTAGTATTACAGATACGTAGACGACACTTTAACGCTTACACTAGGTAATCTTAATGACACAGACGAAATACCGTAGAAGACAAAACTAATAAAACAGTTAACTTTCTCGACCTGACTATTAAAAACACTAACTGCAAAGATTGCTTCCATATTTGCAGAAATCCTACCACAAGAGACTGTATTATCAGTGCAGACTCATGTCCCACAAAAGCCCACAAACTCGCATTCTTCCACACACTGTTTAACAGATTAATAAACTTGCCAGTAGAAGATGATGGAATTCAGATGGATATAAAAATCTTTGAATACATAGCCCAGCAAAACGATTAAGACCCTAAAACTGTAACACAATTATACTACAACAAAATACAATCAGAAAAGCACAGTGTACATAAAGAAATAATAAACCAACACACAACGAAAAAGAATAAAACAACATACGTAACCACACCTTATCTAGGAAGCATTTCAAACGAAATTCACAAATTATTTTTAAAAAAAAACAGACAGCACCTTTGAATATCAAAACAAACATAGCTCCAAACACAAAATCCACAAAAGCAATTCGAAAACTCCCATACACAGCAACCCGGCATTTACAAAATTTCGTGTAACACATGCCACAAATTCTACATAGCACAAACCAGTAGGAACTCCAAAATTAGATACGAGGAGCACACCAGACAAAAAGAAAGTAAACCATCCACATTTTTTCGACGTTTACAAACAGAAAAACATGACAACACCTATAAAACGAAGCACTAGAGATCCTCCATATTACGCAGAAGGGGGCATGTATGAACGCCCTTGAGGAAATAGAGGTATATTTACATGCGTACAGCAACCATACAAATTTACTGAAAGAACAAACAGACCTAAAGCACGAAAAGTACCTAGAAAACTTTATTCACATAAATCAAGAAAAGGGTTATACTAATACATCCCTGGAAATTGAAATAAGAGCACCGTGAATTCATTGTCCCAGGAAGGGGAAACTTTATTGACACATTCCTGGGGTCAGATACATCACATGATCACACTGACAGAACCACAGGCACATAGACACAGGCAACAGAGCATGCACACCGGTGTCAATGTGTTCTTTTTTCCATTTCCAGGAGTGTATATGATGCGCCGGCCGGTGTGGCCGTGCGGTTCTAGGCGCTTCAGTCAGGAACCGCGTGACCGCTACGGTGGTAGGTTCGAATTCTGCCTCGGGCATGGATGTGTGTGATGTCCTTAGGTTAGTTAGGTTTAAGTAGTTCTAAGTTCTAGGGACTCATGACCTCAGAAGTTAATTCCCATAGTGCTCAGAGCCATTTGAAAACCATTGTAAAAGGATTTGGTAAAAGCAAGCCGGACGACGCAGACTTTACAAATGAATTAAAACTGTATACTCACAATATTATTTCCTAAGATACTGTAAGAGCAACTTTACATATCAAATTTTAACATTATTTTACAAAACAAAACCGTAAATGCGCAGCGAGATCTTGTACAAAGTAAACCGACCCGCCAGTTTACAACATAAAGATTCTAGGAAATGTAGACAAAAATATATTACGATATTATTAGTTTCAGTTACAGACTGTGCAGTTAAAGCACATTTCAAAGTTGTTTGAATTAAACAGCATTTATCTTTAGCGGATTATTTTAATACATATTACTCGTTAAGGGTCAAAACCAAGTGCGCTATTATAAGGACCGGTAAATTACTGTAAGTTCCACTTCCGCATATGCCATCAACTCCCCAAAATCTTGTGCGTATTACTTGCCGATACGGCGACAATGTTACTTTCTATCCAAATTACTAATGTTGCTACTTCTAATGCTACCCTCATCACATGCAAGTACGAGGAGCGTTTGAAAAGTCCGTGCAAAAAAAAAGAAAAAAAAACTACTTACGTGTTTGGGGTAAACCTTTTCTATTTTTCGACAGAGCCTCCTTTTAGACTTATACATTTCGTCCAACGCTGTTCTAATTTGTTGATCCCTTCCGAATAATAGGAATTGTCCAAGTCTGTATGTAGTGCGAGGGAGCCAAGTCTGGAGAACAGGGGGGATGTGAAACGAATTGGAATCCTATTTCCATTAATTTTGCGACCTCAACTGCTGAGGTGTGTGCTGGTGCATTGTCGTGATGGACTTTTTCGCGGTCCAACCGCCGGCGTTTTTCTTGCAGCTCGGTTTTCAAACGGTCCAGTAACGATGAATAATATGCACCTGTAATAGTTTTACCCTTTCCCAGATAGTCGATGAGAATTATCCCTTAAGAATCCCAAAAGACAGTCGTCATAACCTTTCCAGCCGTAGGAATAGTCTTCACCTTTTTTGGTGCAGATTCTCCCTTGGTAACCCATTGTTTAGATTGTTGTTTGGTCTCAGGCGTATAGTAATGCATCCATGTTTCATCAGCCGGCCGGAGTGGCCGAGCGGTTCTAGGCGCTGCAGTCTGGAACCGCGCAAAGCTACGGTCGCAGGTTCGAATCCTGCTTCGGGCATGGATGTGTGTGACGTCCTTAGGTTAGTTAGGTTTAGGTAGTTCTAAGTTCTAGGGGACTAATGACCTGAGATGTTAAGTCCAATAGTGCTTAGAGCCATTTGAACCATGTTTCATTCACAGTGACGAAACGACTCTTTAAGTCCTGCGGATTCTTCCTGAACAGCTGCAAACCATCCTTGCAACATTTCACACGATTCCGTTTTTTGGTTAAGCGTGAGCAATCGCGGAACCCATCTTGCGGATAGCTTTCTCCTATCCAAATGTTTATGCAAAATATTATGTCCCTCCCTTTCGAGATGCCCACAGCACTAGCAATCTCACGTGTCTTAACTCTCCCGTCATCCATCACCATATCATGGATTTTATCAATAATTTCTGGAGTCTTAACCACCACAGGGCCTCCAGAATGTTCAGCATCACTTGTGCCCATATAGGCACTCCGAAAATTTTGAAACCACTTATAAACTGTTGTAACTGAAGTTGCAGAGTCACCGTAATGCTTATCAAGCTTCTCTTTAGTCTCCTGAGGCGTTCTGCCTTTCATAAAGTACTGCTTAATCTCCTCACGAAATTATTTTTCTTTCATTTTTTGACAATCACTCGACTTCCTTGATTCACACGAATGCTAAACACAAAGAAATAGACCAATATAGCTGAAACTTGGTGTGCGTTCTTTCCAAACATGCTACTAATTAAACATGACCACGATACGCGCCGGTGGTGCCATCTCTCGGACTTTGCACAGACTTTTCAAACACCCCTCATACATCCTATATAGTCATTTGGGTAGTTATGGTTGATATTGATTGATGATTAGCATGCACGGTTTTGGTCTGAGTACATCCCACACAGATATACTCAGACCAAAACCATGCATGCCAATCACCAGTTAATATTAACCATAGCTACCCAAATGACTAGAAGGTTTGTTACTGTGACAGATTAAAACAGTGGATTGAGGGGAATAAAAGTGAAAATCACAATATTTGACGTAAAACTTGTGCAACCGATTTACCTCTGAAACTAATTTGTGGAATTAAATCTAATGTCTCGGAAACAAGAAGCAGAATGCAGATGTCATCGGGCCTCGGATAGTAGCCAATGGTCTTCCTCAGGGAGCCGTACCGAACCCTCTCCTATACTTGCTGTATGCGTAAGACATTGAAAACTATCTTTCGCCAGGAGTATCTACCTTACAATTCTCTAATGATGGGTGGCTTTTCGATTGTTTGTTCTACAGAAACAGAGAAAGACATTACGGATCATGCTGTATAACACCTTAGAATTTAACTGAAAGAGATTAGCCTGGAGATATCACCGATAAAATCATCGATAGTTGTGAGAACAGTTTCAGATTATCCGAATAGTATGAGGGTTGGTGTAATAAATTTCCCATTCAGAAGTCGAGCTAACCTTCTAGGCATGAGAACTGACTCGAGACTAGCGTGGCGACGTCACATAAATGATATCTCTTCCAACGTAACATATGTGGCCGACGCATGGTTTGGAGTTCATTAGAAAATTCTGCTCAACTTTTGTACTACTCTTTTGAAATCAGTCTTGTATTATGGATCCATATTTTACCATGATGAGTCAAGAAATCCGATATCGAAGTTGGAAAATTTTCAGTGTAGCTCTATTCGAATATCCAATGGAGCCATGCTATCCACGCACACTAATGCTCTTCTTGTTGAGGCAGGGGAATCACCACTGAGTATCACAAGGAGAAAACGTGAGAATGAATTCATTTTGAAGCGAAGCTCTCTGTTCCACAGAATTATGAAATATTGATCAGGCACCAAAAAATTTAACTATTTGTCTGGAAATACACTCCTGGAAATGGAAAAAAAACACATTGACACCGGTGTGTCAGACCCACCATACTTGCTCCGGACATTGCGAGAGGGCTGTACAAGCAATGATCACACGCACGGCAAAGCGGACACACCAGGAACCGCGGTGTTGGCCGTCGAATGGCGCTAGCTGCGCAGCATTTGTACACCGCCGCCGTCAGTGTCAGCCAGTTTTCCGTGGCATACGGAGCTCCATCGCAGTCTTTAACACTGGTAGCATGCCGCGACAGCGTGGACGTGAACCGTATGTGCAGTTGACGGACTTTGAGCGCGGGCGTATAGTAGGCATGCGGGAGGCCGGGTGGACGTACCGCCGAATTGCTCAACACGTGGGGCGTGAGGTCTCCACAGTACATCGATGTTGTCGCCAGTGGTCGGCGGAAGGTGCACGTGCCCGTCGACCTGGGACCGGACCGCAGCGACGCACGGATGCACGCCAAGACCGTAGGATCCTACGCAGTGCCGTAGGGGACCGCACCGCCACTTCCCAGCAAATTAGGGACACTGTTGCTCCTGGGGTATCGGCGAGGACCATTCGCAACCGTCTCCGCGAAGCTGGGCTACGGTCCCGCACACCGTTAGGCCCTCTTCCGCTCACGCCCCAACATCGTGCAGCCCGCCTCCAGTGGTGTCGCGACAGGCGTGAATGGAGGAACGAATGGAGAAGTGTCGTCTTCAGCGGTGAGAGTCGCTTCTGCCTTGGTGCCAATGATGGTCGTATGCGTGTTTGGCGCCGTGCAGGTGAGCGCCACAATCAGGACTGCATACGACCGAGGCACACAGGGCCAACACCCGGCATCATGGTGTGGGGAGCGATCTCCTACACTGGCCGTTCACCTCTGGTGATCGTCGAGGGGACACTGAATAGTGCACGGTACATCCAAACCGTCATCGAACCCATCGTTCTACCATTCCTAGACCGGCAAGGGAACTTGCTGTTCCAACAGGACAATGCACGTCCGCATGCATCCCGTGCCACCCAACGTGCTCTAGAAGGTGTAAGTCAACTACCCTGGCCAGCAAGATCTCCGGATCTGTCCCACATTGAGCATGTTTGGGACTGGATGAAGCGTCGTCTCACGCGGTCTGCACGTCCAGCACGAACGCTGGTCCAACTGAGACGCCAGGTGGAAATGGCATGGCAAGCCGTTCCACAGGACTACATCCAGCATCTCTACGATCGTCTCCATGGGAGAATAGCAGCCTGCATTGCTGTGAAATGTGGATTACACTGTACTAGTGCCGACATTGTGCATGCTCTGTTGGCTGTGTCTATGTGCCTGTGGTTCTGTCAGTGTGATCATGTGATGTATCTGACCCCAGGAATGTGTCAATAAAGTTTCCCCTTCCTGGGACAATGAATTCACGGTGTTCTTATTTTAATTTCCAGGAGTGTAGAATGTAGCTCCTGGTGATGAAATCTCTTGTGCTGGAGCTTGTATGAAAATAAAATACAGGAATACGACATCTTATCACAATTCCTAGCCCCATTCAGCTACTCAGAAGAAACTATACTAATCTTTGATGTTATCCTGCGATATAGAGATTCTCCAAATTTGAAGACTGAAAAAATCATTTGGCCCCGTACTACTTCCAGATTTCTAAGTATGGAGCCAAGACTATCGACAGCGCTAAAGTAGAATGTGCAGTATAGAACCACACAGAAAATTATCAGGTCCTTAATTCTCTACCTAAGGAAGCAACCCGTCTATTATGCGGAACCCACCTCTGTTAGGGAAGCTGTAAAATACAGAAGATCTTGCAGACGAAACAATGTGCTGATATTAACCAATTTCCTAATGGTACTAGAGAGCCTTAAGAAATTAAAATAGAACAAAAATGTATCGCCCATAATTACAGACATTATTAAATAAGTCATCACAAATAAGCAAGCAGAGACAGTATCGAATTCTTGTGGTTTCGAGGACATAGTGGCATCTTTCACAATGTAATGCCGGGCAGCTTAGCAAAGAGGGCAATGAATTTAGATTAAATAAATTACATACTTTCTTATCAAGAAATGCTGAACTTCGTCAATGACAAAGCGAGAAACGACTGGCAGACGCAATGATATCCGACTAAGATATCGAAAAGAGGACAATACTTCTAGCTGAAACCTAAAATGGCGCTAGCCCCTTAGTTTACTGATTGGAGAAAGATCAGAAGATTCATAGCAACGACAACGCATATGCGACTAAATCAGGGAAAATTACCAACATACTTGTTTACAACAGGACTGCACGAATCTCTATTATGTGTATTATGCAGTGAAGAACGAGATATGAATCATCTACTGTTCTCGTGATCCATACGGAAGACACAACAAAAATCCTATATCATCACACTGGTTAACGTAAAGATTCCTCTTTCATCTTCAACTGCACAGTTATTAAACCAGAAGTGTGATCTAATATTTAATGTGATGTTGAACCACTTAAATATGTGTGATCTAACTATCTAGAGACACTGTGTACACAATATGTGGATTTTTGTACGTTATGTTTTGTTTTTTTAGTACTATGGTATAACCACTTTTGTATCAATCATTTATTTCTACCCTAATACTGTTTGTAAATAGCAGTTCACAAAGTGTATATTACAATAAAAATTAATAAAGATACTTTGTAAATATGATGGATGACTGTACCGTATGGCAAACGCCAATAATAATGTATTCTGTTATGAATTCTTGTACGTTCCTGCAAGCAAGGATTCTAGTGCTTTTGGGCTCATTCTTTCCTCTAGTTTTTATCCAGTCAGTCACACGTTTGCTTCATTTGTATATTTGCTGTAGTGTGAATCTAAAACACCATTACAGGTTTTTTCCGCAGAACAGTAACAAAACCTGGTAAAACACTCTCTCTTAGACTGGCCAAGACAACAGTGCCAGCACATTTTTTTTTTTTTTTTTTCTGTCTCAGCTGCTTACGACTGTTCCCTCCAGTTCGTTCGTTCTCTGCAACCTCCTTATAATCAGTTTTGCAAACATGTTTACCTTTGCGTTTCTCTGACTTACTTGATGAAGCGTATAACTAGTTCATTGTGGATTCTCTGCTGAGTAAACAGAAACAGCCTTTCATTTCTGAAACAAAAGAGTTATTTTTAGCCATCATTGTACGACTCTGCTTAGTTCCTTCTACTTCACTTCCTTTAAATTAACTTCAGCTCATTTCTAACGGCTGGTATGTCCGGCTTACCGCATTTCTATCGTCTAGCCACTGTATAACCTCCTTGACTATTCACACGGCAGTGACCTGACGTATTGGTAATGTACCAGAGCAACGTAGTTGGTGAGAGGAGCACTGGAATGTTTGCGACTGAGGTTGGTCGGGCTGAAACATTTCTTTCTTTTTTCATTTTTTTTTTAATTGAGACGCCCTGCTAAACCCGCAGGACAGGACAGGTAGTTAAGTTGTGGAAAGGGGCGAAAATAAGCGGCTGTCAGTTACACTCGAAAATACAACGCTTTATTTGATCAAACATTACAAGAGCGAAGAAAAATTAAAAAAAACACATACAGCTTTTGTTTTGGAACTTAATTACTAACTGAATGCGCTGTACAATCTCAAACTGATAAACAAACAACTGTTCAGTACGGAAGTGATACCAAAGCGCCATAATCATGCTGAAGGCAAAACAGAGCAGCACAAATCGACAACATAACTAGGCACACGCACACACACACACACACACACACACACACACACACACACACACACACACACTGAATAAACCGACAATCAACAAGATAAACACTTTAACTACACACAGCCAGAGGAATTAAATTCTCTCAGACACGTACCTCGCCAAGCACCTATACCTAAGCTAGGAATCCAGGTAACAACCGAGAAAACAATTCCAAAACTCACGCCTTTCGCTGTGAAGACCACACTGCGTAACAGCAAGCTAGGCGTAGATTTTATTGCACATCAGGAAGGTGACCATAGTAACACGCAATCACTGATACAGAAAGCATCACTTCATTACACTACAATTACGTAACCGAAGAAAATGTAAGTGCAGCTGACCGTAAGAATCATTGGCGAATAAGTAGGGCTGTGGAGGCCCAAACCTCCAGACATCTGACACGCCCGATGACCGTCCCTGTTCCATTAGCAACCGTTCGTCAATGAGGAAACAGCGTTTGGAGTCATCGGCCGGGAGGCCACTGGCGTGGCAAGTCCGGCCGCCTTGGTGCAGGTCTTATTACATCCGACGCCACATTGGGCGACCTGCGCGCCGGATGGGGATGAAGTGATGGTGAAGACAACACAACACCCAGTCCCTGAGCGCAGAAAACCTCCGACCCAGACGGGAATCACCTTAAAGAAAGAGAAAAACAAAATTGAATCAATACACCTCACTGACAAATATCTAAAAAAACCTTACAATACTACTCAAAAGAATACACTGAAGTGGGGAGCAGTCGTTCACCCAACATAGCACTTCAAAATGAGTTCAATAACACAGCTGCGTGCCCCGGAAAACAGCAAGACATTACATACACTTCATTTGACAAATAGTCGTTAACATTACGCCACTCCTGTTTGAACATTTTTTTTTTATACGCTTAAATTACAGCATTAAGGAATTCCAAAAGATGCCCAATCGAACCCCCCCCCACCCCTTTTCAGTTGAGGCAAAATCTTTCACCTTTCTAAGCGGAGACTGAGCCAGAAACACAGAATGCAAAAAAAAAAAAAAAAAAAAAAAAAAAAAAAAAAAAAAAAAAAAAAAAAACAGTTTTGCTGTGAAATCTTACAGGACACCCAGAAGGTGTAACAGACAAGGGGTCGGCACCCACAAATAATACAGGCTCAGAGTCAGGCTGGGAGCACATCCTACGAGAACTTGTTCGCACTATGCTCACCTCAAACTGTAGACGCTCCGGCCGAACATCCGCTTGAGGTGGCTGCCAGAAGGACGAAGCAACCAACAGGCCAACGCCGTGCTTCTCACACACGCAACTCAATTTGTGCAAACATCTAGGCCAACACCAACTCCGGACTCCCCTCTCACTGGCACAGTTTATATGAAAATGCCTTCCAGGCAACCAGTAACCGCCACAGGAGTTTCACGACTAGCAAACAGCCCCAGCGTAACAGACATCACACGTGTGCTTACGCCCGATCCACAACTCCGCCAGTCTCACCGGCCGCCCCAAACCGACTCATCTCGCCGTCCCTCGCGCCCCAGCCGAAAACGCAAAGATGCTCATGGCGGGGGACGCGCCAAAGATAACAAGCCGATCGCTGATGATCGACCAGCGATCTGGCTCACCTCCCCCCCCCCCCCCTTAACATTATAGGACGTGTATATTTCTATTGTTTATTGTCAAATCACAATTTATGAAAGATGTTTATATTTTATTAATACGATTAAGTAGGAATAATTAATACTTGTCATGTTGGAAATAATTGTGGTAGCAGGAAATGTCTGCACCAAAGTATTGTTGACAAAAGAGACCGCAAATTGATATAATTTCAAAAAGAGTGGGAGAGACCGCGTACGGATACATTTTAAGAAAAGAGCGGAAAAGAGCGCGCATTGATACATTTTGTAATGGTAGCAGGGATTGTGTGCACCAGAAAGCATTGTTGGCAGGAGGAACGGCACTTTAGCGTTCGTAGGAAGTCAGTAGTAAGCGAGATGTGAAGCGAGTTGGTAGCAGGTGTGAAGCGAGAGGTTGAGAGGAGCGGTGTGCCTGCCAGCCACCAGCTGTGTTTTATAAGAAATTATAAACGTATGTACAGAGACATCAGCTAACTATTATGATAAGAGGAACTAATATTATTGAATTAATTTTTTAAGAAACTCAAGAGTACTGAAGGTATGTTTGCGCATTGCTAGTTGTAAGATTATTGTACAAAGTAGGTCCCATTTGAACGTTTGTAAAATCATTTCATTCAGAATATAATTAACTTTTGCCAGCAATGTTGCATTTCTAATTGTAATCCATCCCAAAAACCATCAACGTAAAACTTTGCAAAATTTTATTGTTGTCAACAAAAACTTTGAATTAAGTAATTTCAGTCCAATTAATTATAGAATAATGTCAGCTTTGCTATTAAAGAATAACGTCAGCTTTGTTAATAAATACAGCCACTTATTATGACAGCCCACCAGCAGCTAATAGAGTACAGTAAAACAGAGTAAGTATATTCATGTCGCAGTTCGATGTAGCAGTCAGATGGCGATCCAGTAACAGTAAAAAAGGTAAGGAACAATTTTGGGTTACAGCAGGTAACGACTGAGGGCCACGACGGCGACACATTCTATGTTTCGTCGAAATAATGAGAAAATCACTTTTAATAAGCAGCAATTAAATTTGTATGTGAAGATTGAGAAAGAGAATAAATTTGCAAAGGGAAGATTTCATTTCTTATTACTAAGGAAGAGATAGAAATCCTAAGAAAAGGTTACATAGTTTGTTGTAAAAGGGAAGGTTATCAATAACACAAGAGGTATACAGAGGAGACGGGAAGGTTTCAACGTAAAACCCGCGGGATGAGGTTACACAAGCAGCAACTTAGGCAACTACCGAACATTGCTAAGCTTGATTTGTGATACGTGCAATCTTTTTTCCTGGCCAGATTGTTGATTCCGTACACGGTAGGTCACCGGGATGAGGACTTGAAGAACCTGATAGGGGCCCTCAAAGCGAGGCTCAAATTTAGATGACGCTTTATGTCTCTTCCCCCGTCCTGGCACAAGCCTAACAAAAACCAGGTCGCCTTTTCTGATGTTAGCAGGACGACGGCCCGTGTATCTTGTCGCCTCCCTCTTGTGGGAGAGATCTATATTGGCCCTCGCTCTCTGTCAATTCTCGTGGATAATTTCTGCTTGCAACAGTAGAGATTTGTTACACGGTAACGAAGAGGAAGAAGCGTTCACAGGTCTTAAGGTATGGGTTTTAGAGCCCATGTTTACTGAGACTTTCTTCTTCCCGTATCCTGTACTTTCAACTGTACTTCTTTACGCCATTAATTATGATACATCCTGTATACAGGGTGTTACAAAAAGGGACGGCCAAACTTTCAGGAAACATTCCTCGCACACAAATAAAGAAAAGATGTTATGTGGACATGTGTCCGGAAGCGCTTAATTTCCATGTTAGAGCTCATTTTAGTTTCGTCAGTATGTACTGTACTTCCTCGATTCACCGCCAGTTGGCCCAGTTGAAGGAAGGTAATGTTGACTTCGGTGCTTGTGTTGACATGCGACTCATTGCTCTACAGTACTAGCATTAAGCACATCAGTACGTAGCACAACAGGTTAGTGTTCATCACGAACGTGGTTTTGCAGTCAGTGCAATGTTTACAAATGCGGAGTTGGCAGATGCCCATATGATGTATGCAATAGCCGTGGCGCGGTACGTTTCTATCGAGACAGATCGCCAGAACGGAGGTGTCCAGACAGGAAGACGTTCGAAGCAATTGATCGGCGTCTTTGGGAGCACGATGGATTGGTAGAGGCGGATCAATTCCATGGCCTCCACGCTCTCCTGACCTCAACCCTCTTGACTTTGTTTATGGGGGCATTTGAAAACTCTTGTCTACGCAACCCCGGTACCAAATGTAGAGACTCTTCGTGCTCGTATTGTGGACGGCTGTGATACAATACGCCATTCTCCAGGGCTGCATCAGCGCATCAGGGATTCCATGCGACGGAGGGCGGATGCATGTATCCTCGCTAACGGAGGACATTTAGAATACTTCCTGTAACAAAGTGTTTGAAGTCACGCTGGTACGTTCTGTTGCTGTGTGTTTCCATTCCATGATTAATGTGATTTGAAGACAAGTCATGAAATGAGCTCTAACATGGAAAGTAAGCGTTTCCAGACACATGTCCACATAACATATTTTCTTTCTTTGTGTGTGAGGAATGTTTCCTGAAAGTTTGGCCGTGCCTTTTTGTAACACCCTGTAGACAGACTACACAAGTCACTGAGTTACCAGCCGTCTTAGCTAACGGTGCGCGCGCCGTAGACCGCATTTTACATTTTATCCGTCGTAACAATATGGCGACGGCCGTTTAATTTTTAGCTCAGGTCCTCTGTTTCTATACGACGTGTTTTATAGATCTCCATGTCCTTGTTTTTAGCCGTCTTCTCTTCGTCATTTGGGATTAACGTGTAGTCGTCTTCGTGTACTACAGTTCTGACGTGGGCGCGTATGACATTAGGTTTTTTTCCACCCTAAAACAAGACAAACACACAAACAGTCTCTTGAGATTAGCTGAATACCTGCCGTGCCATCATTGTCGGGTTCACCCCACTGCCTGCGTCGCCGTTATCAATCCTAAACTAATTCTGAATATAGTACACGCTTTGGGTTTTAGAGCTCTGCACTCAGCACAATCAATTGGTCACTGACGTCATTGACCTTCCCGAGACGTGGTTTCCACGCAGGCACCCAGCCCTATGTACGATTGTGACAAGAATGGCGCTCCAGCGAGGTCGAATTGAGGTCTACAAGCCGTCGGCGTGCACACGACCTGCTGCGCGCCGCTGCTGGCCTGGTGCGCGCGGCCCATGCGGAGGACACGCGCGCTGCCTGGCGGCCGGCGCCGGAAGCTGCGGCCAATGACCTTGCCCTTGCGCGTCCGCCCCTCCTCGCCGCCGCCCATCGATCTGCCGCGCCGGGCCCTCCTCTCGGCAGACGGGGTTGCGCTGGGCGTGGCTCCGGCCCAGAAAAGCGATTACCGCCTTAGGCGGGGGGACTGGCCTGCCGGCGCGGCGATCGATGCCGGCTGACTCGTCGGGGGGACGGACGGCGCGCATCGCCCGTCGCCCCGACGGTGTGTGATTATTGTCTCTGGCAACGTAGAACGCCATTCCTCCATCCTACCCGCTGTGACGCTGAGCTCCCTTACATCTTACATTACGTATGACGTCATTAGATTGAAACCGACATCATTAACAGCTGACTAGCAGCAGCGTCCGTTTCCAGCCAACTTTCGGCATACTCTTCACTTTATATCTCGCAAAATGAAGAACAAACCGCCTTCTGTCACAAGTTGCGTTTATTTACTGCACTATGCATTTCGAGCCCTGGAGGCTCATCTTCAGGTCCTTTTTAGTGATTTACATCAGGTGTTTTAGTTGTTTGCCTGTTGATATTACTTTTTTGTGTTACAACATGGTATATTAAAACTTCCTGGCAGATTAAAACAGTGTGCCCGACCGAGACTCGAACTCGGGACCTTTGCCTTTCGCGGCGAAGTACTCTAGTTCTGCAAGGTTCGCAGGAGATCTTCTGTAAAGTTTGGAAGGTTAGAGACGAGATACTGGCAGAAGTACAGCTGTGACGCTCAGCCGTAGGTCGTGTTTCGGTAGCTCAGATGGTAGAACACTTGCCCGCGGAAGGCAAAGGTCCCGAGTTCGAGTTTCGGCCGGGCAACAGTTTTAATCTGACAGGAACTTTCATGTCAGCGCACACTCCGCTGCAGAGTGAAAATCTCATTCTGGAAACATCCCCCAGGCTGTGGCTAAACCATGTCTCCACTATATCCTTTCTTTCAGGAGTGCTAGTTCAGCAAGGTTCGCAGGAGAGCTTCTGTAAAGTTTGGAAGGTAGGAGACGAGGTACTGGCAGAAGTAAAGCTGTGAGTACCGGGCGTGAGTCGTGCTTCGGTAGCTCAGATGGTAGACCACTTGCCCACGAAAGGCAAAGGTCCCGAGTTCGAGTCTCGGTCGGGCACACAGTTTTAATCTGCTAGGAAGTTTCAGTTCATCTATAGTTTTTTATGCACGAGCTTAAGAGTATCAAAATATGTGGCATAAACGCTCGTATCTTTTGACTGCATCGATTTCTCAATATTTTACATCACCAGTGGTCCTTAGACCTTAGAGTGACAACAATTTCATTCTGCTATCTCTACCTGCTCCTAATAAAAAGAGGTCTTAATCTGACACAGATTTCAACTTCATGTCTCTAACTGTTGGTCAGAAAAATCCTTCTTTACAGACGGACAGATGGACAACGAAGTCCCGTTTTCCGCCACTAACGTACGTATTCTAAAAATTAAAAAAATTATGAGAGTTGTAATTTGATTTTTGCATATTAAGTCCGTGAATTTACAGGTTGTAGATAACGTGTGTTATCGTTACCAATCGCATAAGAACGGTCTGTTTCCGAGTATTTTATTTGTGTCTAAATAATGCGAATTGAATTAGTAGTGTTATTATACATTTATATCATAAAAAAACCTTAGTCCTCAAATCCAAAACTCAATAGACGACGAATATTTTGAGACGTTAGAACGTTGATATGTAACTCACTATAAAATTTTCTCTCTAATGAACGTATTCTAATATTGATACAGTCACTGGATCTGCACTGGGTTAAACAGAACATAAGCGCAGAAATTTCGATACCCTCACTCTTCTCCACTGTCTTATCAACATATACTGTCCATGCCCTGACCTTAACACTCTTGTCTAAACAACATGAGAGAAGCATCCGTTCTCATCGGAACTACTTTCGTTCCTCCACTTTCTTGAAGTGCTTCTCAGTCGGAGGACCCGTCTCTGGAATAACTTTCCGCATTATATTATAGAACTGAATAACGTCTCCAGCTAAAGACATATCTACTGAAGCAAGAATAACGATTATCATTGTCCTTGTACGTCTTGTTATTCATCTACATCCTTCTTTCCAACTCGATCTACTTCATTTCCCAGTATTCATAGTTCGTACAGATTGAGTCTCTCTATATTTGTTTCCCTATAACTCGTTATATCGGAAAAGCTATATTATTTACAGCTGTAAAATTCTTTTTAGACATGCCACTAACATTATTGTCATTATTATTATTATTATTACTGGCAGCAGTAGCAGAAGTACTGCCTGTATTAACTGTATTTGTTCATGGTCAGTATTATTTTCTCGCTATAGAGACCCAAATTACTTTTATACTGTTTCTCATATGAATATTATTATTTCCAAGGTAACTGTTGTTATTGCGATCTTCAGTCCTGGGACTGGTTTGATACAGCTCTCGGCGCTACTCTATCCTGTGCAAGCTTCTTCATCTCCCAGTACCTACTGCAACCTACATCCTTCTGAATCTGCTTAGTGTATTCATCTCTTGGTCTCCATCTACGATTTTTACCCTCCACACTGCCCTCCAATACTAAACTGGTGATCCCTCGATGTCTCAGAACATGTCCTACGAACCGATCACAACCAAGTTGTGCCACAAACTTCTCTTCTCCCCAATCCTATTCAATACTTCCTCATTAGTTATGTGATCTACCCATCTAATCTTCAGCATTCTTCTGTAGCACCACATTTCGAAAGCTTCTGTTCTCTTCTTGTGCAAACTATTTATCATCCATGTTTCACTTCCATACATGGCTAAACTCCATACGAATACTTACAGAAATGTCTTCCTGACACTTAAATCTATACTCGATGTTAACTTATTTCTCTTCTTCAGAAACGCTTTCCTTGCCATTGGCAGTCTACATTTTATATCCTCTCTACTTCGACCATCATCAGTTATTTTGCTCCCCAAATAGCAAACCTCCTTTACTACTTTAAGTGTCTCATTTCCTAATCTAATACCCTCAACATCACCCGACTTAATTCGACTACATTCCATGTAACAACGTAACTATGATGTAAAAAATAGTGCTGTATGTCTGAAACTTTGGTCACGTGCAAGAGACGCCTGATGGCCCTAATTAAATCAGGTTAAATACGAGAATAAATAATAAATAAATATAACATAAACGCATACAGAGTGTATAAACTGAACAATACGTGTAGAAATAGAAGTCATTTTTCAGAAAAGCATGAAACAATATTTACTCGTATTGTTGAGGAATAGTCAGAAATTAAATGTCTCCTTCCAAAGTGACATTTTATCTTCTCCTTCTGTGCAAGCGGTGAAATAAATGACTGACAGTGCTTTGAAAGAGAAATTAACTGAAAACTGTAATTCTGTTGCATGTAATACTCTGAGTACCAAAGAAACTGGTACACCTGCCTAATACCATATGAGGCCCCCGCGCGCACACACAAGTGTGGCAACACGACGTGGCATGGACTCGGCTAATGTCTGAAGTAGTGCTGGAGGGAACTGACACCATGAATCCTGCACGGCTGTCTATAAATCCCTAAACGTACGAATGGGTGGAGATCTCTTCTGAACAGCACGTTCAAGGCATCCCAGATTTGCTAAATAATATTCATGTATGGGGAGTTTGGTGGCCAGCGGAAGTGTTTAGACTCAGAAGAGTGTTCCTGGAGCCACTCTGTAGCAATTCCGGACGTGTAGGGTATCGCATTGCGCTACTGGAATTGTCAAAATTCGTCGGAATGCACAATGGACATCAATGAATGCAGGTGATCAGACAGGATGCTTACGTACGTGTCACCTGTCAGAGTCGCAGCTAACGTGTCAAGGTTCCATATCACTCCAACTGCACACGCCCTACAGCATTACAGAGCCAACACCTTGAAAACTCCCCTGCTGATTTGCAGGGTCCCAAAGCTAATTCAGTGAGTGCTCAGCTACGATCTACTCTCTTCTGCAAGAAGGAAGTCAGTACCAAGACTAAGTTATCTGTACACCGTTCAACTTTCGAACTACTTTGTTGTATGGGAGCGAAAGCTGGGTGGATTCAGGGTAAAGTAGCTAGGATGATTGCAGGTACTAGTAGATGAGAACAATGGCAGGAGGGTTTCCACAATAAGAAAATCAAAGAAAAACTGGGAATGAACTCTATAGACGTAGCAGTCAGGGCGAATGGGCTTAGATGGTGGGGTCATGTTACACGCATGGGAGAAGCAAGATCACCCAAGAGACTCATGGGTTCAGCAGTAGAGGGTAGGAGGAGTCGGGGCAGACCAAGGAGAAGGTACCCGGATTCGGTTAAGAATGATTTTGAAGTAATAGGCTTAACATCAGAAGAGGCACCAATGTTAGCACTGAATAGGGGATCATGGAGGAATTTTATAAGGGGGACTACGCTCCAGACTGAACGCTGAAAGGCATACTCAGTCTTAAATGATGATGATGGATTCATAATGTAGTCTCCATACCCGCAAACGTCCATCCGCTCGATACAATTTGAAACAAGACTCGTCCGACCAGGCAACACGTTTCGAGTCATCAACAGTCCACTGTCGGTGTTGACTGGCCCAGGCGAGGCGTAAAGCCTTGTGTCGTGCAGTCATGAAGGATACATGAGTGAGCCTTCGGCTCCGAAAGCCCATTTCGATGATGTTTCGCATCAGGAGACGCAGTCTTTTTGTGTGTTTTTGAGGTATTCCCTCTTTTCGCACTGTTGTTAGTTCTTAACACTTTGGTCCACAGCTGGAATACTGTCTAGAAATGTTTCAATATTTCTTTGTACGCCCTATATTTTTTACATCCTTTTTTCAGTAATGTTCACGTATTAGTGTTCAGAAACAAGGTATTTCACGATATACTTGTAAAAGCTTTTTGATGTGTTATGTGGTACCCTCTTCCCCCCCCCCCTCCCCTTACTTGACTTGTAGCTACTACACTAGCTGTCACCTAAGAGACACTTATTCGTCAGTGGCGAATTTCGAGCGTCGCATACATTACACCGGTTGTCATGTTAAAATCTGCTTCTTTTGGCGAAACAAAGCGGTCTTTACACAATGTCATCTCGCTAACATCCTAATGCAGTTGCAATTGTGACAGAATATTGAGGCAGTGGTTTATTAATTGAGGAACTGTGGACAAACCAGGTCAAAAGCTTATGATAGAGCATATTCCCAGTATAAGCATAAAAGTGTAATTTCTTCACTTACCTTGTTGCAAAGCCTTATTAATTCACAATTCACCAGCTATAGATGACTTTTAAAAAAACCTGCAGTTACTCGTATATGAGAAAGTTTCGCTTGTTTGCCATGTGAGTCGTTCCGTCTCACAAATATTTTGGTGAATTCTAACATCACCATTACAGACTTTAATCATATTTGCTACATGGATACCTACATATCTTAACATTAAAACTGCCAAACACCAGTGTCCTAAATCTAACTGCTTTTGATAAATTCGGGTTTGAAAGCTCAACGCTCTAGTTCTAAAGACATTTAACAGCGGACTACAACATATACATTAAGAAAAATTATAGATAACTGTTATCGGCTCTCATTTACTTACAGGTCTGACCCCACAGGGAAACCACAACTATTTTAGGAACAATTTTTCAAAAAATACACATGTTCTGTATTTACCAGTCCCTTGTAGAGTGAATGTGGATGGAATTTGTAAGTAAGATATTTATTTTATTCTTTGTCAATGAATAAAGTAAGTTAAGATGTTGTTCTTTAGATCTGACATTGCTACAAGACACGTAAAAATTTCTCCAAAAAAATCGTGCTGAGTCTCAACTGTCTACGTACTCCTCCAGAACCTTGGCGTTCATCAAATTTGACTTTTTTGCGATGGAGAGGTCTGTAAGTGAAGGTATGAAATATTGATTGCAATACCAATCGCTTGTAATTATTATTTATACTTAATAGTAGGACTAAAGCGTTACAGTGTACAAGCTGAGCTCTGTACTGTTTCCCTGTGCAAAGTTATGAACTTGTAAAAAAAAAAATGACAAATTTAAAGCTGAGCTTGGAAAGAAAGGTTTTTCAACATTTTTCATAAAAATGAATGATGGAGCCTACTTTGTATATTGTACTACTATTGTACAGCTCTATGGCCTACATGCAAGGTACATTAAAAAACTATGTCTGTCAGTCAAATCATTATTGAAAAATAGGGGAATCGATGCCTGACTAATGAATGGGTATACACCCTTGACATTTCCAACCCGAATTTATCAAAAATAGTTAGAGCTAGGTCACTACCGTTTGGAAGTTTTCCTGTTAACCCATGTAGGTATCCATGTACGAAATATGATTAAATTCTGAAATGGTCACCTTATCTGACCCTCTCAGATTGCATGAAATGACCCACATGTCAAAATACACTCCTCTTTGCATGTTCTCATTTGCCAAAATATCATTTCGATATTAGAAATCGCTTGTGGGATATCAGGGGTGTTAGGTTCTGTTTCATTCTAGGTTGATCGCTGGCGCTCCTGAGTAAAAATGAGTGCGAAACATTATATCAATTTCCTTGAGTTTGGCGGTAGATAGAGACCTCTTCCCAAGTCTAATGAAAAATTCATCGGGAGCAATATATGGTCAAATCTGCACCAAACGCAAATTCGTAGCGATCCCTATTTTTCATTATAAACTTTTCGCATTTCAGGCAGCGTGTTTCTTATGTGCAAAAGATCATTATAACTATGGCCATTGGCGAAATGACAGGCACGTCATCATGAAGCTGACATATAAAGCTATAACTCACGTAAAAACAAAGGTTTTTTTTTTTTACGAGTTAGTTTCCTTAAAATCGTATGAGAAAGTCTGCCGGGTAGCCGACGTGAGCGTGATTCTGCCTGAGTGGCTCATCAGCCACCAGCTCGCAGAAAACTCACGGACTTTGCTGTACGATGCCCATCGCAGAAATCCACCCTTGTGTGTACCAGGTGAGAGGCGGTTCCCAGAACTTCGGGTAATAGTCTTAAGGTAGTGACTCCACTAACGCACAGACCTGGACTGCAGGCTTAAAGATTCCTCTGGAAATGTCCGTGCCCCATCCCTGAAATCCGCTCGTTTGTGGCCAGTAACGCATGGTCACCAGCGATGCACCATAGGACTGGCAGCCGCTTCAACTGAGGCGCCGTTCAGTTCCTCATCATACCGCAGACTCACCATCGCCGCCTGTGCACTCTGCTATAGTTGAGTCGGCGTACTTGATCACTGACAACAGCAGTGGGGTGGGCGTGGCATCTTCGCGGACCTACCTCAGCCAATAACGTGACGCGATTTTGTAAACGTTGAGAGGGTCCTGTAGCCACCTTTCATTAGTCCGGTATCCCATTTTCACTACCATTTCTCTTTCTTTTCCTTGTTTCTCTTGTCTCGTAACTCTCGTAGTGGTGTGATTGAGTGAATGTGGTTGTGTGTCACGTTGCTAGACGGTGGCGTAGTTTGCTGCAGACAGCCTGCGATAGTTACACAGATTCAGCAGCAGTTGTACAGAATAGCCAACTCTTGTAGTGGTCCAGTAGGCAAAGAGGTTTGCACCACTTGTGAGAAATCCACCTGCGTTATGTTGGTGGCGGTAATGGCGTCCTTGAGTTGTCCGGGCCACGCGGAGCGTGGAAGAGGCTGGAGGAGAAAAAGCGAGGCAGTCTGCCGCCGGAACGGGAAGCGTGCACAGCTGTGCTCCAGTCGAAGAAGGGTGATTTTAGACTGACCGCGTGGCGCGTTGATACTTGGCGAGGGGAGAGCTGTTAGCTTTTGTTCTCGCTTTTCAACTCTGAAAGATTGCTTTGTCTTGTCGCAGCAGGCAATGCAAAACTTTGGCAGATTTTTCTTTTAGTGTACTTCTATAGCAGACTTGGATACGCCGGAGAAGCGCCACACAATGGTTTCGACAAGAAGTGACCACTCGCTTCTGTATGAATGTCTGTTCGCCTTCAGCTGCGCCTGTATAAGCTTTTATTTTTCTAAATATTAATAGCTTTGCCTTCTCGTAAATTTTCCTCGCTTTATGTATCTTTCGTCCATGGGGAGCCAAGCACGTGGTTGAACATTAGAGTTTGTTGGGCTATCACTAACTGTCCGATCCCATGTCTGTTTTAAAGAATGTTAACTGTTCATGATTGCGTGATGTGATATAGTTGCAACTTGGCGACGATACTTAGAAACTGCATCTCCAAAAACCACGTGGGCACGTGGGTGTACTCGTTTCACGAGTTATTGCGATCAGTCATCAGGCACATCACAGTGATTTTTGGTGTAGATTATAATGCTGAATGTATAGATGCTTTTCTTTTATGGTTTAAGAATTAATGTTATCAGGAATTGTCTACATGCCTCACGTTCATATCTTAGGAATAAATGATTTTATCCACAATTTTCTCTTGTACTCTGAGGTTACGTTTTTGCACCTAAGCCACTCACCTCACAGCTTTCCCGTTAGCACATCCAACGCGTTTCCTTAAGCACAGGTCCAGTGATTAGTTTCCCCTTTATTTTAAAACAAGTGCTTTAGATTAAGTCTTATTTTCAGGTGTGTTGCAGGGAGCTGATCTTATGCAGCCGGCCGCGGTGGTCTCGCGGTTCTAGGCACGCAGTACGGAACCTTGCGATTGCTACGGTCGCAGGTTCGAATCCTGCCTCGGGCATGGATGTGTGTGATGTCCTTAGGTTAGTTAGGTTTAAGTAGTTCTAACTTCTAGGGGACTAACGACCACAGCAGTTGAGTCCCATAGCGCTCAGAGCCATTTGAACCATTTTTTTTTATCTTATGCACAGTGTTCATCCATTTGCTATTTTATTTTAAATGGTTGATTCTCGGGGACAGTGCACGGGAAATACTATTAATTACATCGCATCCCCTATGAGCGATATCACGACGTATGCATTTTTATGAGTTTTTGGACTGGGATCAAATTAATTTATTTTCCGACTCGGTCAAACCTTCGATTAGTTGTATGGCTAGAGTCGGGGGCGACCCTAGTCTTGACGTAATAATTCGTAGAAACAGGTTAGTTACAACGTCCCTATGGCAATGCCCCAGTGCCGTCACAGCACTGTAGACGACTACTGTTTTCGCCTGCAGCCTTAGCGCTTCGCAGTTCGAAGCTGGCAACAGTGCTGCGAGCTGTCAGTGCACTTCTTACTCCGTCTCGACTATAGCTGCGCCACGGCGGCGCTCGCAGATGTCTCACGGCCGGCGCCTGCCGTGCTGTGGCTGCACCCGTACCACGGCGCGAGGGAAGATATCATGCCGTTCAACACGGTACACAGCCTACGGAACGCTCCGATAGATTATTCTAATGAATGTTTGGAAAGAAGGACATCTACACCCATACCACTGTAGTTGTGCGCCCTAAGACCACAAAAAAAATCTACATCCATATTCCACACGCCACCTGAGGGTGTGTGGCGGAGGGTACTTTGAGTTCTCCCTTCTATTCCAGTCTCGTATTGTTCGTGGAAAGAGAGATTGTCGGTATGCCTCTGTGTGGGCTCTAATCTCAGTGATTTTATCCTCACGGTTTCTTCGCGAGATATACGTAGGAGGGAGCAATATATTGCTTGACTCCTTGGTGAAGGTACGTTCTCGAAATTTCAACAAACGCCCATACCGAGCTACTGAGCGTCTCTCCTGCAGAGTCTTCCACTGAAGTTTATCTATCATCTCCGTAACGCTTTCGCGATTGCTAAATGATCCTGTAACGAAGCGGGCTGCTCTCCGTTGGATCTTCTCTAACTCTTCTATCAACCCTATCTAGTACGAATCCCACACCGGTGAGCAATAATCAAGCAATAGGCGAACAAGTGTACTGTAACCTACTCCCTTTGTTTTCGGATTGTGTAAGTAGGCTGATTATGTTGGTAACGCCACGTAGCGCTCTGTATGAAAATCACTGACTGTACTGTATAAAGTCTGTGGCTTCTTTGCATTTTTGGAATATTTGCTATTGTAGTGTTGGGCAGTTGGATGTGAACAGCGTGTAGCGTTGCGCAGTTGGAGGCGAGCCACCAGCAGTGGTGGATGTGGGGAGAGAGATGGCAGAATTTTGAGAGCGGACGATCTGGACGGGTGTCCATCAGACAGAGTAAATATGTAATACTGGATATCACAAACTGACACACACACACATATTGACTTTTGAACTGAACATTATTAAGATAAATACACTCCTGGAAATTGAAATAAGAACACCGTGAATTCATTGTCCTAGGAAGGGGAAACTTTATTGACACATTCCTGGGGTCAGATACATCACATGATCACACTGACAGAACCACAGGCACATAGACACAGGCAACAGAGCATGCACAATGTCGGCACTAGTACAGTGTATATCCACCTTTCGCAGCAATGCAGGCTGCTATTCTCCCATGGAGACGATCGTAGAGATGCTGGATGTAGTCCTGTGGAACGGCTTGCCATGCCATTTCCACCTGGCGCCTCAGTTGGACCAGCGTTCGTGCTGGACGTGCAGACCGCGTGAGACGACGCTTCATTTCCAGGAGTGTATCTAATTCACTGCAATCAAAATTTTCTATTACGACTATGTTATACTTGCTATATACACTACTGGCCATTAAAATTGCTATACCAAGAAGAAATGAAGATGATAAACGGGTATTCATTGGACAAATATAGTATACTAAAACTGACATGTGATTACATTTTCACGCAATTTGGGTGCATAGAACCTGAGAAATCAGACCCAGAACAACCACCTCTAGCCGTAATAACGGCCTTGATACGCCTGGGCATTGAGTCAAACAGAGCTTGGATGACGTGTACAGGTACAGCTGCCCATGAAGCTTCAACACGATACCACAGTTCATCGAGAGTAATGACAGGGGTATTGTGTCAAGCCAGTTGCTCGGCCACCATTTATCAGACGTTTTTAATTGGTGAGAGATGGAGAATGTGCTGGCCAGAGCAGCAGTCGAATATTTTCTGTATCCAGAAAGGCCCGTACAGGATTTGCATTATCCTCTTGAAACGTAGGATTTCGCGCCGCGTAGGATTAGCGGAGCAGTCTAGGGCGCTGCAGTCATGGACTGTGCGGCAGGTCCCGGAGGGGGTTCACAACCTCCCTCGGGCATGGGTGTGTGTGTTTGTCCTTGGGATAATTTAGTTTAAGTAGTGTGTAAGCTTAAGGACTGATGACCTTAGCAGTTAAGTCCCACAAGATTTCACACACATTTTTAGGGTTTCGCAGGGATGGAACGAAGGGTAGAGCCACGGGTCGTAACACATCTGAAATGTAACGTCCACTGTTCAAAGTGCCGTCAATGCGAACGAGAGGTGACCGAGACGTGTAACCAATGGCACCCCATAACATCACCCTGGGTGATACGCCAGCATGGCGATGACGAATACACGCTTCCAATTTGTGTTCACCGCGATGTCGCCAAACACGGATGCGACCATCATGATGCTGTAAACAGAACCTGGATTCATCAGAAAAAATTGCGTTTTGCCATTCGTGCACCCAGGTTCGTCGTTGAGTACAACATCGCAGGCGCTCCTGTCTGTGATGCAGCGTCAAGGGTAAACGCAGCCTTGATCTCCGAGCTGATAGTTCACGCTGCTGCGAACGTCGTCGAACTGTTCTTGGAGATGGTTGTTGTCTTGCAGACGTCCCCATCTGTTGACTCAGGGATCGAGACGTGGCTGCACGATCCGTTACAGCTATGCGGATAAGATGCCTGTCATCTCGACTGCTAGTGATACGAGTCCGTTGGGATCCAGCACGGCGTTCCCTATTACTAGGGTGACCAGACGTCCGGATTAATCCGGACATATCCTCCTGTTTAGCTCTTTGTTCGGGATGGGGGCGGATTTTTACGGTGTCCGGCTTTCTCGCAAAGTTGAGCGTAATATAGTTAAATTTACAGTTCGTTCCATTCTATTGCTCTTTTCTTAAACACTTTAACCATTGGCACAGCCTTCGTGATAAACACGCACAAAGGCGGTGTTAGTAGGTGGCAACAGGATCGTCAATGTTATCGTTGATCGACCAATAAGAGAATGCAAATATCGACCATTTAAAATATTCGTTTCGTATCTTCACTTTGTATTGGCTTGGCTTCCTGTAGTGCACGAGTGATTTGTGAGTCTAATTATTAACCGAGTGAGTTAGGTTAAATATAGTTGGTTATGCCTAAACAAAAGTGTACATTTTCTGGTGTACTTTCCTGCAAATATCCGGCTTTCAGATATGTGGAGATGGAATGTACGTCTCAGTGGCCAATAAAGGTAAGAAATAACTTGACAGGTTAACTGTCCTAGTTTCATTTCATTGTTTCCTTGTCATTCAGTTTATTTGTAGAAGTTTATTTGTTAACGATTGTGTAAGGTGTCAGGCAAATCCAACACCTTCCATGAAAACCCTGACATAATCAGCAAATCTAGTAGTATGTCACATAGCTCCGAATAAATCGTGGCATTAAATTAACCAAAGTAATACGAGTAACGAATGAGCAATTGGAATACCACAGACTAACACAAGAATGCCTAAATGCATGTCGTACTTTCCCACCGTGAGACCGACGCAGTTCTGTGGGGAGAAACGGGAACAGAAGCCGAGAGCAGAACCGTGTTAAGCTAGAAGGCCCTACGATAAGGGACGGACTGGACACCCACGTCGGCAGCCTACCTCTAAGACTACCACCCACAAGTTTTAGCATGAGACTTTTTTGCGTCTCTGTTACGTTGCAGACTTTAAAAACATTGCCCCACCACGAAAAGTATGACGTTTCTTATTGGATGGACAACATTTTTGTAAGTGGAGCTTAAGGTT
Source organism: Schistocerca gregaria (assembly GCF_023897955.1). Lineage (NCBI taxonomy): Eukaryota > Metazoa > Arthropoda > Insecta > Orthoptera > Acrididae > Schistocerca > Schistocerca gregaria. Next base: position 150,823,528 of record NC_064926.1, on the reverse strand, counting down.
AACATTGAGACCCTGATTGGTCAGATGAAAAAATAGCCAGATAGTTTTTTTAAACCAACTTCGGTAAATTGTAGTAAGGAGAAGTTAGGAGAGTTAGTTCCGAGATGGCGAGGTCAGCGGAGCTGTGCTGCCCGCCGCTGCCCTGACGCTGCCTAAACACCGACAAGGTAATGAACGCACGCGATGCCGCATTTTTGAGAGCATAAGGCTTCACTCAGAACTGCAGAAGACTCATCTGTTACACCCCATTTTTTGCGTAATACTAAAGTCGATCGTCAATTAAAGCTCATGGTGTTCACATTTGCCACTTGAAGAACAGATCTGAAACGCGATGATTTTTCTTTTATATAATTATTGAGAAGCCACATCAGCCACTGTAATTTACGACAAGTTAGATAAATAATTAAAGATAACTGAGGGTTACTGTAGACCATTTTGATAGTTTTCTCTTTTGTGAAACTTAAATTAAACCTAGATTATAGATGTGATATGGCATAGGTTCTTCCTTCGATCCATTGTAGAACTTGGAAACCCATTCAGGGAATATTCGTTCACATTTTTGTTGAACGCAGTTGGTTTTTACCATCCTGTATTAAAACATCTCCTTTTATCTATAGTGCAATTTATAAACAATGTTTTGTGAGTAGAATAAAATTTCCAATGGTAAAATTAACTGTTTTTTCGACGTTATTTTACCAGCTAACTAAAAATCGGATAGCCTTGAACCCCTTCCACTAAATTTAGTTAGTATTAAGATTCTTTTACAAGGAGTGCAGTGGAGCTGACGCTGAGATCATTAAGTATTTGGTTATATCATCGCTAGTCTCACTGAACTCTTCTGAATTCTACATGTCATGTGTGGTCTGGCGTCTCCTTACCAGCAACAGGTCCCAGGTTCAATCTAGTTAATTCCCTAAAAAACACGCTCAGAGCGTCTTTGCGCGAAAGTGGTCGGGAGACACGATATAGAACAGACAGACACCACCATGAATGTTTAGAATTGTATGTATGTTATGTCTGTAAATAATAAACTCATTTACTAAAATTGAACGTATGTTTGATGCGGAATACTGCCAATGAGGGTACCACCCGTCACCTTTGGACACGTCACATGAAATTAGCCAATCAGGAGTGACGATTGTTAAATGTTAAAACTACGCGTAAATACAAAAACAAAAGATGACATACTGTCACCCCAATCAATGTTTGTAATTTAAAATAAAAACAAAATATTGCTCTGGGAATCACCACCTGACCACCAGTAACACTTAACTAATAGATTTACCGGTAATTCCCGGCAGCCACGTGACTTGTCCAAAGCTGACGGGTGGTATCCTCATCTGCAGTTGACCCGTTTGATGTGTTCTTTTTTTTCCTTTGTCCTCCTTTTTAAACAATTCCATCTGGTCACCCTACGTATTACCCTCCTGAACCCACCGATTCCATATTCTGCCAACAGTCATTGGATCTCGAACAACGCGAGCAGCTATGCCGCGAGCGATACGCTAAACCGCAATCGCGATAGGCTGCAATTCGAAGTCGGAAACGCGATGGTACGTATTTTTCCTCCTTACACGAGGCATCACAACAACGTTTCACCAGGAAACGCCGGTCAACTGCTGTTTATGTAGAAGAAATCGGTTGGAAACGTTGTACGTGTCGCCAACGGCGCCAAATTCGTGTGAAAGCTCTGAAAAGCTAATCATTTGCATATCACAGCATCTTCTTCTTGTCGGTTAAATTTCGCGTCTGCAGCACGTCATCATCGAGGTGTAGCAATTTTAATGGCCAGTAGTGTATATGGGGCTCGATTCCCATGACGGATACTCGAGATGTTAGACGGCTGGAGACTCGAGGACGTACGAGCCACTGGGTGACGTTCGCTGACCTGCTGAAGAAGTGAGAAGCGGTCAGCTCACCGGCAGGACAGCTCCCCCGCCCACCGCGCCGCAGCGGTGAGGCGAGGCGTGTGACACGAGCGAGCCGAGTGACGAGGGGGCGTCGTCGCCATTTTGGGCAGCGGCGGAATTCGCTGGCGGACCCGGGCGCGGAGTGCGCGCGCTGGTGGGCCGCGCCTCGCCACGCCTTCGCGGCCGCCCGGGGCGCGCCAGGGGGTGGAGCAGGGTGGCGCGCTGGGAGGGGCCCGCCGCCAGCACCGCCTAGCGGCCGCCGGAGCCACCAGGCGAGCAGCCGGCGCCAGCAGGTGGCCGAGAGCGCCGGATCGCCGCGCCGCGCCGCGCCGCGCCGCGCCGCCACCTCCGCGCGCCGGCTGCTCACCTGCTAGGCGAGGACCCCTGCCGGCCTTCAAATTGCCCCGAAAATGTGCGCCGGTGGGCGGCGGGCGGCGCCCACCAATATGGCTGTCCTCCCAACGGCTTCGGCCAGCTACCACGCGCGGAATAATCGATTGGCTGCGCCCCTGCCGCTGCGAATTTACGAGAACTGTCAATATCCGGAATAGCGGGACACGTGCTAGGTGGTAAGCCACTTCGTTCCATTACTTGCAATTTCGTCTCATTAACGGACGACACATATGTGCACTAAAGGCAAATGTGAGCAAATCTACCCACATAACATATGTGACTGTTAACACTGCCTCTAATTATTTTGACCTGAACTCTGTTTCGCTATTAATTTGCATCCTCGTATAATACCTTTTCCACGTACGACGGTTAGGTTAGTTGACTTAATGATCATATATAACATGCGCAGGAAAGATCATCCTACAAAAATGGAGAAAAACCACGAGTGGTGTGTTACGACAAGCGCCATAGGCACTAAATGTTATATCATCATAAATTATCTCAGTAACACTCGAGACTATGCTCACTACAAAACTGGAGACTTTTATAGCTGTTAAGCGACTTCCATGCCGACTTGTATGATGCAAGCCGCGCGGGATTAGCCGAGTGGTCTACGCGACGCAGTCATGGACTGTGCGGCTGGTCCCGGCGGAGGTTCGAGTCCTCCCTCGGGCATGGGTGTGTGTGTTTGTCCGTAGGATAATTTAGGCTAAGTAGTGTGTAAGCTTAGGGACTGATGACCTTAATAGTTAAGTCCCATAAGATTTCACACAATTTTTTTGTATGATGCAAGTGGTACGTCGAGCGTAGCTGATAACAGAATATCAACTATCGGTAGCTCATTTCTGGCAATGGCTGATTGCTAGCTGCATGACTTGAAACTTCGTGTTTGGCAATCGGATATGCAGTTACGACAATACACTCTCCCGTCCTTAACTATTTAACGAAGCTTTTTAGATGGCGCAAAGATTTTTAGCAAGAAATGTTCCTTCTTTTTTTTGTAAGTTATTCTTGACAATGTGACTTAGCGTAAATCGTACATCACTAATTATTTAAGGCTCTTTCATACTAGCTTTACATTCTAATGAATCCAAGATTTTTGTATCAAGCGAGGTTTACAGTAACAATTTTCACGTCACAGAATACATTGTTCGCCGAAACTGTCATGCGTGAGCTGTGTTCAAATCTGTGTGAAATCTTATGGGACTTAACTGCTAAGGTCATCAGTCCCTAAGCATACACACTACTTAACCTAAATTATCCTCAGGTCAAACACAGACACACATGCCCGAGGGAGGACTCGAACCTCCGCCGGGACCAGCCGCACAGTCCATGACTGCAGCGCCTGAGACCGCTCGGCTAATCCCGCGCGGCGTCAGCTAACTGTTACTCAAGAAGATACTGACGTCACCGACAGTTGAATCACGTGACGCTTGCCTTACTGCTGCCATCTCACAACAGCTTGTTTTTGATTTCCACCGTCATGTTAGCAATATCTTGATATAATGTGTTCGCCGGCCTGAATATTATTCCAACTGGTAGTGAGGCCGCATCGGTCGGCTCATCGCGGGCTTATGTCGTGATATTTCACGAGCATACACTGAACCACTTGATGCACAGCTGATCTGGCGATGCGTTTTCCTTAGTCGCCACTGCACTTGTTTACTGTTTAGGTCACCCCGAAGACGTGTTTCACGTACAGCCGGTACGTGTAATCGATGTATTTATGTACGACTGCATGCTGCTGTTTGTATCAGACTGTATATTACAGTGATGAACATGAAACACCCTTCCATGTGTGAAATTCGCACACGCGCACGTGGTTACGTGAGTCCAGCGAGAAGCAGGCTCTGCGAGAGCATCAGAGTTGCATGTCGTGTGTGCGTCAAATGCGCCCAAAGTGTTTATTAGACCACATCTTCCGTGTGTGTTTTTTTTTTTTTTAAGTTATCACACTCCAGCCGCGCACGTGCCCGCAGAGTTCCCGGCTGCGTCTGTGTTTTAACTGTGAGGGGCGGGGAGGGGGAGGGAGGGAGGGAAGCCGAAGTGGTGGGGGCAGCGCGGTCCGGACCGGCGCAGTGGACACCGCGGCGCCGCGCCGACTGGCCACTTCTTCGCCTCGCATCACACCCTAATACATTATTTAAAAATTTTGCTAAAACGCCGGAAAACGGAATCCTGAAACCGGGGAAAGTGGCGCGGGACTTTTAATAAAAATAAATTATTTGATAATAATTTTGTTTTAATCGCCGCCGGCCCTCTCGGGGACGCGCTACCCGGCTTTTTCGTATTTATCGAGTGATCGCCGGCGAGTTGAACGGCGCCAGCCGCGCGCCGCCGGCACGGACTGCCCTCTGCGCATGCGCAGCTCTCGCTTACCTCCGCGGCTGTCCTGCTAGCCTGGCGCTGCCGCCCGTCTTTCGTCAACCATGTGTGACTTCCAAATAAAATGACAGCAAGGCGAAAAAGCATGTTTGGGGCACCTGCGACAGGAATAATAATCGTGGAGTCGATAAAAACTGCCTCACTGACTGCTTTGCTTGAATAGGAAGGTAATAGGACTCAATTATCGCTGTGAGAAAAATAAAAAAAAACATTGTGCCAAGTCAGTCAAGCTGTAAAATCACACTTATTATACATACACGTTTTACTACGGTACTGAAACCTTAACTCATTAGGCGACACCGCCAGATGTATACATTTATTTCTTGGTCACGTTTCTCAGTACAGTTTCTTTCCAGACAGAGTGGTGAACAACTTCAAAGGCAGCCTTCGTCACAACACAGACACGACCTTGGCCCATTAAGTTCACGTTAATTTTATCATGCTTTTCTGTTTGTCATAAAATAACTTTTAATGCTGCAGTGACTACTTTTTCTATATTTATTTTCGGAAAGCTGCGTAACGGTGAATAATTCCTGTTATCAAGTGCATTTTTCGTGTGTAATGAAATTTTTTAAGGCTTGTTTGTGTTGCCGCAGTGTTCTGGTGCCTCCAGGATTTGTTGCTCTTTTTTAATGCAAAGAAACACGTTTCGTATACAGGGTGTTCCAAAAGTACTTTTACAAACTTTGGAGACAGGTTGCTTGCAGCAATGCAAGAAAAAGAAGGCGTGTATTATTACTTAGCCGCTAGCTGCGCAGAAGGCGCGTTAGGGGAGGGGGAACGGTAGTGGTGGGGAAGGGTGGGGGGCTTTTCTGCGGACGAGACATCGCGGTAAGACAGGTGTGGTTCTACAGCGTATGCCCAGATCTGGGGCACAAACCTTCGCACAAGCGCGTATCGAGCAGAAGTTGTGAAGTTACGGCTAGCGAGTCTGCAAAAGATCGTACTAACACATTAGGTCAGTACGAAAAAGAATTCGACAAGTCCATTTATTGTTAAAAACACAATGCGTGCATCATTACGCTGCAATTGGATCAGAAAGGGCGATTTTTTTCCGCCTGTCTTGTACACCTGTTTTTCTTTTGCTTGTTTCCTCTATTATCAAAGTACAACAAGTTCATCTCACTAACACGCTAATGTAGCTGCAAGTGCTACAGAATCCTGAAACAGTCCATTACAAACCGAAAATTTTAAGACAAGTGAAGGTCATTAAGTTATTAGAAGCTCACGCTTGGTGTAAAAATAAAGGTGTGATTTCTTCAATTATAGTATTACAAAATCCACTCCAATTCTCCTTTCACTAGCAGTCGATGGTCCATGGAAGAATTACATTATTTCATTGAAAAAATTGTAGTCTCTCGTACATCACTAGATAAAGTTACACATGTTAGCTATGTGGCAAAATACTGTTCTGCATGGTATCATTTACCAAAAACTCGTTTGGGTATCTCAAACCGTTATGAGATCTGAAGTATGTCTTGAACATTTCACTTTCAGTCCCGTAATGTCGTCTGCGCAGACGATGGGAAGTGAGTGCACTATATGCAATATATTTTCTCTTGATGGGCGATTGATATAGATGTTCAAAGTTTAAAGAAAAATTCAATATGTTAGCTCCATTCCGTACGTAACAACGTGTGAACTAACATGCACCAAACGCAAACTCATAGCGACCCCAATTTTTCACTGCAAAGTATTCGAATTTCGCACAGTACATAACTAAATACAGGAATACGACAGCAACAGTGACCACTCTCGAAATGATAAGCAGGTCGTCACGAAGCTGAAGAATGTGGCCATGGGATGTGTGAGAATCAATTTTGGTGCCGTATAATTTCTTTAAAATCGTTTGAGAAACTCTGCAGTGCAACCGGCGCGCGCACTGCTCCGTTCTCGTGTGTAGCCCAGGCGGGCAGAGGATGTTCCGTTCCTAGCGGAGGAATTTCACTGATGTGTTGGCGAGAGGCAACTGATAGCGGCCGCTCTTTCGGAACAGATGAGTGAACTCGTCCGGCGCTGACAAGGGAAATTCCCCATCGGACCTCTCTCAGATTTAGTGGTAGGATGGGCCAGTGGATAGAGCATCAAAAACTGAACACAGATCAAGCATGAGAACAGGACAGGGTAATAAACTATGAAGAAAACCAAAGTAGAACAGTGAACCGTCCAAAAACAAGAAGTGCAATGCAGGGAAAGGTGAGATGCTAAAGGTGTTGTGGGTAAGTGTCCATGATGTTTGAGTACCTAGCCAACGAACCGTGTTCGCAACTCCTTACCGGCTATATATATAAACACACAGCAACAGAACGTACCAGCGTGACTTCAAACACTTTATTACAGGAAATGTTCATAATGTCCTCCGTTAGCGAGGATACGTGCATCCACCCTCCGTCGCATGAAATCCCTGATGCGCTGATGCAGCCCTGGAGAATGGCGTATTGTATCACAGCCGTCCACAATACGAGCACGAAGAGTCTCTACATTTGGTACCGGGGTTGCGTAAACAAGAGCTTTCAAATGCCCCCGTAAATGAAAGTCAACAGGGTTGAGCTCAGCATGGAGGCCATGGAATTGGTCCGCCTCTGTTGAGAAACGTACGACCTCTTCGACTGAAATGTGCAAGAGCTCCACCCTGCGTGAACCACATGTTGTGTCGTACTTGTAAAGGCGTATGTTCTAGCAGCACAGGTAGAGTATCCCGTATGAAATCATGGCGGTGAATCGAGGAAGTACAGTACATACTGACGAAACTAAAATGAGCTCTAACATGGAAATTAAGCGTTTCCGGACACATGTCCACATAACAGCTTTTCTTTACTTGTGTGTGAGTAATGTTTCCTGAAAGTTTATGTGTGTGTGTGTGTAGTTTGGCCGTACCATTTTGGAACAACATATATATATATATATATATATATATATATATATATATATATATATATATATGTGTGTGTGTGTGTGTGTGTGTGTGAGTGTGTGTGTGTGTGTGTGTGTGGTAAGAATACGTTACCGTCGCAAGTAAATGTGATGAATAGTGAGAGCAGGCGAGATACCACACAGACGTCTCACAGAAATGAAAACAACAAATAAACGGGTGTGAAATATGTTGCAACGAATAAATCCGAGAGTCAAGACTTCAATAATGGAAGGCAAAAACGTTAAAAAACATGTTTTGACAGAGCACAGAGAAACCGTTGCGTTCATTTGTTGCAGCGTATGTGACAAACTATCAGGTTTTCACCATTTCGGTTGAGTTGTCATTAAATGTTTGTGGCTCCCATTTGAAAGCCACTTCGTTTCGTCTGCTAATAGAGTAGTTGTGCAGAATCAACTGTCATTATAGGTCTCTTCCTTACACCTCGCTGTTTCAAACGGACGTTACACCACAACACAAATTTGAATAAAGCGAAGAGTGGTGAAAAAAAAAAAAAGTTAGTACGAGAGAGGTTTGAAGCCGGCTCGTTACAGCGCAGTCCAACATCGTAACCACTTAACCACAACGTCATCGCTGTCGTCGGCTGCACTATATTGCACTTCTTGGTCTTTAACCTATATTTGATCATATTTATTTGACGACAGGCGAGATCTGACAAAGTTCCCTATTACACCATCAAATTTCTTTCACATAAATATTTGACATATGAACTTTGACCACCTATTTACCCTACGTCAAACAACGGAGAAATGATGGGAATATAATACATACATGCACATGGTCTTCATTGACTTCAAAAAAAGCCTATGACAGCGTTCACAGGGGTACTATAATCAGAGTACTAAAGGAATTTCAGTTTCCATCCAAAATAATCCGCTTGGTGGCAATGTGTCTAGAACACTCTGTAAAGTGCACACTAGTATCGTTCTATCAGAACAGTTCGAAGTTCGAACCGGCCTCAGACAGGCAGACGCTCTCTCCCCTATATCATTCAACCTTGCGCCTGAAAATAATAGACCGGGATTTTATGAAAACTGACCCCATTGGAATACCTCTAGACAACATGTCAGTGACTAGCTGGAATACGAAATGGTTCAAATGACTCTGAGCATTATGCGACTTACCTTCTGAGGTCATCAGTCGCCTACAACTTAGAACTAATTAAACCTGACATCACACACAGCCATGCCGGAGGCAGGATTCGAACCTGCTCGGCTCCAGACTGTAGCGCCTAGAACCGCACGGCCACTCTGGCCGGCGACTGAAGTACACGGATGATATAATTCTAATCAGCGGTAGTAGAGAAGAGCTCAGAAGAGTGGCAGGCTCGTACTGCAAGATTGCCAGTAGGGCATGCCTGCAAGTCAGTGTAGATAAGACAGGATACATGGCCCTGAGGAAGTCAGTCTCCGATTCAAAATGTCAGATACTTTCAAATACCTTGGTAGTCTCTGCAGTGATCAGAGCCACTGTGACATTGAAATAAACTCAAGAATTGTCGGGGGCTACAGAGCATACTTTAGCCTTCAGGATGTGCTGAAAAAAAGATCCCTGTCAAGAAGGTTTAAGATCAGGTTGTTCGAAAATACGATTGTGCCAGAGGTTATACACGGTTGTGAAAGCCTCGCCTTTAGGAGAACAGTTGAAGAGAAACTACTTGAATAAAGCGAAGAGTGGTGAAAAAAAAAAAAAGTTAGTACGAGAGAGGTTTGAAGCCGGCTCGTTACAGCGCAGTCCAACATCGTAACCACTTAACCACAACGTCATCGCTGTCGTCGGCTGCACTATATTGCACTTCTTGGTCTTTAACCTATATTTGATCATATTTATTTGACGACAGGCGAGATCTGACAAAGTTCCCTATTACACCATCAAATTTCTTTCACATAAATATTTGACATATGAACTTTGACCACCTATTTACCCTACGTCAAACAACGGAGAAATGATGGGAATATAATACATACATGCACATGGTCTTCATTGACTTCAAAAAAAGCCTATGACAGCGTTCACAGGGGTACTATAATCAGAGTACTAAAGGAATTTCAGTTTCCATCCAAAATAATCCGCTTGGTGGCAATGTGTCTAGAACACTCTGTAAAGTGCACACTAGTATCGTTCTATCAGAACAGTTCGAAGTTCGAACCGGCCTCAGACAGGCAGACGCTCTCTCCCCTATATCATTCAACCTTGCGCCTGAAAATAATAGACCGGGATTTTATGAAAACTGACCCCATTGGAATACCTCTAGACAACATGTCAGTGACTAGCTGGAATACGAAATGGTTCAAATGACTCTGAGCATTATGCGACTTACCTTCTGAGGTCATCAGTCGCCTACAACTTAGAACTAATTAAACCTGACATCACACACAGCCATGCCGGAGGCAGGATTCGAACCTGCTCGGCTCCAGACTGTAGCGCCTAGAACCGCACGGCCACTCTGGCCGGCGACTGAAGTACACGGATGATATAATTCTAATCAGCGGTAGTAGAGAAGAGCTCAGAAGAGTGGCAGGCTCGTACTGCAAGATTGCCAGTAGGGCATGCCTGCAAGTCAGTGTAGATAAGACAGGATACATGGCCCTGAGGAAGTCAGTCTCCGATTCAAAATGTCAGATACTTTCAAATACCTTGGTAGTCTCTGCAGTGATCAGAGCCACTGTGACATTGAAATAAACTCAAGAATTGTCGGGGGCTACAGAGCATACTTTAGCCTTCAGGATGTGCTGAAAAAAAGATCCCTGTCAAGAAGGTTTAAGATCAGGTTGTTCGAAAATACGATTGTGCCAGAGGTTATACACGGTTGTGAAAGCCTCGCCTTTAGGAGAACAGTTGAAGAGAAACTACTTGTTTTCGAACGAAAAATCCTCCCAAAAATATATGGTCCTATGATAGATTTACAAACAGGGGAATGGAGATTTCTAAAAAAAAAAAAAAAAAAAAAAAAGAATTAAAAGAGCCTTAGCACAGCCTGACATTGGGCTGGACATGTAGCAAGGATGAATGAAGGGAGGATACCGCGTTATGTGTTCCAGGGAACTGTAGCTGGAAGGAGGTACCGGGAAAACCGCGGACAAGATAGAAGGACAATATTGACAAGGACACCGAGGACATGGGACTAGGAGCAGGCGAGTGGTGGCAGGAGGCTCGCAACCGGGAACGATGGAGAAGGAGTGTGGAGCAGGCATATGATCACTAAGACCCAAGCCACGGATAAGTAAGTGAGTAAGAAGTTTGCCAAAGAAGTACGATAGTATAATACCGGTCTATACTTCGTAAGGCGAGAGAGGAGCTAAGACAGTTGGCAGCGCAGCTGCCAGTATTCGACATGGAAGTGCAGTGGGCCAGAGAGTGGGGGGGGAGAGGGGGGGGGGGGGGGGAGCGGGGTCAAGGACCTTCCCCTCCCCTCCCCGGGCAAGAGTCTAACAATGCCGCACAATTTACTGCAGGATTTTTCTTGGCAGCATGGCATGAGCGATGTGTTCCGTATCAAATGCTTTGTCTCATGTGCTTTGCGTCCTTACACAAATACACCTAAATAGTTTTTCGACATTAACAGGGCAAAGCATAATGCACTAATGTTACGTGTAAAATGTGGAACGGAGACGTCAGATATATTTTAGTGCGTGAGAACGGAAGCTCCAAGATCATCATCTGACTGATTATCTCTCGTCACGAACACACAGGCTTAGGTATCTTCGCTGCTGCATCTGTCCCCATCGTCTGATAAAGATACTACAATATTTAGTACGGTTTCTTCTCCTCCGCCTTCTATGTTCGACCTTGTAATCTTTTCCTCACAGCCGACCTAGGTGGCCACGCGGTTCTAGGGTGCTGCAGTCCGGAACCGCGCGACTGCGACGGTCGCAGGTTCGAATCCTGCCTCGCGCATGGATGTGTGTGATGTCCTTAGGTTAGCTAGGTTTAAGTAGTTCTAAGTTCTAGGGGACTGATGACCTCAGATGTTAAGTCCCATAGTGCTCAGAGCCATTTGAACCATTTTTTCTTTCCTCACACACAGATCACGACGTTTTTTCCCATATTCTGGCTTTGTTCATGTGACATCCTTCCTGTGTCTCGCAGCGTAAAAGTTTTATTTCGCTCCGTGAACCGTGCTTTTATTTGAGCCCAGGCAAGTTCGATAGCGTTGTGGTGGCAGTGGTACGGTGTAAGACGTGTGACATTGTGGCCACGATCCTCCGCTAATGTACCAACTACATACTGGGTCTTCTGTGGCTTGTATCATTTAAGTACTTCCAGAAGTTCCGCTTTTCGCAGATTCTGTTCAAAGCCTATTTTACTATCTTTCAACCAACTGACTATTTTGTTTCTCCTTGCAGCAGCCATTGGCGCCTTATTTAATTGCACAGAATACTACGGTACGTTATCCATTTAAAAACCAGTACCTGAACTGACTTCTTGCAGCAAACGAGTAACGAGCTAGTAACTAAATGTATCTGCACCCATTTCCTCGTGGTAACCGACATTTTTTTCCCTCTGAAACCTCACCATAGTGACGGGCACAAAACCGCTCATAGAGCCAGTCTGAACAATAATGGATCGCCCTCTCTTACAAGTTGGCACACTGATATGTCCGTGGGGAGTGTCGTCTGGCCAGGAGACAGATTTTGTATGACGCACGTTGACCCTTGTTCCGTCAATTCATACTACATTCTCCGTATGCACTGCTACCAACTCACTCAGGAAACGACTTCTCTGTGCCACAATGGCTCAGCGTTAGTACTTTTGTTCCTGAAAATTTCTTTCCACCGTAAGTGATTTTTTAAAACAATGGAGAGACTTGTCGTTCTTCCTGCGAACAAACCACTGTCCTACAGTGGTGCATCAACTTTTAAAGTTTTGGGTACTGCCATAGTACGCGTATATATGTTGCCTGATCGCGTTTTCATCAAAGTTGTCCGTTACAGTCACACGACACGATTTCTTCCTTGAAGCTCCAGGTGTCACAACAACAGAGCTCTCAGCTGAATTGGAAGCCTCTTCATCATTTGTGATTATTCTCTTCACTGTCGCTGTAGAGATGTTCAGTGCCACCCTGTCATTCACTTTACTCACTGGTATCCAAGGCCCACCATTGTCCTTTTCAAAGTAAAGACGCAGTCTGTAGTCATAACTTCGCATGCCTGAGATTTCAGCGGAGCTCCTTTTTCAAAAGACTCTTCTCTGGTCCACAGGAAGCCATTTGCCACACATAGGCAAGAAACTCACGGAGTTACTGGAATGAGCACACACGCAAACAAACCTGAACAAAGTACGCGGGAACACTGAGTGAAAGAGTGGATCGCCTACGGCAACACTGGTAATGCAAACGAAGTCGCATGATCTGATTGGCCGTCGTGGACGAACGAAGCACGAGCGCCAAGGTCACTTCCAAGTGTCATAGCCCTTCTCTCGCCCTAAGGAGTACAGCATACTGCATGGTTCCAAGGTATGTTTTAATTATTAGCAGGTAAAAAAAATGGTTCAAATGGCTCTGAGCACTATGGGACTTAACATCTGTGGTCATCAATCCCCTAGACTTAGAAGTACTTAAACCTAACTAACCTAAGGACATCACACACAGCCATGCCCGAGGCAGGATTCGCACCTGCGACCGTAGCGGCCAAGCGGTTCCAGATTGAAGCGCCTAGAACCGCACGGTCAAACATGCCGGCATTAGCAGGTAAACAATATATAATACACAGATGCATAACTCACACGCAAATAGCCACTCTCGCCTCCAGGTGCTATATGTTTATATAAATGTAAATAATGGTGAAAAACTTAATTGAAAATCAACAATGATTTCTTGTCAGGTTTTCAGAAATCAATAAATAATTGCAGTTTATATATGGCAACTGCAAGAAATACTACTGTTTATTTTAGTCTCCTATTTGAAATTTTCCCGCCGTAAAGGTGCTCAAACTTCGGCAAGCATTATCCAATACCTTATGACAATAAGATGATTAACGCGTGGTAAAATTTTGTCGGTCTTCTTTTCTTTAACAACAGAGATTGAAATATTACTAAACGAGAAAAACGCTCCCTTCCAAGTCCTATCAGACAAAGACTGGCTGTGAAAACTAGCATCTCGGCTGATGTTTCGCTCCATTTCAGTGAACTAAATGAAAACATTTCAACCCCTGTCTACATCTACATGACTATCCCCCAATTCACACTTCACTGCATGGCAGAGGGAGGGGGGGGGGGGGCAATATTATTTCTGACATTTATACACACGTTCAAACTTTCAAACACAAACAGATACTCTCTTAACACAAAGTCAGACAGAAAATATTTCACACTTCACCAACTGTCAGTCACTGAATAGTGGACGCTGTTCAGGTTTTTCACTCTTGTTTGCAATGCAATTTCCTGAAGAAAGAGTTCTCTTCCACGTTCTCAGATTTAGATGCGCATTGCAAGATGTACCAAGTATTCCAGAACTCCTTTTGTTGTAAAGTAGGAGATGTTCAGGCGACACTGCAAATGGAAATCATTGATCTGCAAGCTGATTATGCCTTGAAGGATAATTTAGTTTCTGTGAAACTGTGTTATCTGCCCCCCCCCCCCCCCCACTGAAATTCAGGACTTGGTATGTGACCCTTGTGGACGAGTAATTTGGAGAGCCCTGGGCTACAATATGTGTGACAACATACCTCACCCACTGTCACAACGTTGTACGTTCTAGAGTAAATTGTTACAATGACTGCGAATAATCTTAAGTCAGTAATACTCATGATAGCTGACCGTAAGGGAAAAAATGCGGTAAGTATATAATAATGATGCTACATTATACGGTATTTTGCTTTAAAATTGCTCAAAAAGCATTTTGTACAAAAATTATTCAAGAAAAGTTTAGCAACTAACCACTGTCTTCGCTACAGCTTTTACCTCAAATCATAAAATAAGGACTTTCTCAGCTGTAACAAAGCACCTGTTAGGAATTCGAGGGGAAAGGTGAATATTTCGTTGTAAGAACATAATGCTAAGCCACGTGCTTCATGAGTTACCATAGAAAATCTTACGAAGCTGAAGCTCAGCAATACAGCATCTGCCATACAATTCAGATTTGGCGCTGTGGCGTATTAGGAGTCACTTTTCTTTTTTAAAAAAAATTTAGATCAGTAGAATAACGTTCCCTTAAGTGAATGCCAGTACCGTTTGTAGTGACAAATTCCAATTAATGTTGGTTTCCTCTGTGAAAGTAGCTCGAGATATGAATGTTAGAACTGATACATTCGATCCAGCTTAATTTTTCAGCAGTGGGATGTTAAAAGTAACTTTCCTGATCGGCAATTGCTAACTGAGGTGCGAAAGAACGTTCGCAGAACAGATGCGCTCTGTGGTACTTCGACACCTCACGTTTTGATCTGAGTTCTCACACTTCGATTTCTGCTCTCAGCTGAGATACTTCGGCCAAGATGTTTCAGGTGGAGACCTTTTTATTTCTTTATTTTGTCTTAGGATTGCCAATAGCATACAGCCAACAACTGGTATAAAGTGCCAAAGAAACGTAATCGCAAAAAAGCAGAATACCACAAAATGACGAAATTAGCATATAAACCCACTCTTAAAGTAAAATAAGGGCGCAACTAGACAAACACCAGAGAGCGGACGCGAGCAAATAGCACTGAGCAACAACATTATGGCAAACGTACATGTGCTCTTATAGAAAAGACAAAACGCTAAATGGCAAACACCTGACATCATACAGTAGTACAATAGTTGAAGAACAGACGTGCAAATAACATCACATAACAATTGAAGAACAGACGTGCAAATAACATCACATAACAATGTGAGAATTATAGCATTTTTTTCTTCTTTTTTTTTTCTGATCAGTCTACTGACTGGTTTGATGCGGCCCGCCACGAATTCCTTTCCTGTGCTAACCTCTTCATCTCAGAGTAGCACTTGCAACCTACGTCCTCAATTATTTGCTTGTCGTATTCCAATCTCTGTCTTCCTCTACAATTTTTGCCCTCTATAGCACCCTCTAGTATCATGGAAGTCATTCCCTCATGTCTTAGCAGACGTCCTATCATCCTGTCCCTTCTCCTTATCAGTGTTTTCCACATATTCCTTTCCTCTCCGATTCTGCGTAGAACCTCCTCGTTCCTTACCTTATCAGTCCACCTAATTTTCAACATTCGTCTATAGCACCACATCTCAAATGCTTCGATTCTTTTCTGTTCCGGTTTCCCCACAGTCCATGTTTCACTACCATACAATGCTGTACTCCAGACGTACATCCTCAGAAATTTCTTCCTCAAATTAAGGCCGGTATTTGATATTAGTAGACTTCTCTTGGCCAGAAATGCCTTTTTTGCCATAGAGAGTCTGCTTTTGATGTCCTCCTTGCTCCGTCCGTCATTGGTTATTTTACTGACTAGGTAGTAGAATTCCTTAACTTCATGGACTTCGTGACCATCAATCCAGATGTTAAGCTTCTCGCTGTTCTCATTTCTACTACTTCTCATTACCTTCGCCTTTCTCCGATTTACGCCTAGAATTATAGCATACAGCATAATTAACACAAAAGAAAAACCCAACAGGACAAATACAATACAACCAACGGTACGTACAAGAGTGCTCGTAGAATATTGACATAAAATGCGCAAGAGAGCAACAATGAAAATCAAATTTTATGTCACTGTTCTAAAAAGGATTCAAATGCCTCTGAGCACTATGGGACTTAACTTCTAAGGTCATCAGTACCCTAGACCTTAGAACTACTTAAACCTAACTAACCTAAGGACATCACACACATCCATGCCCGAGGCAGGATTCGAACCTGCGACCGCAGCGGTCGTCCGGTTCCAGACTGTAGCGCCTAGAACCGCTCGGCCACAACGGTCGGATGTCACTCTTCTTCTTGCACTGCTGCACATTCCGATGGTTGGACTATGTTCGTCGTTTTGGGTACAAATAGAGGTCTGTACGCAAATTAAAACAAAATCACGCACCCAGTTACGAACCGGAGTGACGCCATTTGAAAATGAAGTCCTCGGCAGCTCTCAAATTAAATTTGGATGCCGGTGGCTTTCAGATAGTCTATGAGCAAGCTATATTTATCAACAGCTTGGTGGAGTAAAACAGGGACAGTAGTAGGAGGGTCTAACCTCTCGCAACCAATTTCTTAAACAAGTTTGATTGTGCAGTCGTGTACTTCGAACATGGGAATATGAAGATTTTACGTCCTGTTGTGTCCTTATCGCAGTATCCAGACATGATAATATTCAGTTAATATAGGTGTGTGTCTCCGTCTCGTGCGAATGATATGAGTCACACGACGTCGACGATGCCGCACCGAGGCAAACAATGGTCGAGAAGAGATTTTCGATTGTATGGCTCCAAGGCGGCCGCCCTGAGAGACATGACATTCACAGGTCCAAGCCTACTAAGCAGCCTTCCGTATCGTCGATGTGAGTTCCGTACAATGGATCGGCGTTGGGCGTAACAAGCCTTCTCGTATACTCCTTTTGACAAGGCAGTCAACATTTTCATTATGAAAAAGCCATGACGTCCTTTAATCCAGAAAACTGAATGCCAATGCCAAAGGTCTGCGCATAGGCTGGGGCCCCTCCACGCCCACACCAACGTGGTGACCAAACCAAAAGTTCTACTGTCATCTCCGTAAACATGTTCTTTCTTTTCTTTTATATATATATATATATATATATATATATATATATATATATATATATATATATATATATATATATATATATATATATATATAAGGCGTCCCGGCATGCGGGTTGTGATGTTGTCCATGCGTCTGGGTAAGATTACTCATTAACATGGTCCATCAGGAGATAGAAGTGGTCGAAAACGATTGAAGGGTAGCGGTTGTAAGGGCAGAGGAAAAAAAGTACCAAGGCAACAGCCAAGAGAAAAAAACCTCTGCGACAGTAGGACGGATAGTAAGGGCAGTAGCGGCTTGCTATCTGCGAGAATGCATGCAAGGTGTGGTTGGGTTAGTTCGAGGTATCGTGCATTGTTACCTTTGTCGTCGTTGGAGCTTGTTGCGGCGCTTGCTGCAGTTGCTGCGTCCCTGCAAGAGTTCAAGGTCGTTGTAGATTAGTGGGCGATCGGTCGTAGATCGTCTCACAGACGGTGTAGGGGGTGTGTGTGGGGCTGGTTTGCGTGCTGTATACAGTACGGTTTCCCTGCGGTTGCCTGATTTTCGGCTGGTCGCACATCTGGGTTTCCAGTAATAACTGCGTTGCAGGGGCTCGCCAGTACTGTCGTGTTAGCGTTCTATGGACCATAGATGTTTAGTCCTAGCCAGTAATGTCTTCGGTCTGTTATGCTTCCATCTATGGTTGTGGTGGTAGTTACCCAGAAAAAGAATAAACGGGCTGCGCGAGTGTCTCGTGTTACAGTACAGTCGTGTGGAGAGTTTTTGGAATACCTGCAAGGTGGTATGTAGCCGGTATTCCCGGTGAAGGTCCGCGATGCGTGTGTAGCGCGGAGCGTTGCTTATGATGTTGAGTACTTTGTTCTGTATGAGCTGCAGACGGCGCAGGCGAGTTCGCGCAGCGTATTCCCAGACAGGGGCTGCGTACGTCATCAGGAGTCTAATAAGTGTCATGTACATGGACCTAGACACCCTCCTGTTCAGTGTGCTACGCCTGTTAAGCACAGGGTAGAGTTGTTTGAGCCTCGCGTTAGCTTTGTTGGTCACGTGTTGGATGTGGTCCCCCAGAGTAGTTTCCTTTCCAGCCAGACACCGAGGTATTTGACCTTCTCGCGGAAACGTATTGGGCGTGTGTGTAGTGTTATTGGGTTGCAGTGCTGGTGTTTGCGCAGTTGCTTCGGTCTTCTAGTGAACAGAACGGCCTCGCACTTGTCGACGTTTACTCTAACACGCCACTTCACCAGCCAAGGCTCCGCCGTTCTGAGTGCAGTCTGTAGTCGTGAGTTAATGTCAGACGGCTTCCAATCTTGCGCTAGGATGGCAGTGTCATCCGCGTAGATTGCTACCGTCGTGTTGTGTGTAGCTGGAAGGTCGTTAATGTAGAGATTAAACAGTAAGGGCCCTAGGATACTTCCTTGGGGTACTCCTGCCTGTATACCATGTCGTGTCGATTGTTTCCCCTGCACGTCGGTGTTGAAACTCCTGTCCGTGAGATATGAGTGTATGAGACGTACGAGACCGTCGGTGAACCCTGCGTCACTAAGTTTGCGTATTAGGCCGTTGTGCCATAGACGATGGAAAGCCTTTTCGATGTCCAGGAACACCGCCCCAGTTGCCTAGATTGTGTTGTATCAGTGTGTTATGTATTCAACGTCGCGGAGGAGCTGTTGTATTGTTGAGTGGTGATTCCTGAAACCGAACTGCTCCGGTCTCAGGGTCTGCGCGTCTCTTATGGCTACCGATACGTCCAGAATATATCTGTTGATCTATTTATCAAGCGCAGGATTTTGCTATTTCCGCAGCACACTTTGATAACCAAGGTGGAGACTTCGGCCAGCAGAATTCTGTTTCAGACCTCCTCCGAGGACGATGCGAGCAGGAATATTTAGTGGGTCATCGGCAGTACCCGCAGCCGTCGCATTCACACAGAAATGACGGCGAGGTTGTTTGCACAGCACTGGTGGTGCACGTCGCGATGGACTTAGTAACTCTCCAAAATTTCGTGATCAGGTTCGACTTGGCCACCGGGGCAGGCACAGTTGCGTAATAACTTGACTTGCATTTCGAGCTTGATAAATGGTTGTTATTGTAGAGTGGACGATTTTAATATCTTAGGAAGCTGAATTTACCATACTTGCCTCTCCTAGCCTCTCTCAACAACAGTTTATTCCAATTTTGCTCTTTTGTGTTATTACTACTTTTTGTCATTTATCAAGGATAAACGTGTATTCATTATTTGACAGTGCTTAAAAAATCAATTGTTGGTAAGAAACTCAGGTACTGACTTTACCCTTGTGAGGCGCGCATGTCATCTTCGTCATTAGAGAATTGTTAACTTCTTGCTTTAATACATCTGTGTTTACATATTTGAGAGGAGCCCATGTCGATCTGCGATCTTTGGTTGTGTTACTGTAGTAGCCTAAAGGCGCTCACAGAGAGAACATTATAATTGTTAGCCGAGCTCTGTTAGGCAGCAGACGTGGACCTGACCGGTCGGGAAATTTTTATTTGGGGTAGCTGATAAATATTGAATACATATTTCATGGGAATGTTTGGATACGACAATAATAAGAGTCAGTAATTAAAACTTCCGGGCTACTGTTGAAACACGACTCATGCATTGCTCACAGCTAGGGAGCTCCCCCCCCCCCCCCCCCACCCTCCCCCTCTTCCAATATATATTTTTGTGAGAGAATAAGAGATCATAGAGATCATTTTGGGTAGGTTAATCTTTGTAGAAAGTAATATTTTTGAATCATCAACCCATTAAGAACCATTCACTTTTGTATAAGGTCACTACTGCTCACAGTCTTCAAAGTGAATCTATAAAGTAATTCTTTGCTATAAAACGGTTTTAAGAAAATCACTATGTTGCTTGTGTCCGCATTGCACGCGCCGGTACTCAATCTTGAATACCATTTTTATCTTAGCATTTTAATTTTCCTTGCTGAAGTGCTGCTTGCTATGTCCTACATTCGAGAAAACTTTTCTATAGCGAGGTAAGTGCAACAATAGTTCAGGCCATAGCCATAAAGCAGTACTATACAAACAGAACAATGTCGTTACACATCAGTCAGATAGCTTACTGGAATTTATTTTGTTGTTATACAAAGTAACATTTTAATGAACATTCTGATGTATCCACGTATAAAACATTTTTAGTACTCTGAGTTTTGTTTCGCAAGTTATCGACGTAAATCAGGGGCAAGCTTTTATTAAAGTAATTTAGATAAATTATTCAGACTAAATTTACTAGTTCATTTGATGTTTGATTTTTACTGGTTTTATTTTGGCGTGTCTTTCAGATGTAGAAAACTGTCCACTGCGGTGTCAGGAACCACACAGCTTTTCATTCGATTATGCAACACGTGACTTAAGTAATCACATTTTTCAGTAATTAGTTTCGTGTACATACAGTCTACACGACGCACACAGAGATATATAGGTAAATCAGAAAAGTTATACCCTTGAATTTCATTTCACAGTTAATCATCCCTTTGTACAACTAGTGAAAATTTGTTATTACCCCCACCCTTTAAGCCATTGCTGAGCCATATATAAGCGTTTATTAATCCAGTTGCGCAAAGTTTAATTAGCAATATTTCATTTGGCGAAGATCTAGGTCGGCAGCCAGCTAACATCATTAATCTCTCTTTAACAGAGCGGGGTTTTCGCAGGGTAATAAACACTGCTTATGAGAACGAACAGGAACTGTTAGAAATGAGACCGAGGAAGAAATGCTCTGAATAACAATGGTGTAAGACAACGGTGCAAGCTCTCTTTCCTACTGTGCAGTCTATTAATCAAAGAAGCTGTGACGGAAATAAAAGATAAATTCAGCAGTGGGCTGAAACCCTGATGTCATTGCTATTCACAGTGAATGTGAGAAAGAATTAGAGGACATACGGAACAAAATGAATACTCTACGAGTGCACAATATGGACTGAAAGTAAACAGAAGAAAGACGAAAGTAACTAGGAGTAGAAGAAGTTAAATATTGCGGAAGTTAACACCAACATTCGGGAACATGAAGCAGACGAAGTGAAGGAATCCTGCTACCTTGGCAGAAAAAAAAGTATGACGAACAATATAAGGAGCACATATAAAGAAGACTAGCGCAGACAAAGACGGCTTTACTGGCTGAAATAAGTCTACTAGTATGCAAAATTGGCCTCAATTTGAGGAGATAATTTCTGACAATGTAGGTCAGGCGAACAACATTTTATGGTACTGAATCATGGAATGTGGTACCACTAGAAAAGAAGAGAATCGAAGCGCTTGTGATATGGTGGTATAGAAGGATCTTGAAAATTAGATGGTCTGATAGGATAAGAAACGAGGATGTTATCCATAGAATCGGTGAAGGTAGAAATATGTAGAAACATTGACAAGAAAAGGGGATGGGTTGACAGGACATGAATTAAGACATCAAGAAATAGCTTCGGTGATACTTGAGTGAACTGTAGTGGGTAAAAACTACTGGGGGAGACCGAGGTTTGAATACACACAAGAAATAATTGAGGATATATGGTGCAAGTCGTACTCTGAGATGAAAAGATGGGGTAGGAAAGGGAGTCAAAAATAGTTAAAATGGCTCTGAGCACTATGGGACTTAACTGCTGAGGTCATCAGTCCCCTAGACTTAGAACTACTTAAACCTAACTAACCTAGAGACATTACACACATCCATGCCCGAGACAGAATTCGAACCTGCGACCGTAGCAGTCGAGGGGTTCCGGACTGAAGCGCCTAGAACCGTTCGGCCACTGCGGCCGGCGAAAGGGAGTCGTGGAGTGTCGTTATATACCAGTCAGAAGGCAGATGAGTCCAAAAACTGCACTTTGTTTTTTTGCCGATTCTCCCTCCTAATAAACTATATTGTGCAGTAATTGCCGAAACAGCGTCGTTCTACGCCAAAGACGACGAAACTGTTCAGAAAAACATTAAATTTGAAGCTACGATAGCAAGTAAATTGCCGATTTCTATCATACAATTTTCCATTACTATTTCTATTATTTTCTTTATTCATTTGTCTCGTTTTTGCTGAAAAGCACAAAGCAATATTCACCATTTTAACTTATATATTTGGCGTATATTCTTTGTACGAGTTTTCACTTCATTCCACAAAAAAATCATTCGAAAAAAATTCGGAGGGTTGAATAACAGTGCAACAAAGCTTACTGACATTACAAGATATAGCTCTCACTCTTCTACAGACATACATATACACACACACACAATATATATATATATATATATATATATATATATATATATATATATATAACATTTGCAAAAAAACTTTTGCCTCTAAAGACGCATCACTTAAAGTGAAAGTTCGATGTGACAGCTACAAAGAGCAGAAAACAGAATGACTCTCATGATGGGCTTAACTGGCATCTTAAGGGCTGTACTGATGTTTTGTGCATGTTAATCAAATGGTGACAGTAATAACGCCAAAGCAAAATCTATCACCTCTTCAAAATTGATCTTTCGGTATGTTTGGTTTCTCTACCACCCCACACACAAAGATTCAGAAATCTGCATTAAACAGTGGAAATAATATTTACCATCTCACCTCCAGAAGGAACACTGCTCGATATGTGTTCGTATTGAACAGATTGACTGACGGCATAGTCCTACCCTACTCGTTATCTCATCCTTGATGGTTTGAGAACACTGCGGCTGTTTTCGTAACTATCATTACAGAAAAAACTCTGCAGCAGCCTCACTTTACGATGAATGCTTTATTTCCCCTTAACCATTTTCGTATCATAGCCCATCGTCAGACGGCAGTGCGATTTCTTATACAAAAATATTATTTTGGTCATATAGTGTAGTCTAACTGAATATTACGGTTTTCTTGTTTACAAAAGCAGTTACATTAGATACAGAGTATGTACACTATACTTATTTGAGGAAAGGTTTCTTAATACATTACAGCATAGAGCTCTCATGAATCCAAAAACTGCAATTGGTTGTTTTCCCGATTCTCTGTTGTGCCGACATTGCGAAACAGCGTCATTCTACGCGAAAGACACCGAAACTGTTCAGAAAAATATTAAATTTGACTAACAACAAGATCAACATCTACATCGATATTCCGCAGTTAATCCCGCGGCGCGTGGCTGAGGGTACCCCGAAATACTAGTAGTGATTTTCTTTCATGTTCCTCTCGCAAATAGAACTAGGAGAAAAACGACTGTCTATATGCATCCATATGAGTCCTAATTTCCCATATCTATTCCTCGTGGTCCTTGCACGCAATGTATGTTGGAGGCAACAGGACTGTTCTGCAGTCAGCTTCAAATGCCGGTTCTACAAATTTTCTGAATAGTGTTCCTCGAAAAGAACGTCGCCTTCCCTCCAGGATTCCCATTTGAATCCTCAAAACATCTCAGGCTTGCATGTTGTTCGAACCTACCAGTAACAATTCTAGTAGCCTGCCCCTGAATTGCTTCGGTGTCTTCCTTTAATCCGACTTACAAAGGGTCCCAAACACTCGAGCAGTACTCAAGATTAGGTCCTAACGTCCTATATGCAGTCTCCCTTACAGATGAATCATACTTGCCTAGAATTCTCCCAATAAAACGAAAGATTCGCGTTTCCTGCCACAATTCCCGCACGCTGGTTCAGTTTCATATCGCTTTAAAACGTTACGCCTAGATCTTTAAACGACTTCACTGTTTCAAGCGGTACACTTCTAATGCCGTATCCGAACATTACGGGTTTGATTTTCCTACTCATTCTCAGTAACTTACATTTTTCTACATTTAGAGCTAGCTGTCATTTATCACACCAACTGTAAATTTTGACTAATTCGTTTTGTATCCTCCTACAGTCACTCAACTTCGACACCTTAACGTACACCACAGTATCATCAAGAAACAACCGCAGATTGGTGCCACCCTGTCACCAAATTATTCATGTATACAAAGAATAATAGTGGTAGTATCACACTTCTCTGGGGCACTCCTGACGGTACACTTGTCTCTGACGAACACTCTCCGTCGAGGACAACATACGGAGGTCCATACCTTAAGAAGTGTTCTAGCAACCCACATATCTGTGAACATAATTCATATGCTCGTACCTTCTTTAACAGCCTGCAATGTGAACCGTGTCAAAAGCTTTCCGGAGATCCAGAAATACGGAATCTGCTTGTTGGCTTTCATCCATAGTTCGCAGTATATAATGTGAGAAAAGGCCAAGCTGAGTTTCGCACGATCATCCCACCGCCCCGGTAGCTGAATGGTCAGCGCGACAAACTGTCAATCCAAAGGGCTCGGGTTCGATTCCCGGCTGGGCTGGAGATTTTCTCCACTCAGGGACTGGGTGTTGTGTTGTCCTAATCATCATCATTTCATCACCATCGACGCGCAAGTCGCCGAAGAGGCGTCAAATCGAAAGACTTGCACCAGGCGAACGGTCTACCCGACGGGGGACCCTCGTCACACGACATTTCATTTCAGCCCATGTTAATTTGTGGACGTAAGTTTCTCGGTCTCAATAAACTGTTCCTCAGTTCGAATTGAGGATATGTTCAAGTATCCTGCAGCAAACTGATGTTAAATATGTTGCTCTGGAATTTTGCAGGTCTTTTCTTTTGCCCATTATACACAGGACTCACCTACATTTTTTTTTCCAGTCGCTTGTGACTTTGCTCTGGGCAAGTTCACGATGAATGCAAACGAAGTAAGGGTGCAAGGGTCTTCGAAAAATCGAATTGGGAGTCCATCCGGACCTGATGACGTATCTGTTTCCATCTACTTCAGTTGTTTGTCTACTCCAGTATGCTTATTACTAAGTTGTCCATATGGGAGTCTATTCGATGGTCAAACGACCGTATGGTTGTGCGGTTCTTCTGCGTAAACAGTTTGGAATGGAATGGAATGGCTCTGAGGTCATAAGTCCCCTAGAACTTAGAACTACTTAAACATAACCAACCTAAGGACATCACACACATCCATGCCCAAGGCAGGATTCGAACCTGCGACCGTGGCGGTCGCGCGGTTACAGACTGCAGCGCTAGAACCGCACGGCCACTTCGGCCGGCCGTAAACAGTTTCTCGAATGTTAAATTTAAAACTTCGGCTTTCGCTTTGCTATCTTCGGCCCGACACCAGACTGGTCAACTAGTGACTGGCGATTTTACATAGAAACAGAAATTTCTCAGGTTCTCTGCCAGAACTTTTGCTAAGATATAACGGTGGTAGTAGTTGTACGCCTGACACACAGATCTTTTCACAGATGGACAAATCTCTACTAATCTTTGCTTGTCATCATTGCGCGTTCTGTTGTGAACCGAGAGTGCAACATCGTCTGCTTCCTCAGCATTTTCTGAATCTCGTTATTAAACCATGGTGGATCTTTTCCGTTCTTAATCCACTTATTAGGCATATAATTCTCCAGGTCACGATTTAAAATTTGCCTAAACTTTGACCATAATTCCTCTATGTGCATCTTATTGGAACTAAGTTATGCCAGTTCACTGTCTAAGTGAGATTCTAACAACCGCTTACCTGCTCTGCCTAGCAGAAACACTCTCCTAACCTTCTTGATTCATTTATTAACTTTCGTAACCGTAGTTGCTATCGTGATATCATGATCGCTAATCCTCGTTTCTATATTGACGTTGTTGATAAAAAAAACTGAACGCCTCCGGAACAGGCCATGAAGGCCCATTTGTACCGTCCGGCCGCCGTGTCATCCTCAGCCCATAGGCGTCACTGTATGCGGATATGGAGGGGCATGTGGAGAGCACGCCGCTCTCCCGGCCGTATGTCACTTTCCGAGACCGGAACCGCTGCTTCTCAATCAAGTAGATCCTCTGTTTGCCTCACAAGGGCCGAGTGGACCCCGCTTGCCAACAGCAATGGGCAGAAAAGATGGTCACCCATGCAAGTGCTAGCCCAGCCCGACAGCGCTTAACTTCGGTGGTCTGACAGGAACCGGTGTTACCACTGTGGTAAGGCTGTTGGCGAAGTTGTTGATAAGATCCGACCTATGTGTGGCTACAAGGTCTAAGATATCCCCGTTACGTGTGGGCTCCCGAACTAATGGATCAAATGGCTCTGAGCACTATGGGACTTAACATCTATGGTCACCAGTCCCCTAGAACTTAGAACTACTTAAACCTAACTAACCTAAGGACAACACACAACACCCAGCCATCACGAGGCAGAGAAAATTCCTGACCCCGCCGGGAATCGAACCCGGGAACCCGGGCGTGGGAAGCGAGAACGCTACCGCACGACCACGAGTTGTTGGAGCTTCCGATAACTACTAAGCTCCTCCTCCGATGTACTGGTTGAGACATCTGTTTACATTTGGCGTCACATCAGCTAGTGAATTATTTGGTTACACCAAAGAACAAGGCTCTGAGCACTATGGGACTTAACATCTGTGGTCATCAGTCCCCTAGATCTTAGAACTACTTAAACCTAACTAACCTAAGGACATCACACACATCCATGCCCGAAGCAGGATTCGAACCTGCGACCGTAGCAGTCGCGCGGCTCCGGACTGAGCGCCTAGAACCGCGAGACCAAAGAGCAAGATGGTACATTAAAGACATATTTCTACAGCTGTGATGTATATTACTGCAGACAAATCATTCACATGGGTTCCAAAAGGAATCTGATACATTTCGGTCACACGATAAACCGAACAAATCTAAAGGCTGTAAATTCAACTAAATACTTAGGCAAAATAGATATGAATAACCTAAGCTGAGATAATCACATAGGAAGTGTTGTGGGTAAAGCAAACCAAAGACTACAGTTTACTGGTAAAACACTGAAAAAATGTAACAAGTCTACTAAAGACACTGTCTACAGTACGCTTGTACGCCCTCTTCTCTAGTACTGCTGTGCAATGTAGGATGCGCCTCAGATAGGATCGGAATGGTAGCTTGTTTTGTACTGTCGGCAAATAGGCAAGAGAGCGCCACGCATATGATACGTGAATTGAGGTGGCAGTCACTAAAACAGTGGCGATTTTATTTGCGGAAAGATATTCTCATTAACTTTCAATCACCAACTTTCTACTCAGAGGGTGAAAATATTTTATTTGCACCCACCTACATACGGAGAAACGGTCGCAGCAGTACAATAACAGCAAGCAGAAAGATTTAAGTGTTCGTTTTTCCCGTGCGCTCGGCGAGAGTGGGTCGATAGAGAAATAGATTGAAGCCAGACACTTAATTCTGAAATGCAGAGTAATGAAGTAGATGTATATGTAGAAAGACTATTTTATCTTACCCTAAAACGTGCTGGACGCAGCATACTTAATTTTTTTTAAAAAATAGTGGCAATGTAGACAGAACGAAATTTTCACTCTGCAGGAAAGCGTGCGCTCATATGAAACTTCCTGGCGGTAAAAAACTCTGTACCGGACTGAGATCGAACTCGGGACCTCTGCCTGTAGCGGGAAAGTGTTCGAATGTCGGTCCGGTACTAAGTTTTAATCTGCCAGGAAATTTCCGTGGCAATGTAAACTGAAAATTTTTAATATGACGTTTTGTGGTTTCTTACTAACTTGGCTAACTATTGTGGTATACATATTCTCTCGACGGCACAGGATTATAGAAGTTGGATGAAATTTGCAGGTACATTTGCTTTCTTAGCTCTGTTTGCTCACTCAAGACACAACAAGTTCTTTTATGAAAGTTGTCTCTCTATTTCTATTTCTGCCAGCAAATTCGCCTGTACTCCTTATGCATCAAAATATAGTATTTCTAGGTTTTTTGAATGTTACCAGTGTTGTTTTGTTCAATAATTCTGTCCGGATTTTTTCAGTGTGAATGATTAATGGTGTTCTTTAGATTGTACGTTCGAGTTGTTAATAGCCTTTTATGCACAGTATTTGACAATTGAACCGGCTGTACACTCAGACGTGCCCCATTAATAGAACCATAAACGCTTTACATTTTCTCGACATCGTATTGCTGTAATGAAATCCAACCAAGTGGAGGTCATCATTATGCCCGATTTCACAGTTTCTTTACATGTTCAGGTAACCCAACATTGTATATCAAATTTAATTTTCATTCTCTATTTGTGCCTTGCTTCCCGTAATTTTTTAAAATATTTCTTCTTCTTTTTGTAATTCCTTATGTCCAAATGGTAATTCCCATTCCACGATTTCTCGTGGCAGTCTCTCCTCTAACATCATTTTCCTATATCAATACCACTTGAATTTTCTTCCACAAAGTCAGTAATCAAACCTGTGATATCCATTTTCTTCCTGATGACTTGATTTCAGATCCTTTCCCGCCTGTGTATCCCTGCAGACCTTCTCAAAAA
The DNA here is from genome assembly GCF_023897955.1 of Schistocerca gregaria. Taxonomy (NCBI): domain Eukaryota; kingdom Metazoa; phylum Arthropoda; class Insecta; order Orthoptera; family Acrididae; genus Schistocerca; species Schistocerca gregaria. The sequence goes on along the minus strand of NC_064926.1, from coordinate 150,794,950 downwards.
TTCCGTCTCAGTTGCCATCGATCTTTTCATTAACTGGGATTTAACTGTCCATTCTTCCGACCCGCATGACGTAATGTTTCTAACAACTATTTTCAACATTTTATTTCTTATGTTTCTATTCTGGCCTGTTGATCTCATAAAATACCATTTAACGTTCCACTAGTAAACTTTATAGTATTTATTCTTGAATTAATTTCCTTATCTTGCTAAACATCTTACGGAATTTCTAGGCCTGTATGTCCGTAATCTTCAGTATCTATAACCTTTCTCGTCCCTTTCTTCCAGCGTCCAGTTTCATTTGTTTCTGTTAATAGCCTACAACACAGGCTCCATTTTTTTACTCCTATATTAATTACCTGGAGATAATTAGAGGTCTTCTTCATCTTGTGCCAAAATTGGCTGGTCATCAGCAAACTGTAGCGAGTACATAGTACTATCATTCATTGGGATTACTATAATTTTACCTTTTTCTTCCAATTTTCCAACGCTTTCTCTGTATACAGAGTGCTCCATTGATAGTGAATGGGCCAAATATCTCACAAAATAAGCATAAAACGAAAAAACTACAAAGAACGAAACTCGTCTAGCTTGGGAAACCAGATGGCGATATGGTTGGCCCGCTAGATGGCGCTGCCAAAGGTCAAACGGATGTCATCTGCGTTTTTTTTAATAGGAACCCCCTATTTTTATTTCAAATTCGTGTAGTACGTAAAGAAATATGAATATTTTAGTGGGACCACTTCCACTTTTTTCGCTTTGTGATAGATGGCGCTGTAATAGTCACAAACGTGTAAGTACGTGGTATCACGTAACATTCCGCCAGTGCGGACAGTATTTGCTTCGTGATATGTTACCCGTGTTAAAATGGACCGTTTACCAATTGCGGAAAAGGTCGATATAGTTTTGATGTATGGCTATTGTGATCAAAATGCCCAACAGGCGTGTGCTATGTATGCTGCTCGGTATCCTGGACGACATCATCGGCCGGCCTGAGTGGCCGAGCGGTTCTAGGTGCGACAGTCTGGAACCGCGCGACCGCTACGGTCGCAGGTTCGAATCCAGCCTCGGACATGGATGTGTGTGATGTCTTTAGGTTAGTTAGGTTTAAGTAGTTCTAGGTCCTCAGAAGTTAAGTCCCCTAGTGCTCAGAGCCACGACATCATCCAAGTGTCCGGACCTCTCCATTGATAGTTACGTTATTTAAGGAAACAGTAAGTGTTCAGCCACATGTGAAACGTCAATCACGACCTGCAACAATTGATGATGCCCAAGTATGTGTTTTAGCTGCTGTCGCGGCTAATCCTCACATCAGTAGCAGACAAATTGCGCGAGAATCGGGAATCTCAAAAATGTCGGTGTTGAGAACGCTACATCAACATTGATTGCACCCGTACCATATTTCTATGCACCAGGAATTCCATAGCGACGACTTTGAACGTCGTGTACAGTTCTGCCACTGGGCACAAGAGAAATTACGGGACGATGACAGATTTTTTGCACGCGTTCTATTTAGCGACGAATCTTCATTCACGAACAGCGGCAACGTAAACCGGCATAATATGCATTATTGGGCAACGGAAAACCCACGATGGCTGCGAGAAGTGGAACATCAGCGACCTTGGCGGGTTAATGTATGGTGCGGCATTATGGGAGGAAGGATAATTGGCCCCTATTTTATAGATGGCAATCTAAATGGTGCAATGTATGCTGATTTCCTACGTAATGTTCTACCGATCTTACTACAAGATGTTCCACTGCATGACAGAATGGCGACGTATTTCCAACTTGATGGAGGTCCGGCACTTAGCTCGCGTGCGGTTGAAGCGGTATTGAGTAGCTTATTTCATGACAGGTGGATTGGTCGACGAAACACCATACCATGGCCCGCACGTTCACCGGATCTCACATCCCCAGATTTCTTTCTGTAGGGTTTGTTATCGTGATCCACTGACAACTCCTGACAACATGCGTCAGCGCATTGTCAATGCATGTTCGAACATTACGGAAGGCGAACTACTCGCTGTTGAGAGGAATGTCGTTACACATATTGCCAAATGTACTGAGGTTGACGGACATAATTTTGAGCATTTATTGCATTAAAGTGGTACTTGCAGGTAATCACGCTGTAACAGCATGCTTTCTCAGATATGGGAAGTTCACAAAGTTACATGTATCACATTAGAACAACCGAAATAAAATGTTCAAACGTACCTACGCTCTGTATTTTAATTTATAAAACCTACGTGTTAGCAACAGTTTGTCTAAAATTGTGAGCCATATGTTTGTGACTATTACAGCGCCATCTATCACAAAGCGAAAAAAGTGGTCCAACTAAAGCATTCATATTTCTTTACGTACTACACGAATATGTAATTAAAAATGGGGGTTCCTAGTTAAAAAAAAAAAAACGCAGTTGATATCCGTTTGACCTATGGCAGCGCCATCTAGCGAGCCAACCATAGCGCCTTCTGGTTTCCTCCTTCAAGCTAGACAGGTTTCGTTCTTTGTAGTTTTTTCGTTTGACCCTTATTTCGTGAGATATTTGACCCGGTCACGATCAATGGAACACCCTGTATAGTGTGTAAGGTGTCGGTGATAACTTCACGCATTGTCTTCTTGCGTCAAAAAGAAATAATGACTTAACCTTACTTGGTTTATTAACTGAAATGAGGTAAATCGTTATTTCTTTTTGACATAAGAAAGTGAAGCCATTATTTTTCTTAATTAATAGCTGATATGTGTAGGTGCAGTCTGTAATACGGAGCCTTCACTACACGCCATGCAACTGTCTTCGGACGGTGAGCACACGACGAGTGGGATCGTGACAGCGGAAGGCGCGGGCATCAGCTGTGCCGCCGCCATTTTGCGCCTCTCGCGCGAAACGTCAGACAGCCGTGCGACCTCCTGCAGGCTCCTGCCAACCGGGTCTCGGCGTACCCACAGGTGGAAAAACACGCGCTCCCCGTGACCACTGCCGCCGGGTAATTAACGGGCCCTCTGCGTCACGAGTACCCCGCTGGCGCGGCGTCCTGTTTACTACGTCACGCCAGCCGTTCGCGGTGCTGAGCGTCCACTGTTCCGATACAGAACAAAAGACAGGTGTGGGACCGTTAAACGTTTGCCGCGACACACTTGGGACGCCCACGATCTTCTGCGTGAGGCCGGTTGCGTGACCGTGCACGCAATAAATGCGTGTAGGGAAGGCGGCGCCGCAGTCGTTTACCCCGGAGCGTGTGAGGAGGGGCGAGGAGGGGAGGAAGAGCACCGGCTTCGCGGTCTGGCCGCGCTGCGGCGCGCCGGTCGGAGCACGTGGCTCGACAGCTGACGACCTCCTCGTGACGGCTGCGACCCTGGTGGGCCGTGCGAGCGGCTGACGTTCATGGGCGTGAAAGTGATCGACGACTGACGCGGTTCTGACGTGTGGGGAGCACGCACGCGAGCCCGCCGCACCTCCTCGCCGGCGCTGACACCCTGACACCACACGTCTCTGTTTCGGTCAGTTGCGCAGCCGGAACGCGCTGACTGCGGCGGCCGCACGCCGCGCCGCGCCGCTCGAGAAGCGAGCAGCGCCGGCGGCCATTGCGCATGCGCGGAGCCTGGTCGACTGCGGTGAAGGTCGACCGGCGGCGTCTGCGGCGTGGTGACGTCAGAATGCCGGGTGTGTGCCCGTCCGAGCTTATCGCATAGCTTGCGGTAAACAGCCGCAGTGCTCGCGCCTCCTAACAAGCAGTGGCGTGTGACATGTTTGTCTGTCGTAATAGAACTACACCATGTAGTCACACACACCAAATAAATAATTTAATAAATCGTTATTTATCATTCGCTTCTAGAACCTCTTGCAGTCTCCATGTTTGCAGACTGAATTACTGAATTTCACGCCCGCCTGCTGTGCAAACGATGGTTTTTTTATGCAACCCCACACGTTTCAGTTCTAACGTTTTATCGTATTTTGATAATTTTTACTTCTTATCCGTCTATCAGCTCCCTTAATAGGGCAGGTAGGTTAGAAAATTTAAAAAGGGAAATGGGTAGGTTAAACTTTGATATAGTGGGAATTAGTGAAGTTCGGTCGCAAGAGGAACAAGACTTTTGATCAGGCGAATACAGCGTTATAAATACAAAATCAAACAGGGCTAGTGCAGGAGTTGGTTTAATAATGAATAAAAAAATAGGAGTGGGGTAAGTTAATACAAACAGCATACTGAACGCCTTATTGTGGCCAAGGTAGACACCAAGTCCACGCCTACTGTGGTAGTACAAGTTTATATGCCAACTAGCTCTCCAGAGGACGAAGAAATTGAAGAAATGTATGATGAAATGGCAAGGAAAGTGTTTTTGAGGAAGAGAAATTTGTTGACATCGAGTATAGATTTAAGATCAGGAAGTCGATTCTGAAAGTATTTGTATGGAGTATAGCCATGTATGGAAGTGTAACACGGACGATAACTACTTTGGACAAGAAGAGAATAGAAGCTTTCGAAATGTGGTGCTACAGAAGAATGCTGAAGATTAGATGGGTAGATCACATAACTAATGAGGAGGTATTGAATAGGATTGGGGAGAAGAGAAGTTTGTGGCACAACTTGACTAGAAGAAGGGATCGGTTGGTAGGACATGTTCTGAGGCATCAAGGGATCACCAGTTTAGTATTGGAGGGCAGCGTGGAGGGTAAAAATCGTAGAGGGACACCAAGAGACGAATACACTAAGCAGATTCAGAACGATGTAGGTTGAAGTAGGTACTGGGAGATGAAGAAGCTTGCACAGGATAGAGTAGCATGGAGGGCTGATCAAACCAGTCTCCGTCTAACTACAGCTGAATGAAATACAGTTTTCGTTCAGTTGTAAAATATCAACATACGCAATATTTTAAACGCGAACATTTTAGGTTGGGCTTTACCGTGACTGTTATTGATATTAAATGAAACAACAAGTTCACTGTTACCAGTCACTGTTTTATTTATTTCCACGACGCGTTTCGAAGGTTTAAACCTCCATCATCAGGTGGACTTACATTAGTTTGTATGACATTTGTGTGTGGGTGTTATGTTACGATTTTTTGGAGGAACTTGTGGCACTGCCTAGTCGAGAAACAAGACACTATTTCAGAACATGGTTTTGGATTTCTTCTGACAAAAAATCAAACTGATATCTAATGGTAAACATAAAATAAATAAACTAGAGTACCTCCAATGGTCACAGGTTCCTTTCGCTGTCATAACACATCACGTGCATACTGTTACATTTTTAAACAAATATGGCGTCTTGAATCTGCTGGGTGTAAGGTTCGTATAGCAGAAGAGAAGACATAATCGCAAACTGCAAAGAATATACATCGTAACAACATTATTACAGAATAATTGTTTAAAGCATTTGGAGGTGTTTGTTTTGAGGTGTCGAATATATGTGTGTGTACTTCAGGTGGCATATAAATCCAATATTGACAAGTTAAAACAGCTTAACATTCATACTCTTTTATACAATCAGGTGAAATGTTAAAATGGCTTAAACTTCGTACTTGTTAATAACAATCAGGTGAAATGTTACATACCGCAATATTACACGCAACTGAGTACGACAGGACTACAAAAGTTGAAGATGTTTCCTGTACTTTTGTGCCACAGTCTCAGGGTACAGATCGAGCATATACGAACTCACATGCAATTCTTTGTCAGTAAGGTAGAGGGGACAAACAGGTAGGAATTTTAAAACAAGATATTCAGAACATAGCACAGCTATAAAAAGTAACAGCTCCCGTAGCACACTTCCTGACCACTTAATAGCCCACAACCTTCAAGTGACTAAGAAGAAACATATTTAAAAACAGTAAAATCCAGCTACGAACTTGCAACAGAGAAAATTTCCACAAACTGAAGGCATTATTTGAAAGAAAACAGGTTATGAGCACTATGCAACGACACACTATTTCACACATTATAGGAGTTATACAGTAAAGACGACACAAACAGGTGAACTGAACAGATAAATATAAACACACACACAAACGTACATACACACACACGCTTGCGAACGCACATACAAGGGAAGAGAAAGTAAATAAAATTCAATGGCTCTGAGCACTATGGGACTTGACATCTGTGGTCATCAGTCCCCTAGAACTTAGAACCACTTAAACCTAACTAACCTAAGGACATCACACACATCCATGCCCGAGGCAGGATTCGAACCTGCGACCGTAGCAGTCGCGCGGTTCCGGACTGCAGCGCCTAGAACCGCTAGACCACCGCGGCCGGCAAATAAAATTCAAATTTAGCTTCACACTGCTTTATGAACACCAACAGCGACTGGACACAAAGCAACAACATGAACTCAGCGTTTTGTAAAATTGTAATATATCTGGCTCTACAGCCATCATAGTCAGGTGCGAGAAGTGCTTCTTAGAGCGGTTCCTGAGGCGCCTTGTCAGGGTTTGTGCGGCTCCCTCCGTTCGAGATTCGAGCCTTCCCTCGGCCATGGGTGTGTGTTGTCCTTAGCGTAAGCCAGTTTAAGTTAGTTTAATTAGCGTGTAAGCCTAGGGACTGATGAGCTCAGCAGTTTGATCCCATAGTCCTTACCACAAATTTCCAATTTTTAGAGCAGTTGAGAAGGCAGCAGTGGACGATGACTTAATGTGGTGTGAGGTACCGATGACAGATGGTTTGGCATAGTGAGAAAGACCGCCTGATTTGCTGCCCTTCTCCGCGATTGGCTGCTATGTTCGGAAGTTGCGCGCCAAAATGATAATCTTCTGTTATTAAACAGCATATTTACTTGTATGCCATATTAAAGCTGAGCTGATTGGGCAGTCTCGGAGGACAGAAATTTTGCCTGCTACGGTCGGTATCAGTCAAGACTTTATTAGCAACGCATGATTTGTAAATGTGAGAACTGGTTCGGCAGTTTTGGAGGACAGACATGTAGTCTGCCACGGTCACTGTTGCTTAAAACGTATTCAGCAATTTCTGGTTATTCGGAAATGTAGCTGAGAACAGTGCGATAGTAATTACAGTGATACATAAGTCATTATTTTGTTGAAGAATGGAAATTATTTGTGAGTCTCAAGTGGAATGTAATTGTGCAGTTTCTCTTGTTCTGCTAATAAAAAACGCGTGGCACCCCGCATAAACAAATTAATTGGAAATTTAATTATTTCTAAAATATTTGCTCTACGCAAAGAGTTTATTACAGCCTCAAGGTAACGGATTCGCAACCTACCTGCGGTTTTCTGCATAGGAGACAACTAGTATAGAAGACTGCGGCTTGGTGAAGATTTTTAGAACTTATGCATTCCACTGCAGTCTTAGTACGCATTAGGTCAGTGGACAAGTCACCTGTGTTACTGTTGTCGGGTTCAGCTAAGCTGGTGGCTGTCCGACCTTTGCTTAACGTGATTCAGAAGAATAAAGACCTTCAGTTCAGCAACAATAACTTTATTGTGAGCGCGTATCTGACGACGCCCGGCGTGCATGGACTGACCGGAGTTATAAGATTTGCTTCTGGTCTCTACAGAAGGATCCTAAATCCTGGGAAAATTTCCGTAGTTATTAGAGAGAAAACAGTACTAGTCCACACAAGCCAGGGGCACGGAACTACTAACAAACTCAAAAAAACAAGGAATAATAATAATAAACAGAACGTATATAAAAGCTAGAAAACACAGCGCCTCTAGAGGCTGGGCGGGGAACTACACTCTACAACACAGCACTGACACACGCGCACAGCACTGAGCACACACACACCGGCGAGCTTGAATTAGCGCGCGGCAGCGACGCTACACTGTGATAACACAGAGGAGGTATGAAGGACGGAAATTTTCGAGGGACGTCGTTTATCACAAGCACACATATATCTCAATACCACTCCCTCTCTCTTTTTCAACTTGCTGTAAAATTAAAAAGTGAACTTGTGTGTAAAGTTCCCCATAAACATTTATTGTATTTATGTGTGCATTTCAACAACAGATGAGACTGTTGTTGAGAACAGATATTTCGAAACGAACTATGGCAAGCTACCAATAAACAGTAATTTACAGGAGGGGGTGGGGGTTTTGCATAACCCAATATTGCAGAAAAAAATTAAGCTAATAATAATAACAAACAAAAACTGTTTTTAGGCTTAATTTCATTAGAAAAATTATTGCTTAAAACATGTTTACATTTGACAGAATTGAATGAAGTAGCCGCTGACAGAGCCACAAAGGTGGTGAAACATTTTAAGGTTTATATTTCCATGGTAGGCGGATCTGGATTCCAGTCACTCAGAACAAATAAAGTTCGAAACAAAATGATCATAATTTTTTGTATGCTGCAACAAGTGGAAACCACGCACTTAAATCGTTATGTCACCAGCAGGCAACACACTGCAAGCAATTTCCACAAAGCACAGTAACTATCACGGTATACGTGTATAAAGGGATGTGTGGGTCCACTTATCACGGGAAAATTATATATTTTTATTTTTATACTTATATTTTTATGATTGTGGTCGGAGTGACTTGTGGGCTAGCATGAGACTTTTAATTAACTTATACCGCGATAACACTCGTACGAACATCGGCTGCCCCGACGTGCGTACAATACAATATTTTTTAAACACAACGCGCCACTCACAGCCTTCTAATAAATAGTTGAAACGTCCCCTTAAAACAATTATACATGACTGTGCTTAAACTGACACAAAATATATTTAGCGCAACGCAATCTGACTTTCAAAAATCCCTACAAAAGAATGGCCCTGACTAAATTAATCTATACGTTTCACAAATCACTTACCTCACAAAAATCTTCGTTACTCGAACTACGGCAATACAGCGAGCGCCACTACTGCCAGCTAAATAAAAGATTCAAACTACGGAAGGCACTAACTACTGATAGGCATAGTTAGCAAATGAAAGATTTTAATACAGAACAAACAATGTATTTACCTCAATAGTGTTCAAAAGTCATTATGTATATAGCAGTTCATGACATCCAGTCTTACAAATTTCAAAACTCCGCCATCTCTCTCCCCACGTTCACCACTGCTGGCGGCTCACCTCCAACTGCGCAACGCTACGCGCTGTTCACATCCAGCTGCCCAACACTACAATGGCAGACAACAATGCAAACTAGCCACAGACTGCGCACAGCACAGCCAGTGATCTTCATACAGAGCGCTACATGACGTTACCAATAAAAAAAAACCTAAACAGCCTACTTACATAGTTTGCTTGAGCGCTGTTGTTTAGAAAAGAAAATATGCGTATTCTTACGCGAACTGCAGTTATTTAAATGGGTCTCAGGGGCTACTGGTTATTTATGTACCAGCCGACATAAAGATTAACCGAGATATTGCGGAGCTTATTGGATGAAAATGTTTTGAGTATTTCTTCTTCATTATTTGGAAGGCAAAACTGGAGAGAATCTCATCTGCCGTTAGGCGGCAAAACTCGAAAGATACTGAACTGATTCAGTATTCTAAATATTAATGAACGACATATATTTTTACTCTGTTAACTATGAAACTATTGTAAGATCAAGGTAGAGAAACCTATCACAATTACATTTAATATTATGACATGAAATTTTAATTAAATAATACAATCAGCGTAATGGGCGACTAAATCCTGCCTGAGGAGATGTTCTGTAAAAAGTTCTGTAAAAACTTGGTTAATGAGAATTAATGGTTGCGAAAATGAGATGTGACAACTAAGTCAATAATACACACTTTCTAATAACAATTCTATTATATTTTGCAAAAAAATACAGAAAAACTTACATTAGTTATTATCCAGCGCTACAATGACGGCCTACCCCTAGACGAAACAAAAGCAGGAGAGCTTTTAATAATTCAACAGTCTCTGGTCATGTTCATTTTCATTACACAGATAAAAAAAATTTTCTTTTATTTTTCCGTCACATCGCTGTTTGTGATTATTGGTGGTATTATTTAACTTTTTAATCTTTCTTATACCACGCGCAAACACAGTCTTGAAAAAATTTATTATTCACAAGTCGCGCTACAAAAACTTCCTTTCCCTTTCTCCAAATGTCCATTTATGTGACATAGCGTCACACAACGCATGCTTGACTCTACATATTCACATACACTCTGCAAGCTACTGTACAGTGCATGACGGTGGCTATGTCTTCCTCCCCTTCTTCTTCTTGCTTTCTAAGGGACTGAAAGCCACCGAGCCGATATCAAATGTTTCCTCAAAATGCTTCTATCTTGTGGTACCTCCTGCCAATTATTTATCCCCATCCTGTTACGTATTATTTTAATTTCACTTAACCATAAATTCCTAGGTCTCACCCTGGTCTATTACAAAAAGACTTTTTCATGAATATTGTTGAAACCGCTTGATCCTCTTTCATTGTCATCAGATGGTCGGCCCATTGCAGTCTTCTGGAATTTGCTGGTTCAAATGGCTCTGAGCACTATGCGACTTAACTTCTGAGGTCATCAGCCGCCTAGAACTTAGAACTAATTAAACCTAACAAACCTAAGGACATCACACACACCCATGCCCGAGGCAGGATTCGAACCTGCGACCGTAGATGTCACGCGGCTCCAGACTGTAGCGCCTAGAACCGCACGGCCACACCGGCCGGCTGGAATTTGTTATGCCGATTATTGTTGCATTTTATGTTAGCCTGTATAGTGTCTTCTCTCATTCTTCATTATGACATTATGGACCAAACACTTTTCCATAAACTTTGTTCTCAAATATTTGTAATTAGTGTTCTACCCATTTATCTAAACTCCAAATTTCTGCTCCGAAATTTAGGATTCGTCTGATGATTTTGTTACATACGAGGGTATTCCGAAAAGTAGTCTCCTAATTTTTTATAAGTACATAGACCTGTTTATTTCTACAATGGTTTACATCAGTTTACAGCTTGAACATTTAGCTATTTTTCGACATAATCACCATTTCTGTCGTTGCATTTTCGTAGACGCTGTGGCAATTTTTGCATGCCCATGTCATACCAGCTCGCCGCCATGCTGTTCAGAAAGTTATGAACATCTTCATTCACTTCGTCGTCGGAGCTGAATCGCTTTCCGGCCAAATGTGCTTTTAACCTAGGGAACAGGTGATAGTCACTGGGCGCCAAGTGAGGCCTATAGCGTGGGTGGGTGGTTATATTCCACAGAAACTGTTGCAGGAGAGCAACGGTTTACCGAGCGATGTTTGGGCGAGCGTTGTCATGGAGAATGTGTACGCCCTTGCTCAACATTCCTCTTCTCCCGTTCTCAATTGCCCGTTTGTGTTTTTTTAAGAGTCTCACAGAACCTGTCAGCATTAATTGTCGTCCCAGCGATTCATCTCCGACGACGAGGTAAAAGAAGAGGTTCATAACTTGCTAAACAGCGTGGCGGCGAGCTGGTATGACACAGGCATACAATAACTGCCACTGCATCTACAAAATTTTTTCGACATAAATGGTGATTATGTCGAAATATAGCTAAATTTTCAAGCTGTAAACTGATGTAAACCACTGTAGAAATAAACAGGTCTATGTACTTATAAAAACACAGAAGTCCTTACTTTTGAGATTACCCCCACAGCTTCACATGCCTTTTCTTGTCAGCAATTTAGACGCTGGAAGTTTTTTGTGTGGACTAGTAGGCGCTATTAGCATTTTTCACTCTCATTTTCTCTTCTACTTGTCACTGATATGCCTATCATTGTAGCTAGAAATCAGAACTGTTTAACACTTTCGTATTTATGTTTGGCGATTACTAATAGATTTGACTGGATGTCTTGTTCATCTCTACATCTATTTTGTTTTCTGATCATTTACTTATAGGTCAAGACTGGATACCCCTTCTACGAGCTCCACTAATAACTGTCTAATCTCTGTTTCACTTCTTTAAATGAGCACTGAATCATCTGCATACGCTAAAGCCTTAACTGTATTTCTTTGGAGGATCCCAGTAGGTAATAGTTTCAGTTTCCTCACAACTCTCTCCGTGGTCAGAGTTGATTCCATTTACCAAAACCTAGGTTTTATTATCGTTCATGCACATTCTACAAAGTTTTACTAGTTTAATTGGTAATTCCAAGTCCATCATCACCTTCCAGGGGCTATACCTGTTAATCGAGACATAAGCTTTTATAAAATAGATGAACAAGCATGTAGGATTTGTTTGAGACCCACATTTTAAATTTATTCTTTTGATTACAAACAAATTGTCAGTGGCGGATCTATCCCTGCAAAAAAAAGCGTATAAATTTTGTACTGGACAATTATTATTACTTGCAATCATGCATCAACCATTTACGACAGCGCCACAGCACTTACGCCATCTAGCATCAACATGCTCTCTCATGTGGGACTACGTCTCGGTTCTAAGCAGCACATACATTAGGTCATAAAGTTATTTCCTGAGTGGACTAGTAACCCTATGTTTCTTTCGTCATGAACTGACATTCTTGTCAAACTTGTATTTTCCTTCTATACTAAATGGTAGGAATTTGTTTTAAATGTGTTTGTTGTTCAGTCATGTTTTAGAATAGCTCCTATTTTTAAGACTTAAGTAAATTTGCAAGACTTTAGACAAAAACATTTCTGTTACCAATTTGTCGCTAGATCGTCTGGAGAGGGGCAGAGTCCGAAACGCGTAATGAATAATAAATGGGTCCAGACACATCCAGTAAGTATTATTTTGCAACCAACCGGCTATTTTAAAGCCATTTGAGTAATTAGAACTGTGAATTACGTAAATGCGATACATCTACGACCAGAGTTATGGGATGCGAAAAGTAATGTATAGAAAGAGACCGCAATAAAAAGAGACAGCAAATTGCTGCCCATTAAGTCGGAACCACACGTGTCGAAACTTGCTAAAGAGGTCAGAAGTCATAAGAATCTATGTAGCAGCGAGAATGTCCTCTGGAGACACCTGTCTTCGTACATATTTCCTTCTGAGTTCCATAAGTCTCTGGTCGTAGATGTACGCATGACAAGTACGTAATTCATCGTTGTCTCTTTTGCTCACTTCTGCATTCCTGTGGATAACAAACAAATAGAATGCCCGCTACGTGTGCGCGCAATCTTTCGAACTGAAGCGAAAGAATATTGTTTCGTTTACGTGACCTAGCAGTGCAGGGCAGGCGGCGAGGGAAAGAGGAAGCAAGGCTGCGAGTCAGACGGGAGCACTTACACAAGGACAGAGGCTGATATTGCCCTGCAATAAGAAATATTCTTAACACCTGGTTGACAATACCAGCAATTCCTCTCGGCAGCACGTCGGGAACAAATTCCTCCGTCATCCATTCCAGTATTGCCGGCCATCGCGCAATATTGCCGTGTATTGTAGCCACGTGGCGGTAACGTTGTGAGTGACTACACAGACCAAGTAAACGGCACCGCAATAACAGGCACAAAGCGCTTGATCGTGCTGCTTCCCTCACTTTGGCGGGAAAGACGTCGCTTGCGGTGCCAGGTTAACAGCCGGTCGCAGGAGGTAGCGGTGTAGTCAGGACGCCGCCAGCAGCGCCAAGGTAACAGACTTGCACAGTAGCGACGCCGCGTGGCCGGGACGAGAACCAGTTGGAGTTTCGCTGTCGAGTAGCAGCTTCCCAGAATACCAGTCGCGGTTTACGTCGATGCGTGTACTGCACGCGCTGATCGAAGGGGAAAGTGTCACGGGGGTCATTATTTCTCCCCTCTCTCCTTCCCTAACAATAAATAAATAAATAAATAATTTTTTACAAATATTCATTTTCAAAAATTTCACTTAACTTTCGGAGAATGCGGTATCGTAAGAACTAAGTCTCAGAAGTGACAGGTACATCTAAAAAAATTACAATCTTCGTTTTACACAGGATAATTTTCACTTGCATTCCACATGTATTGATCTGCGGACTAACTGGGTGTAGAAGAGGTCCCAGCCAGGAAAAAAAAGTGTGAAATCTTATGGGACTTAACTACTAAGTTCACCAGTCCCTAAGCTTACACACTACTTAACCTAAATTATGCTAAGGACAACCACACACACCCATGCCCGAGGGAGGACTCGAACCTCCGCCGGGACCAGCCGCACAGTCCATGACTGCAACGCCTGAGACCGCTCGGCTAATCCCGCGCGGCCAGCCAGGAAAATGATCCCATTCAGACACTGACCGTAACCGCTGACAACAACAAATATGTCATGGTTCGAGAGTCCACAGGTGCAATCGGCAAATCACGGGAAATCGAGGGAAGGCAAGAGAGAAGGAAAAACGAGCTCCACCCAGTAAAAATTGCCAGGTGGGAGTAAATCTTGCACTCTGAGAGTTCCATACAAACTTAGTTACATATATATACGGTTCACCTATTCCGGGAATCGACATTCTCGGAGACTTTTGTCTGTTGTTGACATTGATACTGGTAAGATATCTGTCCCAGCAATTTAAAGACTTTCGAAAATATTTTCCAATTTTGATTATGAAGTCACATAACGAGCGAGAAAATAGGTATTTTTTTCGTCTGATATAATTACAAGTTCATACTTTTCGAATTTTTAGGTATACCTGTACTGTGAAACCTGGCTTTTGGGCAAATTTCGTGATTCTAGGCTACCGGGAAGTATCCTATCGGTTTTGATGAGTTTGACATAAATGGCTGTATCTTGATTACAATGACTTAGAAGTTTAAATTTTTTAGACTGCTAAGACACCGTAGATATAATATGCCAGATAAATTTCTATTTGCTTCGTGCAGCCATTCCCGAGAAGGGGGATTTTAACAGTCGGACAGACAGAAAGATGGACAACAATGTGACCCTATAAGGGCTTTCTTTACCGACTGCCCTCTAAAAATAATAGAAAACACTTTTTAGAACGTAGGTCGAACCGACAGAAGGCTATAGCGTTTGTTCTCGTCTCTATCCTCACATAACCGTTGCCTGCAGACCTACGTTCACAGTCTTATGCGTAGTGAAGTACTGATAATGGTGACTGCACACTTCGCTTTTATATCTTATGTGAAATTAGTAACTTTCATAACTCTTAAAACTATTGGATGACAGAGACACTTCTGAAAATTTTTGACAATATTTTGCAGATAATGCATTTATCTGAATAGCAATTTCTTTTGCTGCAGTGATCTCCTAAGCACTGGTGTAAACAGCTTGTACAGAATATTTAATACAATAATAACATGTTGTTATTACTTGTAAGTCCGCCCCGATAGCTGAGTGGTCAGCGCGGCGGTCTGTCACGCCAAGGGGCCCGGGTTCGATGCCGGGCTGGATCGGGTGTTGTGTTGTCCTCATTATCATTTCATCATCATCAGTGGAAGGCAATGGGAAATCACCACTGGAATCACTTCCCTAAACTCTCATGCGGTGGACCTCTCTGACGAGGCTTCCCCGATGACAAGACCTTCCGTAAGGATTCTAGATTCTAATATGTCAGATTAGTGCAGTAGATTTAAGTTCTACAAATAAAGGTTTGACGTTTTATTAGAAACCGAAAATGGCAACATGATCAAATTAGTCACTTCAAGATGGTGTTTCACCATTAATAGAGCAATTATCGTTCTTTCATAACCATACTGTGGTCGTTTTTATTATTTTCAAAATCTTAGATATTTGTGGCACTTTAAAAATGAGGCTGATGACATCTTATATTTTGAGGGGACTGAAGTAACAAAAACAGACTCCTTCCGGAACCGAACACAAGACCTGCACCTGATGTACAGTGTTGTAGCAACACACAGTAACTTGTCTTATCGCCGAGGAAAATTAGCTGTGTTGTCGGAATCACTTAGTCCGGTATTGATAAAACGTCGTCGGAGCGACCTCTGCGGTTGCAGAATCACAAGAAGAGGAGTTATATTTGGAAAATTCCGGGAGATACGGGAAGTTTCGTTGCGTTATATGAAGCTCATACAGAGATTCCGAAGTCAGATACTGATTGTAAGGTGTACCCAGAAACAGATATAGACTCAGATTGTATGTAGGCTGTTTAGGTTTTTATGTTGGTAACGGCACGTAGCGCTCTGTATGAAAATCACTGAGTGTGCTGTGTGCAGTCTGTGGCTGGCTGGACTCATTGTTGGAATATTCGCTTGTGTGGTGTTGGGCAGTTGGATATGAACAGCGCGTAGCGTTGGGCAGTGGAGCTTAGCCGCCAGCAGTGGTGGATGTGGGGACAGAGATGCCAGAGTTTTGAGAGCGGGCGATCTGGACATGTGTCCGCCAGAAAAAGGAAATTTGTTAAGATGGATGTCATGAATTGATAGGTATCTATATAAGATAACTTTTGAACATTATTGAGGGAAATACATTGTTTGTTCTCTATAAAACTCTTTCATTTGCTAACTATGCCTGTCAGTCGTTAGTGCCTTCAGTAGTTAGAATCTTTTATTTAGCTGACAGTAAAGGCGCTCGCTGTATTGCAGTAGTTCGAGTAACGATGATTTTTGTGAGGTAAACGATTCATCAAAGGTATAGGTTAAAGTAAGGCCACTTTTTTAGGGATTATTGAAAGTCAGATTGCCTTGCGCTAAAAATATTGTGTGTCAGTTTAGTGATGATCAGAATAAGTAAAGAGAAAACTGTATGAGTACACTGAGTTTAACTCAGCTGTCTGTGTATGAAATAACGTAAGAGGTTTACCAGCACAGTAATTCATAATTTCTCTGAGGGGACGTTTGAAGATCACAATGTAGTTGTGATGAAGAGTAGACTGAAGTTCAAGAGATTAGTCAGGAGGAATGAATACGCGAAGAAGTTGGTTACCGAAGTACTGAGGAATGAAGAGATACGCCTGAAGTTCTCTAACGCTATACATACAGGAATAAGGAATAGCTCAGTAGGTAGTACGGTTGTAGAGGGATGGACTGCTGTAAGAAGCTGTTACGGCACTCGCTTATTTCCAGATCCGTATCGATCTTAGTGCTGAGTTTTCACTCAGATGGCGCTTAGGCGGTTGTTTCCGTGTGTGATCGCTGGCCGGGGGTAGCTGGAGGCATGTGGGGAGGTGAGAGGTGGCTGCCTTGGCGTGAAGTTCGGCTCGGCTGGGGTTGTTTGTGTCTGGACGCCGAGTGGGGCCCGATGGGAAGACCGGACCGTGATTTTACGGTTAATAGTGTGGACAGCGCCGTCATGTGCCGTTTCACTTGATTCGTAAGGGGAGCAAAATCTCGCCTGTTTTAGTTTGTCGAGCCTGAGTTTGAAATACCTTCTATGTGCGGCGGGATGTCATTTCGTCCTCCTGTCTCTCCGTAGCTGGGATTGCTATCCTCGTTTACCGTCCCGTGGAGATACACTCCTGGAAATTAAAATAACAACACCGTGAATTCATTGTCCCAGGAAGGGGAAACTTTATTGACACATTCCTGGGGTCAGATACATCACATGATCACACTGACAGAACCACAGGCACATAGACACAGGCAACAGAGCATGCACAATGTCGGCACTAGTACAGTGTATATCCACCTTTCGCAGCAATGCAGGCTGCTATTCTCCCATGGAGACGATCGTAGAGATGCTGGATGTAGTCCTGTGGAACGGCTTGCCACGCCATTTCCACCTGGCGCCTCAGTTGGACCAGCGTTCGTGCTGGACGTGTAGACCGCGTGAGACGACGCTTTATCCAGTGCCAAACATGCTCAATGGGGGACAGATCCGGAGATCTTGCTGGCCAGGATAGTTGACTTACACCTTCTAGAGCACGTTGGGTGACACGGGATACATGCGGACGTGCATTGTCCTGTTGGAACAGCAAGTTCCCTTGCCGGTCTAGGAATGGTAGAACGATGGGTTCGATGACGGTTTGGATGTACCGTGCACTATTCAGTGTCCCCTCATCGGTCACCATAGGTGTACGGCCAGTGTAGGAGATCGCTCCCCACACCATGATGCCGGGTGTTGGCCCTGTGTGCCTCGGTCGTATGCAGTCCTGATTGTGGCGCTCACCTGCACGGCGCCAAACACGCATACGACCATGATTGGCACCAAGGCAGAAGCGACTCTCATCGCTGAAGACGACACGTCTCCATTCGTCCCTCCATTCACGTCTGTCGCGACACCACTGGAGGCGGGCTGCACGATGTTGGGGCGTGAGCGGAAGACGGCCTAAAGGTGTGCGGGACCGTAGCCCAGCTTCATGGAGACGGTTGCGAATGGTCCTCGCCGATACCCCAGGAGCAACAGTGTCCCTAATTTGCTGGGAAGTGGCGGTGCGGTCCCCTACGGCACTGCGTAGGATCCTACGGTCATGGCGTGCATCCGTGCGTCGCTGCGGTCCGGTCCCAGGTCGACGGGCACGTGCACCTTCCGCCGACCACTGGCAACAACATCGGACTACTGTGGAGACCTCACGCCCCACGTGTTGAGCAATTAGGCGGTACGTCCACCCGGCCTTCCGCATGCCCATTATACGCCCTCGCTCAAAGTCCGTCAACTGCACATACGGTTCACGACCACGCTGTCGCGGCATGCTACCAGTGTTAAAGACTGCGATGGAGCTCCGTATGCGACGGCAAACTGGCTGACACTGACGGCGGCGGTGCACAAATGCTGCGCAGCTAGCGCCATTCGACGGCCAACACCGCGGTTTCTGGTGTGTCCGCTGTGCCGTGCGTGTGATCATCGCTTGTACAGCCCTCTCGCAGTGTCCGGAGCAAGTATGGTGGGTCTGACACACCGGTGTCAATGTGTTCTTTTTTCTATTTCCAGGAGTGTATATCGATGGGCTGCGCTGCTCTCCTTACTCTACTAGACGCCGCGGATGGAAAACACTGCCAAAGAGAAGGGACGGGATGATACAACATGTGTTAAGACATCAGAAAATGACTTCCATGGTACTAGAGGGAGCTGTAGATGGCAGAAACACTAGAGGAAGACACAGAGTGGAAAGCATCCTGCAAATAATCCAGGACGTTTATTTATTTATTTATTTATTTATTTATTTATGCATTTATTTTACCTGACAAGATTATGGCCTTCAGGCCGTCTCTTACACCTAACCAGGCATACTCAGATTGAACGAGTTACAGTTTCTACATAACATTAAGGACATATAACGTATTGTGCAGTATTGATGTTAAAGAAAAAAATAGATATTATAACAGTAGTACAATGATAATTATAACAAAAAAAATAATTATAACAATCAAGAATAGTAATGATAATAATAATAATAATAATAATAATAATAATAATAATGACTATGTATGTGAAAGTGAACATACTTTTCTTTTGTGAATGTCAGTCCCATTGTTAGTTGGGAATTTTCTCGTTATGTTCTTGCAGCTTGTGAGCTATTCTCATCGAGCAGAGACATAAGACAATAGAATGGTGTGAAAGAGGTATATAAGAGGTAGATAGGTTAGCGGAAGAGAAATAGAATGGTAAAATTCGAAGCTGTGATGGAGAGGAGAAAGAAAGAGATGAGAGGGGCACAACAATGGTGGCTATACCGTCCCTAATATGTAAGTTTTGAGTTCCCTCTTGAATGTTGAGTAGTTCTGGATAAGACGCAGATCACAGGGGAGCGCGTTCCATAGTCGTATGGCTGAGATGGAGAATGACACGGAGAAAGATTTTTTGTTATGTAAAGGTACAGCCAAGATGATAGACGTATCCGATCTGGTATTGCGATTGTGGAATGATGAAAGGTGTTTAATGTGAGAAAATAAGTATTGGGGGCACCAGTGGCTAAGAAATCGATGAAGTAAGCACATAGTGTGGAGATCGCGTGCCTTATGTGGGCGTATCCAACCTAGCTGGGAGTATGAAGGACTGATATGATCGTACAACCGAATATTGCACACGTATCTAACGCAAGGATTCATCACTAGTTCGAGGCATCTAGAATTTTCACTATTTGTGCCGTGTTGAACTACATCGCAGTAGTAAAGATTAGGCAAGACTAGTGTTTGGACTAATTTCTATTCTGAAATGAAGTAGTTGGCACAGGAGAGGTATTCGTGGATGGCTGCACCACACTACTCAGAAGACTGCTGTCGAAAAAAAAAAAAAGATGCTCTGACGGTGTGGTCTCAGGGTCCTGCTGTCGGCCAAAGGTAATCGGCGAATCTCATTAGGAGAGTCGATCTTTCCCCATATTAGCGAAAGTGAGACTGCGACGTGATTCATGTTTGTGTGGGCAGAGCCAGCGCCTGATCCAGCTGAGCGCAAGGAACACACTGCCACCACTACCATCTACAGATAATAACTGAGTATGACGTTTCTGCCCTCTCTGCAAGATCATCAAAGGTCTAGACGCCGCAGTGCCACTGGCCATCTTGAGAAATTATTCTGGCCGCTTTCACTCGAAAATTTTGGTCATCCAATTGAGCTGAGTTTGCCCATCACCGTGCTTACTGCAAAGAGACTGACAGATCGAGGAAACACTGCTCTAGGCCAGTAAATATCTCGTGTTTGTTAATGTGCATTTTGTGTGCCAAGAATGGGAAGTTTCTGCTGTGTTCCTTCGTATTTTCATGAAATAGGAGGCACTTTCGTCCGCCACAATGGCATTGGCGCTGAGTTGTCGCTCCATGTTGAGATTTAAAAAATCTTGAGAGTTGAGGGTAGAGAAGTAAAAGTTTCGTGCCATTCGTATTTTGGTCACCGTGTGATTGGTCTACCAGCCGCTGTGTGATTGGTCTTCCGGTCGCTATATGTTGCTATTGTGAGCACGCTTTCCTGGGAAATCTAAAGTTTGCAGTCTGCGATAGTGTGCCCTGTACTCTGAGCATCTCGCTACTCGATTCTGGGACAGAAACTGAGTGGTCCAGTTGATGACAATTTGTAATTTTCAACGTTGAACTCGTGAGCTGTTAGATAAGGATAACTTGTTGCGTTTTCTCCGAGCACTTTTCCTTGTAATTTGATACCACGCCACAGTGATAGCTTCGTTTTGTGTAAATTCGATTAAATTTTTAGAAAACTTTCCTCTCTCTTAACTAGCAGTATTTTGTCTCCAATAATTCTACCAAATAGATCTATTATACTCGGACATGATTTATGTTACAATATCTTTAAATTGGTCTATCCTGTCTTTCTCACCTGGTCTGAGGATCATTCACATGTATGTGAGAGTTGGAGGTGGTGTGGAGTTTTGGAGGTGGTATGGATGTAGTTGTTGGTCATCCGCAACATACCAGCAATATCCATTGTCAACGTGATGCTGCACAGCCTCTTCAAATTGGGGTGTGCAGCATCTGATTGTTGCACCACAATCTCGAAGATGTTCAAAATGTTCGAATGTGTGTGAAATCTTATGGGGCTTATTTGCTGAGGTCATCAGTCCCTAACCTAAATTATCCCAAGGTTAAACACAAGGGTGGACTCCTACCTCCGCCGGGACCAGCCGCACAGTCCATGACTGCAGCGCCTGAGAACGCTCGGCTAATCTCAAAGATGGTAAGGGCAAATAAATGTGAGAACTGTCACTCATTCAGCTTGATAGCTCAAGCATCGAAGTACCCTTTTCTCGGAGCCGTTGCGCAATAGAGGTGAAAAGGGCATGTGATGGAGTGGCAAGTAGCGTATGACGATCTTGATATAGGTGAGCAGCTTTTTCATTACCGTGAACTTCGTCACACCGAAGGATCAAGTCGGTGTCTTCCGCAAGCGTGTACTCAACCATGTTACGCTAACACTCTGAGACACGTGAATGACGCTCGAACCAGGCCAGAGAGGTAGGACAGGTATCAAATAACATCAGACAATGCGACGTAAGCAGCCCTACCTAAAAAACATGTTTTCAAGCGGCTGTGGCATGGAAACGGTACTTTCGAACTTGTTTTCCTATTCAAAATATGATGTACTCACTCTCCTCTACAAGTCCTAGAAGTTTGTAACGGAAATTTCCAAGTACCCTGTATAATACTGTAAGTAGGCTGTTTAGTTTTTTTATTGGTAACGCCACGTGGCGCTCTGTATGAAGATCACTGGCTGTGTTGTGTGCAGTCAGTGGCTGGTTGGCATTGTTGTAATACTCGCCATTGTAGCGTTGGGCAGCTGGATGTTAACAGCGCGTAGCGTTGCGCAGTTGGAAGTGAGCCGCCAGCAGTGGTGGATGTGGGGACAGAAATGGCGGAGTTTTGAAATTTGTAAGACTGGATGTCATGAACTGCTATATATATATTATGACTATTAATGTAAATACATTGTTTGTTCTGTATTAAAATCTTTCATTTGCTAACTGTGCCTATCAGTAGTTAGTGACTTCCGTAGTTTGAATCTTTTAGTTAGCAGGCAGTAGTGGCGCTCGCTGTATTGCAGTAGTTCGAGCAACGAAGATTTTTGTGAGATAAGTGATTTGTGAAACGTGTAGATTAGTTTAGTCAGGGCCGTTCTTTTGTAGGGATTTTTGAAAGTTAGATTGCGTTGCGCTAAAAATATTGTGTGTCAGTTTAAGCACAGTCATGTATAATTGTTTTAAGGGGAGGTTTCAATACATGTAACCTGGTGCACACCTAAACTTGTTGTTCTTACTGTGATGGTCTATTGTAAAGTTCAGTGGCTAAAATCATTCGCTTATTATACACTGAAGACAACGAGCATTGCACTCGCTTTTCTTGTTGAATAATGAGTCCGTCTATCGACTAGGGAGAGCTGTGTAGATTTCACCTAGGAAGTTTGCTATCTTGTCTTTCATGAGTATCTGGCTAACGACCTCGCAGTATTCATACCTATTTTATAACAACATTTTATAGCAACACCACAACACAACGCAGACCCAGAGTGACTGCCTATGCAAACAGCATAAACTTTCAGTTCGTACGAAATACCAATGAGAGTTAAAAACATCTCCGATTTGGTTTTCAGTGTAATGACACTTCATCCTACGGTGAACAACATCTACACTCCTGGAAATGGAAAAAAGAACACATTGACACCGGTGTGTCAGACCCACCATACTTTCTCCGGACACTGCGAGAGGGCTGTACAAGCAATGATCACACGCACGGCACAGCGGACACACCAGGAACCGCGGTGTTGGCCGTCGAATGGCGCTAGCTGCGCAGCATTTGTACATCGCCGCCGTCAGTGTCAGCCAGTTTGCCGTGGCACACGGAGCTCCATCGCAGTCTTTAACACTGGTAGCATGCCGCGACAGTGTGGACGTGAACCGTATGTGCAGTTTACGGACTTTGAGCGAGGGCGTATAGTGGGCATGCGGGAGGCCGGGTGGACGTACCGCCGAATTGCTCAACACGTGGGGCGTGAGGTCTCCACAGTACATCGATGTTGTCGCCAGTGGTCGGCGGAAGGTGCACGTGCCCGTCGACCTGGGACTGGACCGCAGCGATGCACGGATGCACGCCAAGACCGTAGGATCCTACGTAGTGCCGTAGGGGACCGCACAGCCACTTCCCAGCAAATTAGGGACACTGTTGCTCCTGGCGTATCGGCGAGGACCATTCGCAACCGTCTCCATGAAGCTGGGCTACGGTCCCGCACACCGTTAGGCCGTCTTCCGCTCACGCCCCAACATCGTGCAGCCCGCCTCTAGTGGTGTCGTGACAGGCGTTAATGGAGGGACGAATGGAGACGTGTCGTCTTCAGCGATGAGAGTCGCTTCTGCCTTGGTGCCAATGATGGTCGTATGCGTGTTTGGCGCCGTGCAGGTGAGCGCCACAATCAGGACTGCATACGACCGAGGCACACAGGGCCAACACCCAGCATCATGGTGTGGGGAACGATCTCCTACAGTGACCGTACACCTCTGGTGATCGTCGAGGGGACACTGAATAGTGCACGGTACATCCAAACCGTCATCGAACTCATCGCTCTACCATTCCTAGACCGGCAAGGGAACTTGCTGTTCCAACAGGACAATGCACGTCCGCATGTATCCCGTGCCACCCAACGTGCTCTAGAAGGTGTAAGTCAACTATCCTGGCCAGCAAGATCTCCGGATCTGTCCCCCATTGAGAATGTTTGGGACTGAATGAAGCTTCGTCTCACGCGGTCTGCACGTCCAGCACGAACGCTGGTCCAACTGAGGCGCCAGGTGGAAATGGCATGGCAAGCCGTTCCACAGGACTACACCCAGCATCTCTACGATCGTCTCCATGGGAGAATAGCAGCCTGCATTGCTGCGAAAGGTGGATATACACTGTACTAGTGCCGACATTGTGCATGCTCTGTTGCCTGTGTCTATGTGCCTGTGGTTCTGTCAGTGTGATCATGTGATGTATCTGACCCCAGGAATGTGTCAATAAAGTTTACCCTTCCTGGGACAATTAATTCACGGTGTTCTCATTTCAATTTCCAGGAGTGTACATCTGCGTGATTACTCTGCTATTCACAATAAAGTGCCTGGTAGAGGGTTCAATGAACCACCTTCATGCTGTCTCTCTAACGACACGCGGCAAAAACGAGCACTTAAATTTTTCTATGCGAGCCCTGAATTCTCTTATTTTATCATGATGATCATTTCTCCTTATGTAGGTGGGTGCCAACAGAATGCTTTCTCAATAGGAGGGGAAAACTGGTGATTGAAATTTTATGAGAAGATACCGTCGCAACGAAAAACGCCTTTGTTTTAATGATTGCCACTCCAATTCACGTATCGTGTCTGTGACACTATCTCCCCTATTTCGCGATAATACAAAACGAGCTGCCCTTCTTTGTATTTTTTCGATGTCATCCGTCAGTCCCACCTGATGCGGATCCGACACCGCACAGCAATACTCCAGAATAGGGCGGACCAAAGTGTTGTAAGCAGTCTCTTTAGTAGACCTGTAGCACCGTGCTAGTGTTCTGCCAATGAATCGCAGTCTTTGGTTTGCTCTACCCACAATATTATCTATGTGATCGTTCCAGTTTAGGTTATTTGTAATTGTAATCCCTAAGTATGTAGTTGAAATTTTCAGCCCTCAGATTTGTGTGACTTATGGCGCAATCGAAATTTAGCTGATTTCTGTTAGTACTAATGTGAATAACTTCGCACTTTTATTTATTCAGGGTCAATTGCCACTTTTCGCACCATACAGATGTCTTACGTAAATCATTTTACAAATCGTTTTGATCATCTGATGACTTTACAAGATAGTAAATGACAGCATCATCTGTAAACAATCTGAGACGGCTACTCAGATTGTCTCATGTGTCGTTAATATAGATCAGGAACAATACAGGACCTATAACACTTTCTTGGGGGGCGCCGGCATTACTTCTGTTTTACTCTATGAATTTCCGTCTATTACTACGAACTGTGACCTTTCTGACAGGAAATCACGAATCCAGTCGCACAGCTGAGGCGATACTCCGTAGGTACGCAGTTTGGTTAGAAGATGCTTGTGAGGAACGGTGTCGAAAATCTTTTGGAAATCTAAAAATGTAGAATCAATCTGACAACCCCTGTCGATAGCACTTATTACTTCATGAGTATAAGGAGCTAGTTGTGTTTCACAAGAACGATATTTTCTGAATCCGTGCTGACTATATGTCAATAAATCATTTTCTTCGAGTCACTTCATAATGTTCCAATACAGTATATGTTCTAAGACCCTACTGCAAATCGACATTAGTGATATAGGCCTGTAATTCAGCGGATTACTCCTACTTCCCTTTTTGGGCATTGGTGAGACTTGAGCAATTTTGTAGTCATTATGTACGAATCTTTCTGTGAGCGAGTGGTTGTATACAATTGCTAAATATGGAGCTATTTTATGAGCACACTCTGACAGGAACCTGACTGGTATACAATCTGGACCGGAGGCCTTGCCCTTATTAAGTAATTTAAGTTGCTTTGTTACACGGAGGATATCTACTTCTAATGTTTCTCATCTTGGCAGTTGTTCTTGACTGGAATTCAGGAATATTTACTTCGTCTTCTTTGGTGAAAAAGTTTCGGAAAACCGTGTTTAATAACTGCTTTAGTGGCACTGTCATCAGTGACTTCAGCGTTGTTATCGCACAGTGAAGGTATTGATTGCTTCTTGCCACTGGTGTAACTCTGTAACCTACAGAAGTGTGATATAAGAGTTGCGTTTTACTGGATATTATGTAGGCCATTGGACTGTCGGTATCTCGTACTATACATAGCCATTTCCTTTCTTGTCTCATTCACATACTGAGCAAGGTGCAAATAATTGCGTAAGTGCGGCCCCGTTAATACGATCCTCGAGCGAAATATACCACGGCGTAGGTAAAAATGTTGCATGATCAGTATAATTCGTTCTGTTTACTGTGGATAGCAAGTCTCATCGGCGGCACGCCCAACTTCCCAAAATGGTGCAACAGCTGTGACAGACTTCGAAATACCTTCGGTATTGTTATATCGACTGCGCGCAGTTAGGATACCGGCAGAATGATCGACGGTATGCAACGAGGACGTTAGCTTGAAAGAAACTTGGCACTGGACTATCCGAGCCCAGTACATGCCTAATAACCCACGATTCCTTAGTCTTGGTGTCAAGCAAAACGTGATTGTTACCATTAATGAGTTAAGAGCAATCCACAGGGTTAACAACAAATCTCAATTCGGAGAAGATATTTAACAAATTTTTCGATTTTTTCAGTTGAGACATCGTCATTTGTTTTACTGGAGTATGTATGTTTACTGGAGTATGTAAAATGGATGGAAATACTAAACAGAGTATACAAAATTGATTACTTCTCACTTCGATTATTTTTAATTTCCAACAGTCAGCACTCTAAATGTATTTGTAAGTTCATCAGCCTGTAAAAGAGATCTAAACCCGGGGTCAAGGACCTTGTTCATTACTCAGGCAGTGCACTCATTCATCTGTGTCCCAGTACAGTAAAGGTGAATTGCTTGCGAAAGCAGATAACATATGTGAATCTTACAATCCCGCCTGAGGCAGTTTTCTCGTAAAGCTAACGTGTCGTTCTGTTATTGTGAGGCGAGAAACTGAAGCAGACGTAAAGCCCATTAAATGTCTACAGCCCGTGTAGCTCCGAAACGTTTAGGACAGTAATCATAAAATAAAAATATTGCGATATCTCTAGCCTGTTGAGGCTACCCAGTATCAGAGTGCAATGAAGACATTTTTTTTTTCTTTTGGCCATAATAGATTTAATTCCATTGACTTGTCAGTCAATATCTGTGACAAGCAGCGCTTGGGGCAGTCCGTGTAATGCATTTCTTCTACACAATTAATTACGCTCAATTCCAGCACTGAAAGTGTGGAAGCAATTGTCGATTTTACTCTCCAAACTGGTTTGGCGCTACTGACTGAGACAGCAACGTGACCGGGCGCTCGAAGGAAACGAAATAATTCATTCGTTCGTATCAGCGAGTACCCTATTTACGGTCATTAGCACCATAAAGATGTGACTAGAAAGCGCACGCGTCATAACGGAGGAAACGAATCGGGCGCCTTTTCTTTCGGTAAGTGGCGGGGACTGCGACAAGGGGTAGGGAAAGCGGGCGAGAGTGGGAGCGCCCCTTCCCTCGGCGTCAAATTGCTGGATTCCGCCACGAATTCCAGATTCTGGCCTCCAGCTACCAATACAAGAGTAAATTTCCAGCAGAAGGAGGGAGACAAGTACGTGTTTCAAGTCGCTTTTCGTGTTGTGGGCTGCTGTGGAAGCGAAAATTGCTCAAGAAGTGGGGACAGCAGGTCGATAACAGGGTAGGGAGACACGCGAGGGTGGGAGATGAGCACCGCCTCCAGAAGTCCGCAGCCACCATCCACTGGGGCCGGCGGCTGCCAGGGACGTAGCAGGTGCGAGGAGGTGGTGAGTGGCTGGCCCCGCGCGGGGAGCCGGCAACTGGGGCACTGCGGCTGGCGTGACGTCACCGCCGGAGGTGGGGGGGGGGGGGGCGGCGAGGAAACGGGAGCAGTCGAATGGGCCGCAGCGGTGGCAGACAGAGGCGCTGCGCGGCGCGGCGCCCATCCGGTACCTTTCCATTATGTCGTCGCGTCAACTGGAGATTAGAGGTCTCTCCAGGGCCATGTCTACCATTAGGAAAGGCTAGGCGGCAGCCTAGGCCGGCAAAGGGCGGAAAAAATTAACTTCAAATAAAACAACGAGAAAACTGAGCAAATAAGGAGAAAAAACTGTGACGAAAGTAAACACATTGCCTCTACCTACCTCAAAAATAAAGCAGCCGCTAGTGAGTACGAAACGGAAACAAACGTGATACTGATTAATCTCTGTCGAGCGCTGGAGCGCGACCCGTGCGATGGCTCGCCGAAGATTAGCAAAGAATTTATGAACTGTATCATTACTGTCCAGAAAACGTATAATGAATAGAAGTGATACTCTTTCGTGTAAAATAAGTATAAAATAAGAATGAAATGGTGTTTCAAATGTTACTCATAGGGGGCAGCACCTAAATACAAAGCTACATTTTGATATCGTGCTGAAATATCATTGTGATTCTATGCAAGGAAAAAAAAATCTGAAGCCAAAGAAGAAGGAATATTCGAAGACCAGTAACTTAGGTTGTAGAAACAGCTTAATGAAAGAAAAGTACTTAACAAATGCTTTATATTTTATTTCTTTTATTTTTATTCCTTTATTTTTTGTTTTAGTTTGGTTTTAACAACCACCGTGAGCAGTTCCATGTGGAATAAGCAGTCGCCTATCCCTAATTTAAGGCCATTTGCTCCAGGGAAGCGACACAGCCAGTGTCTTCAGACAAACACAATATCCATGGCTCACCTGGACCCATGTCGAACGAGTAATCAGAAGCCAGTTGCGTAGACCGATGCGTCACTAAGGCGGATAATGAAAGCCATAGAGCTCTTAACAGAAATTGCAAACAATGCGTCATTTATTTATTTAATCGCAAGAACATGGATGCTTCAAACGACGAGATTTATTCCTTAGTCTTAAAATATGTCAATTAAAATAGAAACGACATAAAAACCACAATTATCGAGATGATATAGATCGATGCTTCGGCATGTCCCCCATCGGTATAGCAAATTTTCTAAATTCAAGAAAACATTCCGTTCGCACCAGAAAATAGTTCCACACCTTTCTTAGTCCATTTTCTTGCAATGAAATAAAATAAGTAACTGATTCCAAATTTGGTTCCTCTGTTGTATTCATTTGAGTTCTAGTTTAAGATGTTCAACACACTTTTCCTCTTCCAGTTATTTTGGGAAATATCACAAACTGGGTGCTAAAAATACGAAATTGACGACATTTACTGTAAAAAAGAGAGGGGGTCATTTTTCAATTCTCGCCTATGACGGCAAAATACCTTGCATCGGCGTAATCTGTGCCACAGGAGAAGAGGAAAAGCGCAACTAACATGTCAATAAAAAGAGACGTAGAGGAAGTGTGCTTAATGAGGAACGTCCTGGACAACCATTAACTTCTGACATCGCAGTCCGGAGCATTGAGCAGGACACAGAAAGGACCCCACGTGCTTCCGCTCGTTGGCAGAGCCGTTAGTTGAACATTCCACGGTCCACTTCGTTTTAGACTGAAGAAGACGGCTCATCACGTCCAGGTAATGCATCACCTCGGGGAAGAAGATTGTGCTGTCCATATGGAAATGTGTGCTGACCTTTCGGAATTCGTGGAAAATGAAATCCTGTTAAAGAACCACCTTTGCTTGGACGAGGTCACATTTTATACATGTTATTTTATAAACTGCCGAATATGGGCCGACAACAATCCTCATGAGGCACAAGAATAAGAGAGAAACATCGCGAAATTGGACGTATAGCTAGATATGATCAAAATTAAGATTTATGGAGCATTCTTTTTCGCGGAACAACGGATATCAAGTACCAGTTCCCTTGACATGCTTGAGCTTTTCCTGGAACCATAGCTGAAATTTAATGGGATTCAGAATTACGTTGTGTACCAGCAGGGCTAGACTTCTCATTTTGCTGTCGTTGTTCGCCATTACCAGAAACACATATTCGCCGGACGGTGAATCAGTAAAAAATTACCGCGTGCTTGGGCTACGAGTTCTGCTGATCTTACAGCCTTCTCCGCGTAGGGTTGCACCAAGTTTCATCCGTGTAGGGTTAAAATTAGTGTCCTGCGTCATGTGCGTGATCGGATTGTGAAAGCAGTTAACAGCATTACACATGGTCAACTACGGAAAATGTGTTTCTGGTTACGGCGGAAAGGTGGTCTGCTTGTATTGCCACACAAGGTTGCCACGCTGAACATTAATGAGTTATAATGCCTCATATGTGCCCTTAGCTGTATAGATAAATGTTTTCTGTATTAAACATGTGACCGGGCGAGGTGACCCAGTAGTTAGCACACTGGACTCGCATTCGGGAAGGCAACAGTTCAAACACGCGTCCGGCAATACGGAGTTAGATTTTCCGTGATTTCCCTAAACCTCTCCAGGCAAATGACGGGACGGTTCCTTTGCAAAAGCACAGCCGATTTCCCTCCCCGCCTTGACCAAACCCGAACTTGAGCTTCGTCTCCAATGAGCCCGATGTCGACGGGTTGTTAAACCCAATCTTCCTTCCTCCCTTAAACATGTGTTTCAGAATAATGAATCGTAGCTTCTAGGGCACTCTGTGTAGTAAATTCATCACCTCTTAAACACGTCGCTGACAGTTAAAACTGCTTCATCATGAACACATGCGACAAACGTGAAGTTCGGATGAAGTGAACTACATGTTTGGATATGCAAGTGAATAGCATTACAACGCAACCACGCAAAGCAGAAAGGAGCTATGCTGGTAAGATTAAACAGAGAGTTTTTCATTCACAAACGCCATTTGAACATCTCTTACTTTATATGACTTCATCTTTGAACAGTGGCCGAGCGGTCCTAGGCGCTTCAGTCTGTAACCGCGCGACGCTACGGTCGCAGGTTCGAATCCTGCCTTGGGCATGAATGTGTGTGATGTCCTTAGGTTAGTTAGGTTTAAATAGTTCTAAGTTCTAGGGGACTGATCACCTCAGATGTTAAGTCCCATAGTGCTCACAGCCATTTGAACCATTTTTTTTATCTTTGAACAACATAATGCAAGAATACATTTTGGCATTTCTTAACGCAGAGTGATACAGAAGATATTAGTCTGTTGCTGTCGCTAAACATAATCTGTCTCTCTGACCAGCTAAATACATGTGTTCATGTGTTGCCGAGACACTGGTACGCCACCATTCGCCAACCACTACGGTTAATACATTCTGGTGTAGAGCTGAATCGGCGTGGAGTGACGCACCTGTCATCCAAGCTCAGTTCATATTGATATCCGGCCGGGATAGTTCGTTTCTGCTAGAGCTGGCAGATCTGTAGAGTCAAGTTCGCACCCTGTACACACCCAAATCACCTACAAATCTGAGCACACGAAGAGCTGCCCAGTAACATTGCAACACCAGAAACGATAGGAGGCAACGAAATTTTATTTACACCACATGTACAGTATAGTAGTAAGAAGACATCATTAAATTTAGACCTGATTGGAGTATAGAGAGTGTGCGAAATGCAGTACACTACTTGCAGAATCAACACCCCCAACTCGGATGGTCATCGAGTCGAACTGAGGTTGGGTTACATATAGAGCACATCATTCTATGTTGCTTAATCTCTACTCTAGAGTTCATGCCTGGCAAGTGCTGCCTTTTATATAAAATGGGGAAAGAAAGGCAAGGGGTGGATGGGAATTCGTGACTTCCAGCCGCGCAAGACACAGTGAAAATGCAATGGCGAAAGTTGAAAACTTGTGTCGAACCGGGACTCGAAACCGGATTTGCCTTAACTGCTTCAGCTATCCGAACATGATCCCTGACCGACTATCGCACGCTGCAATGCTGCGTCCCTCGTCTATTAACAAACCTACTCGCAAATGAATGATTCTCGAGGTACAGCGTTTCCCAGCCTGGAGATAATTATCACTTGAGGGGCAAAATGTAATTCATTCCCGAGGTAAAAACGAGAAGACTTAGCTGCGTTTCGGTCACAAAAATAAATCAGTTTTAAAAGACCGTTTTTCTTATCACAGTTACGTAAGACCGTAATACTGATTACACAAGTTCCCAATTTTGTTTTAAATACTAGCATTAATGCATGGCAGAATGTGGTGGAGGCTACAGTTTGTGATATACGAAGAGTGTCTGTAAAACAAAGTTCCAAATTTTTTTTACAGTGTAAAACATGTTTATTTCATGAATGTGTACATTTTGGGAAAGTTCAGACTTTAACCTATTTTTCTACATAGTCGCCACTGAGGTCAATACATTTTTGAATGCGGTATACGTGCTTTTGAATGTCCGAGTCAAAAAAATCTGCCGCCAAGCCGCGCAGATACCTGAGAACCGCTTCTTCCAGCTCTTCTCTGTAGTCGAAATGCGTTCCACCAAGGAGTTTCTTCATGTCACGAAAGCAGTGTGCGATTTGCAGGGATGTGGGGGGATGGGGGGGGGGATTTCCCCCCCTCTGCATCAGACCATCCCCTCCTCTGGTTTTAGTTTATGCATCCCAACCTGGGATGTTTATTTCCCACGCACTGGAGTAAAACTTTACATATAATTTAAATTTGTGGAGCCGAACACTGAAAGTTTTTAATAAGTCTTACTATTAACAATATAAATATGTTTCAGTTTTTTATTATCAGAATAAGTACAGCTTTTCACAAATGTGCCTCTACTTTTTGAATTCCCCTCGTATATCTGTACCCGTATGTAGATGATTTTGTAAATCAACTTTACCTGTAATGTACTTTTAAAGATATAACAAGGGATGGCTTTTCTGATAGTGCATACCCGTGAATAGTGAGTTTCGGCATTAACATCTATTTACAAATTGCTGTTTAACCATATGTAACGCCACGGTCCAAGCTAGTAACATATATAATTCTACTAATCGCCTAAGGCATCCCCACCCCCCCTGGTAAAAGCACAAATCGCACCCTGCACGAAAGAGATAGTAGTCACTTGAGTCTAAGTCCGGGATGTAAGGTGGGTGTTCGACAGTACCCGATTCAAATTTTGCGATGAGCTCGTCGGTTTGAATTGAAATCGTGTGACTAGGGCCTCCCGTCAGGTAGACCGTTCGCCGGGTACAAGTCTTTCGATTTGACTCCAATTCGGCGACTTGGGCGTCAATGAGGATGAAATGATGATGATTAGGACAACGCCAGACCCTGAACGGAGAAAATCTCCGACCCAGCCGGGAAACGAACCCAGGCCCTTAGGTTTGACAGTCTCAGTTACCGAGGGAGGACAATCTCTTTGGTGGCTTCAGCGGTGTGCGGTCGGGCGTTATCCTGATGCAAACGCACCCCCTTGGACGGCATACCCCTCCTCTTGTTTTGAATTGCACGGCGCAATTTTTGGAGTGCCCCGCAGTACCCGGCAGTGTTGATTGTTGTACCAGTGGACAAGAAATAGCACAACAATACCCCCTTCCTGTCCCAAAACACTGTTGCAATCACTTTGCCGACACTTTGCGTTTGTTCGAATTTTCGCAATCTCGGCGATTCTGCCGGCCGTTGTGGCCGAGCTGTTCTAGGCGCTTCATTCTGGAACCACGCGACCGCTACGGTCGCAGGTCCGAATCCTGCCTCGGGCGTGGATGTGTGTGATGTCCTTAGGTTACTTAGGTTTAAGTAGTTCTAAGTTCTAGGAGACTGATGACTTCAGATGTTAAGTCCCATAGTGCTCAGAGCCATTTGAACCATTTTTAGGCGACTCTGGGTGGCTCCAATGTTTGGACTGTTCTTTTGTTTCGGGTGTGCGGTAGTGCATCCAAGTCTCGTCTCCAGTGACGATGGAGTCGAGGTATTGCTCGCCATGAGTTCCGTGACCTTGAAGAATTTGTTGGGACGCTTCAACGCGTTGACGTTTGTGGTCTTCGGACAACATTCTTGGCACCCACCTCGCGCAAACTTAAGCATACCCTAGATGCTCCATCAAAATCTTGTCAAAAGAGGTTTTGTTGACATCAGGGATCATTTCGGAGAGCTCACGAACCGTCACTCTTCGATCTGAGAGCACCGCTGCCTCCACTTTTGCGATTGTTTCGTCAGAAACAGATGGCCGTCCGGAACGCTGCTCATCATGGACGTCAGTTCTTGAACCCTCTGCACCATTCGCACACGTGTTGTACGCTCATACACTTGTCTCCATAGATTTGGCATAGCTGGGAATGGATTTCTGTCGGCGCAATGTTTTTTGCAGACAGGAAACGGATCACCAAGCGCAGCTCACACCTGGCGGGCGAAGCGAGGAGCAGATCCATCACTTACGGCTGCCCAGCCAAACCTGAGTTCCGCAGGCAGCTCGCTAGGGAGGGGATTTGGAGTGGGGAACCAAGGTACACTACAGATCGCGGGATCCACCGTAACAGCGCTTTTCAGGACTGTAGAGCCATGGGAACCGTATTTTACGGACAACCCTCGTAAATTTGTGAAAAACGTCAACTTCACGTACTGCACCCACTACAACCATACTTTGTACCATGCACCTATGACAGTAAAACTGAAGCATACATATGACATCCTCTTAAATATCTAATGAAAATACCTTATCAGAGTTGCTGGTAGTTCTCGCAGTAGACCAGAAATCACTTCATTATTTACTTCGCAACAATAAACGGACTAACCGTTAGCACAATGCAACGCTAACTATGAAATAGTTACAACGCTGATGTAGGTTCTACGCTGTATTATAATTATTATTAATTTTAGTGGCAGTGGTCATACAAAACATTGGCATCCTGAAGTTTTACAATTTCTGCCAGTCCAGATGAGTGGAGTCCAGCAATCATATGATTGACGTACAGAAGCCCTAAGTGTATTGCTCGCAGTTTTTGGAATGGAGGTGCAAGACGTTGTTGAAGCTAGCTTCGACAGGAGTATACCAGAGGAGGAATGTTTTTCTGATAAGAGACTAGCTTTGTGTGGATAGTTAGTTTTCTTTTTGAGAAGGAGTCGCAGGCAGTACACCCGACACACATAGAATTGCTTCATCATTCTATAAAAGAAATGCAGAAAAAAGCAGTACCAGTTGTCTGAATGACTCATTAGTTCATAGTTTAATAAAACAGCTACAAAAACTAAGTATCACTTACCTTTAGTCATTTTAAAAATGAAAGTCTTCAAAGAAAATTCTTTTCCAGTATAAAATTTAGTTAGGCGCTAATGGTGGTAACTGGGAAGGAGTGGGTTACTGGCTAACATCTGATTACACTCAGGGTTGATGACTTCAGAAAGGCTGGAAACCACTGCAGCGTAGGAGTTCTGACGATATTAGTGCATCCGCACTGACACAACCGTAAAGGAACTATCGCGCTCTCACAGAGTCGGGGTGCCAGTCGCTTGGCAGGCCATGGGCTACAACTGCCGATATTTTTCAAAATATCTTGGATCCGATGTATCAGAATTTAAAAAAGTGGTATTATCGGCTCTCGATATGTCGGAGGAAGTGTCGAATACCGACAAATCGATGGAAAAAGTATCTAAGTGCAGGCCTATAAAAATATCGGCTGCACAGTCTAAACATACTGCCTGTCCCAGAGTTTTATATTTAAGTATTGATTTATTATTATATGTTCTGTACATGAACAAGCTAGCAGCTCTCTCAGAGCAAGAACTGAAAGAAAAATGATGCACCTTTATGTTCGGTTATAACCACTTTGCTAACCATGGTAAATGCATGCAAGTGGCACAATAAAAGGTGTCCCGACAGGTCCGTCGTTCGTCTTGAAGCTTCTTTATTTAAATGAGTGTGTATGTACTTAAATTGCAGAATGAATGAGAAGATGAAATTTCTACATTATATGATTATGAAAGAGCTGAGGAAAACTGAATGTACTGAGCCTACTTTCCCTTTACTTTTTCTTATCATGTCAACACTGATCCACAATATTCTAGCGCAACGCAATCTGACTGCTCAAAAAAAAAAAAAGCCTGACTTCAAATAATTAATTCAATTCAAAAGAATGGCGTTGCCTGAAAAGAAATCTTAACAATAACCTATACATTTCATTAAGCACTTACCTCATCACAAAAATCTTCATTCCAGGAACTACTGCAATACATCTAGCGTCAATACTGCCAGCTAAATAAAAGATTCTAGCTACTGAAGGCACTATCTACTGATAGGCATGTGGTTAGAAAAAGAAAGATTTTGTTGCAAGCCAAATAACGTATTTTTTTGCATTAATAATGTGACATCCAGTTCAAACACGAATATAAATCGTTATTGATATCTAGTACAAAGGTGTATAATCATGAATAATATTCAATCTCCAAGTCGAAAAGGTAGAGATCGTTAGCCTACGCTAACACTTTAGACCACTACCCCCCATCTATGCTAACTTCTCACATCCAACATCCATCTCTGCTGGCTGTTCACCAACAGCTGCCCCACAGTACTTCCATCGCTGCTGGCGACTAACTTCCAACTGCCCAACAGCACTAGCGACTAACTTCTAACAACGAGTCCGACCAGCCACAGAGTCTCTTACAAAGAAAGCGCAGTCAGAGATCCGATGTCTAGAGCTACACAGCGCTGCCAACACAGAAGCAGCCCACTTACAGTCTTCGGCACATGTCGGATTTGTCCAGAACACTTCATGTCGACTTCCCTGTTTTTTTTGTTTTTTTTTTTTTTAATTTCTGCCACCTCCAGCGACTTGGCAGTTATAGTGTCCAGATTACGTGGTGAAGCTAAACGTTGCAGTATGTATCGGTACCGCCGCCGTTTACGTCAGCGTTTACTCTCACACGCCTCTGCCCATCGCAGAGACCAGTCTTGTCATATAGCTTTTTGTTCATCATTTTCAGCAACTGTTTTTGTGGAATGCCGATGTGAAGAAACGGTATACTACTTGCGTTAAAAATTGTTTTTTAACGCAACTGGTGTGCTGTTGTTGGCCGGCCGCGGTGGTCTCGTGGTTCTAGACGCGCAGTCCGGAACCATGTGACTGCTACGGTCGCAGGTTCGAATCCTGCCTCGGGCATGGATGTGTGTGATGTCCTTAGGTTAGTTAGGTTTAAATAGTTCTAAGTTCTAGGGTACTGATGACCACAGCAGTTGAGTCCCATAGTGCTCAGAGCCATTTGAACCAATTTTTGCTGTTCTTGACATCGAAAATCTTGTTATTCCATTCACACCGTCACCCTCCAGTACAATTGGACTTCTTTTTTGTGCCGTCTATACTTACTTCACACATTCAAAGAGAAAGACTGGACGTGATGAAAGCTCAAGAAGTAGTAACATTCCTTCACTGACTGAAAGTAAAATTATGTTCTACTACAATTTCAAAAGAACAACTTCAAATATTTACCGAAAATTATGAAGAAACATAATATAAATTAAAAATATAGGCACACTGTATTGCAATTTTGATATCGATGTACCGACATATTTGTCGAAAAAATGTCGCCGTTATTACATCGATGTATTTTTTTTAAGTTATAGATATGTAGATGTATCGATATATTGTCAACAGCTTTATCAAGGGCAGATGTTTTGGATGTGTGAGAGGTCTGTAGAATGTGCTCTCTAGGGCAACAGTCCAACAGACTCTGTATCGAGGTACGACAGCCCGGGCAAAATGCGCTCATGCGTTGTCTTGTTGAGACATAATATTATGGAAACCACGTAAATATGGCACAGCCAGCACCTTAATCACGTCAGAAATATAATTGTTACCGTTCAGATTAGTGATTATGCGAATCAAAGGTGATCGTGTTGTGTACGCAATAAGATCCCATACCATCACAACAGGTGTTTGGCGCTTGTGACGATGACGAATACAATCTAGCAAAGTTACATGTCTCCACATACGGATACGTTAATCATGATGCTGAATGCTGAGTTGGCATTCGTTCGACAACACGATTTGGCGGCCCTTCATGTATTGTTGGCTGTACGACTGTCAGCGCATCTCTCCCTGCTGCAGCATCGAGGAAAGCCGCATAGCAATGATATGGCGGAATGATAAGCCGCCGTCTCGATAGGGCACGATCCTGCCACTGTCTAATTCCAGCATGCGCCGGCAGGTGTCTCCCCTTCTTACACGAGGTTACAGGCTCTCCACACGAGGCAGAACACTAGTGATGGGCTAAAATGCGATTTTCCGAAAACAGTGATTTCTGTGAATGCTACTTTTCAGTATCTGTTACTCTTAACTGTAATTTGTCGCAATTAAGAGTCGCAGTTAAGGAACCTACGTCGTGTATCCCTCCACCACTGCTACTTCTGCGACTTGTGCGACTTGTGCGACTTGTGCGACTTGTGCGACTTGTGCGACTTGTGCGACTTCTGCTACTTCTGCAATTTCTGTGACATCTGCGATTTCTGCTACTTCTGCGATTTCTGTGACTCCTGCGATTTCTGCGACTTACCACCGTATGAAAAAGTTACATCTGTCCACACAGAAAACTGCATCTCAACAAACCTGTCATTAGTAAGTATGTTTTAAGTTTGTTCTTCCGTTGGCTTTAATTATGTAT
Organism: Schistocerca gregaria; assembly: GCF_023897955.1. Classification (NCBI taxonomy): domain Eukaryota; kingdom Metazoa; phylum Arthropoda; class Insecta; order Orthoptera; family Acrididae; genus Schistocerca; species Schistocerca gregaria. The sequence continues at coordinate 150,756,642 of NC_064926.1, read as the reverse complement.
TAAAGAAACAACTGTGAAAATATTAAGAGCGTAATTAATATTTAAGTTGCCATACAGTACCATAGTAGTTCTTGTTTAGAAAATGAATTCTAACATATTGTTATGTTTTCACTTTAAACTTCCGAGCTGATAGGCCGTGGTCGAAGTATAAAACTCTCTCCTGACGTTTCGTCTCCGACTGCGGGAGACATCCTCGGAGGTAAAGCAGCGAACTGCGAAGAGAACTCGAGGAAGCGGTGATTACATAGACAGTACAGAGGGCGCCACTGTTGATCACGTGGCGTCGGCTATGAGATTGTCTCTGGTAATGCCAACATTCTCGATTGAAACTAATCGATCGTCACTCTTGCGCTGCAACGCTGACACCCAAATTTTATCCAGTTTAACACCTTCGTCTTTCCTGTTAAAATTAGTGCGATGTTTATCAATCTCGATAGCCTCTCTATACAAGCGTGCATAATAATGCGAGGTTTTTGATATGACGCTCGTCTCGCTGAATTTTATTTCATGATCACCTTCCTGGTAAACGTGTTCCGCTACGGCCGATTTATCCGTGTGACCCAGGCGGCAATTCCTCTTATGTTCAACAAGACGGGTGTTCACACTTCTCTTGATGATACCGATGTAAACCTGTCCACAACTACCAGTAATTTTATATACCCCCGGTGTAGCCACAGCGTGTCGTTCATCTTTTGAGGACCTTAAAAATTCTTTTATTTTCCTGGTGGGTCTGAAAATAGTTTCCACCCAATACTTGCCTAAAAGTTTCCCAATGAGGTCTGTGACATTACTAATGAACGGAAGAAAAACTTTGCCCTTGGACGACTGTTGTTCGTCGTTACTCCTTATTCTCTGCCTAGAGCGAAGTGCTCGATCTAAATCCTTGTTAGAATAGCCATTCTTCACGAAAGTTGAACGTAGATGTTCAATCTCATCTTTTAAATAAACAAGTTGACAAAGTTTGTACGCCCTGTCTACCAAAGTTTTCATTACACTTTTTTTTTGTTTAGGGTGGTGGTTTGATTCTTTGTGTAGACGACGATCAGTATGTGTGGCCTTTCTATGCACCTTATGGCCCAACGTTCCGTCCCGTCGCTTAACCACAGACACATCCAGGAAGTTCAATTGCCCATTCCTTTCCGTCTCCATGGTGAATTGGATTTTCGGATTAGTGCTGTTTAAATGTGTCAGGAAGGCATCCAACTCCTCTGCTCCGTGTGTCCATACTACGAACGTATCATCGACATAGCGATACCATCTGGCTGGTCTCTTACTGGCAGTATGCAACGCCCGTTGTTCAAAAGTCTCCATAAATAAGTTAGCCACAGCAGGAGTGAGAGGACTGCCCACAGCCACCCCGTCAATCTGTTCATAAAAGTTATTATTGTATTGAAAGTAGGTTGTGGTGAGGCAGAGTCGGAATAATGCCACAATATCGGTAGGAAAAATATCCGCTATTCGTAAGATAGCATCGTTTACCGGAATCATGGTAAATAACGACACAACGTCATATACCGGGGGTATACAAAATTCCTTGTAGTTGTGGACAGGTTTACATCGGTACCACAAAGAGAAGTGTGAACACCCGTCTTGTTGAACATAAGAGGAATTGCCGCCTGGGTCACACGGATAAATTGGCCGTAGCGGAACACGTTTACCAGGAAGGTGATCATGAAATAAAATTCAGCGAGACGAGCGTCATATCCAAAACCTCGCATTATTATGCACGCTTGTATAGAGAGGCTATCGAGATTGATAAACATCTGGATAATTTTAACAGGAAAGACGAAGGTGTTAAACTGGATAACATTTGGATGTCAGCGTTGCATCGTAAACGTGACGATCGATTACTTTCAATCGAGAATGTTGGCATTATCAGAGACAATGTGATAGCCGACGCCACGCGATCGACTGTGGCGCCCTCTGTACCGCCTATATAATCAGCGCTTCCTAGAGTTCTCTTCGCAGTTCGCCGCTTTACCTCCGCGGATGTCTCGCGCAGTCGGAGACGAAACGTCAGGAGAGAGTTTTATACTTCGACCACGGCCTATCAGCCCGGAAGTTTTAAGTGAAGACAATACCGGCCGTGAAAGCTTACATTGTATGATATTGTTATGTTCACAGGTACCCGAATTACATTTAGTCACTCAGTGAAGTGATAACTCAAAATATCATTGTCAACAGAACGGCACAAATTGCCACTGCTCTTTAGACCGTTTTCGTCAGACGAGAGGTTAGTTTCTAAGTGTTTCGATGGACTTAATTACTTCAGTGAGATCGTTCTTGCACATGTGAAATATACCCCATTGAGTGGCTTTCATTACAGCAAATATTAGCAATCTACTCTGTCAATTATATTGGTTGTAATTAGTGACAGCAAAAATTGTTTAATAATCCTTGTGATTTTGCAGACACCGTTCTGACTCTGATTACTGGTTGTTGTACGTATCTATCCACATCAGGCTTTTGAGAGACTCGTGAAGATTCAAGACAAGTCTTAGAGGATTTTAGCGGTTTAAAAGTGACATAATTGTGAAATAAGTGTGCAAATGAGTGATTAAACTGTGTTTTATTGAACATGTTGTGCGATTTTAAAGGAATAATAAATGTTAAATACAGTGAGTCAATAATGAAAATCTCATTTTCCACATGTTAAGCCGTCCTTCACCCGTAATTTTCCGCCACTTATTTATTGGTAAACACTTGTTGGAGAGTGACATGCCGACCCCCCCCCCCCACCCTTTCTCCATAATCTTGGTATGACACTGACCTGTAACATATCCCGAAGTCTACAATATGCATTTGGAGTCTGTTAATATGAAAGTGGAATGTACAGATCTTCCAGTTAAATCAGGAATAGCTTAAGTGCATTACTTGAAAGTAACACAGGAAAAGCTTACTTATGTAGGTTGTAGTAGTGTTGGCAAAAAGTTCTTGTGTGTGAAGTTGCCATGTAGAACACCAGGTGTAAAACTTTTCTCCCGAGTCTTGAACTGTGTCGGAACAAAAATGAGGCATTCATATGACTCACTAATACTGTTTTCATTTCACTACACTTATACAGATGTCTTAATTCTGCTGTGTTAACATTGTAAAGTCCTGTAGGCATGTGGAGTATTAACCAAAACTGTCATATTGGAAGCAGAATCAAACACATTTGTTACTTTACTATTTTCAGGAGAAAAAGGCAATGTTGCTTCTTATTAATACAATACATTCAGAGTCACAGCTGTGTTTGACCAACCATATCTGATGCTGAATGTGCATGTCGTCATATAATATGAAGGGCTTATTTCAATAGTGGTACAAGTCCATTACCTCCACTTTTCTGTCTATAATGCTTCTGAAATCAATGATCCAAACAATCATAAATAAAGGTTCATGTCTAGCAAGAAGCCAATGCTTGAATATTTCTGGTACCTCAACTACAGATTTTTCAGCGCTCATTTAACTTTACGACTCTGTATCTCAAAATGAACAAAAATGGACTAGCACCACTATTGAAATAAGCACTTCATATGCACGCACAGCACATCGATCTCGTGAGGCACAAGGCTCTTATAACGAAGTACGTACGTTGGTCAACAGATGGTACTAGGAAAAGAATGTTAACTGCGCTTTTCAGTTGCTACTTGCGACTCTTCGTTGCGACTTGTCACTGAAATCGCAGAAAGCAGTACGGAATTCGGCCAACAGATGGCTTACAGCGTTGAATGTGAAATGCTACTTGCGACTGCTAACTGTGACTGAAATCGCAGATAGATTTTGTAAAATTGTTATTGTGATATCTGTGACTTCTCAGTCACTGTGATTTCTAACAGATACGCGATTTCCTGCCCACCACTACAGAACACCATCTTCTCATAAACAAACGACATTCAAATGCGATTTCTGAAACAGAAATCCGCTGCGCAATGTTTCCTTGCATACAGAATGAGCATGGCATTTCTACTACATACCTTGTGAGCTGTGCTGAAATATGAATCTTAAAACAGACTTTAAAACTGCAGTAAGGTAGCTCAAAAATATTGCCTAGTTTTTGGTGAATTTCTTTGTTGTTTCTTCTCATGAAGCATTTCGGGATTACCCAGCATCTGATGACCTGATAACAAATAAGATTTATCTTTACATATGGTAGATATTACAGAGTCTCATAGTGACCATTACAATAAAACAACAGTCAAGAGTAATAAAACGAGAACATCCGATACATATCCCTGACTTCATTGCGTGGGTTACGTTCAGGGTACTTGGTCAAGTAAACAACTTCGCATACAATTATAAAAATCAGATGGCTCGGAGCAAAAAAGGTTCAAATGGTTCTGAGCACTATGGGACTTAACATCTGTGGTCATCAGTCCCCTAGAACTTAGAACTACTTAAACCTAACTAACCTAAGGACATCACACACATCCATGCCCGAGACAGGATTCGAACCTGCGACTGTAGCGATACTCTTATACAGAAACGTCCAATTAAGCAGTGATCCACGATCTGATTCATTGGCAATTTTTACAAGGAATATACTGAATAACATTAAGCAAAATATTGGCGCTCAGCACACATATATGTGCATCAACGCCACGTCTTCTTCTGCAGTGCAGACAGTTCGGCTTGACGCTACAGTTCTACTCTTACGCCTATTAGGTTTCTCATTGGCATTAGATTTTTAATTGATGAACCTTAAGCTTCAATCAACGACACATGTCAGAGTCGTGCTGTATGTATGTATTGTATGGTACGCATCGGAGGTTCACATTTTATTACTTTTGACTCGTTTTACTGTAATGACCACTGTACGACTTTTGTAATATCTACCGTATGTATAAAGAAATTTTGTTTATATGTATCAGGTCATCACAATAAATCTATGAATATTTTTGAGCAGCCTTACTGCATTTTAAAAGTCTATTTTACGATTTCTGTGGGAATGGTTGCATTCCTCTTTAAGGATTTTCAGTCGGATTAAGAAATACCAATCATTTACGAATGTAAGCATGAAGAACGCTTCACGCCATTTTGCCATTTGTTATATGTCGCCATCATGTTGTTGCAACTGTAATTGGCACTCATGCATTACATCTATCTTTACATTAATATTATACACAGTCCCGTCGCATTAATATGTTCGACATTGTAAGACGTCTTGCTCTCCTGACCTTCATTGCTTACATATTCCGCCCTCACAGTCATATTCCGCACATCAAGACGCTTCATTCTAACCCAAACTCGGTAAGATAAAGTCAATGTCGTATGAATTCATGTAAACGATATGCAAATAACTAATAAATCGCAAGTGCGCACCGTGGTTGAAATACTCGAGGCTGGCGTACACACATACATTCCAGACACGACGGTCACAGGAGCTTTTAGTTCGAGACGGGCAACCGCACGCAAGGAGGCCGGTCCCAAACCCATCTACGTCGGCCGGTGGACGTCCGTGTAGCGGACCGCGTGGGCCCGAGTGAAAAGGAGGAACAACCCCGTGTTGGGCTTAAAAGCACATTCCGCTACATTGTGTGGGAGCGGCCAGCCTACGCATTCTTTACACATAGCACGCAGTTTCAGAGATTTTCACAGGGAGACAGCAAACGCCAAAGGCCGATACTACAGATTTCCAGATTGGCCGTCTTAAACGAAACGTCATTTAGAAGAGCAATGCTGATTGGCAGACGATATTTATGACGCCTTGAGCTGAAGGAGTAATGGGCGAGACCGAAAGATATACCCCTTCACGTCTGGTGTGGAGAGGCGCCGTTCCGTCTCTCTATATTGAGTCCTTGCAATTAAGCGTTGTTCACTGTGTTGGCTGACACTTATTGTGCGGAGTGAACGGACTGAGTTATAGTTAAACACCTGCGAGTGAATTTTTGAGTGGCATCGCGGTGGACTGGCTATCTGACCGGTGTACCACTCCAATAGTTAGACTAGGGGCGAATAGGAATCCTTGACTTCATCAAGGCGTATGGAGAGTTTGATTGGCGAGGGTCAATCCAGATAGAACGAGAGTTATCTTATTTGTCAGCAGCGAGCAGCGCAGACAGCAGTCATCGCAGCTTACGGTATTGAGCGCTACAGCTCTAGCGAGCCCCATATTTTCTCCACAACAGTACTCTTAACTGCATTTTACACGCGACAGCCTCGACCGTTCCTAGCAAACATTATAACGGATAATTATTGAAGTTGAGTAGGCGTGCCTCTCAGCCATTCTGCCAAGTCAATAACAATCTTAAACTTTGTATAGAAAGGCCGGCCGCGGTGGCCGTGCGGTTCTGGCGCTGCAGTCCGGAACCGCGGGACTGCTACGGTCGCAGGTTCGAATCCTGCCTCGGGCAGGGGTGTGTGTGTGTGATGTCCTTAGGTTAGTTAGGTTTAAGTAGTTCTATGTTCTAGGGGACTTATGACCTAAGATTTTGAGTCCCATAGTGCTCGGAGCCATTTGAACCATTCTGAACTTTGTATAGAAATTTCATTAGAGAATCCTATCTTTGAGAGGTAACTTCACATTCCGAAAAGAACCAGGAGATAACTTGTTCAATTCATAACTAAAAGTGCCATTGTGATTTCTCAGAATTTTTGCAAAATAAATAACTTTCGTTAGTTTCATGTTTTTCGTACACTAACTAGCACATCTCCAGCACCCAAGTATCCCACTAGTTACGTAACAAAATTTTGTGAATTTTTGCGTCATTTCCTTACAGCGGACGACTGCACAAGATATTTATTGCTGAAAGTTTTTCAGGCATTTCTCATTAGAACGTTAGGATCGTCTGTCTGACTTCTGTAGTAGTGTGGGGGTGGAAATTGCATCTTGCGGGAGCCACAGGGTAAAGGGTACATCTCAGATTAATCCGTTGCGCAGAATAACAGAATCTCAGATCAACCCCACGCTCACAACATTAACGTGAAGGGTATATATATGTCAGAGGACGCAGAAAAACAGTGCAGTCGTCGTAATGCGGGAAGGAGCAATTTATCTGACGTCCAGAACTGTAAGGTCATTCACTTGCGAGGCACGGGTAGAAGTATTTGCGAAACGGCAAAGGTGGTAAACTGTTCGTGTGCCGCCGTGGTTGAAGTGTACTGTGCGTGGCAAAATGGTGCAGAGGAAGCTGGGGTGCATCATCGCCCATAGGTGACGGGGTCAACGATGGCTTCGGAGATGTGTGCAGGCGAATTGACGTGTAACTGTTGAGGAACTGACCAGCCAGATAAACCAGGAGGATATCATGTATCCTCAACGACTGTTCAGCGAATGTAATTGTGTATGGGTCTCCGCAGCAGGCACGTGATTCATGCGCCATTGGTTACTGCCGTTCACCGGCGACGAAGCCTGGAATTTGCACACCAATATCGAATCTGGAGAACCACTGAGTGGCGGAAGGTGGTCCTTCCAGACAAATCACGTCTTTTATTCCAGCGGACAGATGGCCGTTGTGAAAGGACTCTACTGGGATACACTTATATGTGGCACCCTAATATTGTAGTGATACTAATGTAAACAAAAATGAAACTATTATATTGTAAACGATGTATGTTTCTGATGAGCTCTATAAAGCGGATCGCTGACTTTGCACGACCGCAGAGCCAAAGATACTGCTTCTGGTATGAGATTGTATGGGGTGTTCAAAAAGTCTCTCCGCAGTGCCGTATGATAGCCGCGTTTGCCGTATGCCGCAGTGAATATATGGAAATGAAACTCAGTGAAATACAAGTTATTAATTTATCGAATATTCATTTTTACTTACAAATTTTCACATTAAATGTTGAAAGTGTCCTCCCTGTTGTTGAATACACAATTCAGTTCGGCTAATAATGTTTGCCAGCCGGGGTGGCCGAGCGGTTCTAGGCGCTACAGTGTGGAACCGCGCGACCGCTATGGTCGCAGGTTCGAATCCTGCCTCGGGCACGGATGTGTGTGATGTCCTTAGGTTAGTAAGGTTTAAGTAGTTCTAAGTTCTAGGGGACTGATGACCTTAGAAGTTAAGTCCCATAGTGCTCCGAGCCTTTTGAACCATTTTTATTTTAATCATGTTTCCAAATACAAGCTGCAACATTTCTTCTGTAGCAGAAGCAGTGAAGGTGAATATCGCTGTTTTCAATTCACTGATGGATTTTGGACGGTTTTTATAGACAGTTGCTTTCGCTGCACCCCAGAAGAAAAAGTCAGACGGTGTTAGGTCAGGCGATCGTGGAGGCCAAAGTCCCTGTGAAATTATGCGATCACCAAAAACATCAGCAAACAGTGACACTGAAACGTGAGCTGTATGCGCAGTTGCACCCATCTTGTCGAAAATAACCGTCCAGTATTTCACTTAACACAAGCTCTCCTATGAATGGGCACAGAATATCACTGCAGTATCGTTGTGTGTTTATTGTTTCGTTGAAAAATATGGACCCACAATCCGACGTCTAGAAATTGCAATCCAAACTCCTCTTTTCACAGAATGAATACACAATGTATTTGCAGTACTCCACATACGAGAATTTTGCTAGTAAATGAAACCACGCTTCATCAGTGAAAATCTTTTCATTAAGAACATCCCTTCCATTTTGTTGAACGAAGTTTTGGAGCGATTGACAATAATGCAGCCTCTTGCCATGATCAGTATTTTTCAGTTCTAGCACGACTGTCACTTTGTATGGGAAAAGTTCTAATTTTTTCCTATGAACTGTATTGGGCGTTCCGACACTAACTCTGATTTCCTGGGCGAGTTTTTTTACTTACTTGTTCGGACTCATGGACATTTTATAGAAAATGTCGAGTAGTTTATCCTCAGACAAAACGCTAGGACGACCACTTCTCGGTCCATCTGTCACTGAACCCGTACTTCGAAATTTGTTAATCAAATCTCGCACAGTATCGCGATGTGGGACTGTTGTCTCCAGGTAAACTGAATTCAATGTCTGACGAACTGAAACTGTGTATTTACCGCCAGCTTTGAAGACTTGTTCGACTAAAGACACACGTTCTTCAGTGGTTAGCATTTTAACAGTGACCAAAACGAAACAAAAATAAGGTTCAAATGGCTCTGAGCACTATGGGACTTAACATCTATGGTCATCAGTCCCCTAGAACTTAGAACTACTTAAACCTAACTAACCTAAGGACATCACACAGCACCCTGTCATTACGAGGCAGAGAAAATCCCTGACCCCGCCGGGAGTCGAACCCGGGAACTCGGGCGCGGGAAGCGAGAACGCTACCGCACGACCACGAGCTGCGGACAACGAAACAAAAACGAACAAAGGAAATAAACTTAAACGTTCACGTCAACATGTAACGACACACACCAACGATACTACTGACGCAGGCTGAGATAAACGAAACAGTGGAATGTCGGCAGAGTCCACTTGAAGGGAAGTGGCCGGTATTACACTATCAAATTTCTTTGTCAAAGATTTTATCAAAGATGTGATCAAATATTCCGTCAAATATATTTGGCAAAGATCTTTGACGTAGCGTTAGAAGGGGCATTACACTGTCATCAAAGTTTTCGTCAAAGTTCAAGATGGCTGACAACAACTTGTTATTAACCGCAGCAGTTGCACGTACCGCAATTGCATTGTGTGCGCATGCGGAAAAGAAGTGGGGGAAAAAAAGGAACCATACATACGAGGTTGACAGTGTTAAATTCCTCTGCGATTACAACTTGCTAATAAATTCAGTTGGGAGGAGCACACCACAGAACTGCAGAAACGCCTTCACAAATCTGTATTTGCAATTCGAGTGTAAGCAGGCATAGGCAACATAAAAATGAAAAAGCTTGCACACTTTGCTTACTTCCATTCCATAATGTCATATGGTATAATATTTTAGGGTAAATGTTCAAGTCAAACAAAAGTTTTCAGATCCCAAAATCGTGTAATACGTATTATTTGTGGAGTAAATTCACAGACGTCCTGCAGAAACCTCTCCAAAGAACTGGGTAAACTAACTAATGCCTCTCAGTATATTTACTCGTTAATGAAATTTGTCCAACAAACAGTTCAGTTCATACATACAATACCAGGAACAAAAATGATCTGCACAAGGACTTAAAAGCACTTACTTTAGTTCAAAAAGGGGTCCACTACTCAGAAACACTCATCTTCAATAATTTGCCAGCAAACATAAAAAATTTAGTTACAAATAAAGATCAGTTTAGAAGGAGCCTGAAAGACTTACTAGTGGCCAACTCCGTCTACTACGCTGACGAAATTTGTAATACAAACAAATGATGTATTGTAGTTATTCATACTATTAGTGTTGTTATTTCAGCTTTAAAAAAATTGACATGTTGCACATCCAAGAGGATCTCCTCAGCACGGATCTATGGAACGAAAAACTAATCTAATCTGGGTGAAGCCGTGGTTTTTACGACGACACAATAAAAGTACTCAACGAAACTTGTTATGTGAGTTTACAGTGGAAGATTTCAAGTCGTACATCAATTACTTAAGAATGGATGAGCATACATTTCTGTATGTGCTCAGTAAAGTATATCCTCATATCACAAAGCACTTAAAAACTGCTACATCTTCAGAAGACTGGCTCACTGTAACACTCCGATTCCTTGCTGCAGGAGAAGGCTATGTTCGGTTAGGTTAGGTCAGGTCTCGAATTCTCTTAATCTATTTTTGTATTCAAGGTGCCTCACGTTGTAAAGCGCCTCATCAGCTTCATACATCTCTATTAATTTTGTAGTTGTTGGCACACACCAATTGCATTTACCGGCAATGTTTATAAAAACCCTACAGACGACAGCACGCTGCAGCGATGCTAGCGCTCCATGTGGTAACATGTCACATTGCAGTGAACAGAAGACCAGCGATTTCTTTGATCAAATCTACAGCGAGGCCCTTGATTTAATCAAATATTGGACGAAATTTGACAAAGTTCCTGTTACACCATCAGATATCTCTGACAAAGATTTTTGACAAAGATATTTGGAACGAAATTTGATAGTGTAATACTGGCCTAACCCAGGCAAGCGAACAATGATACGGCAAGCGCGGCTAACAATCATGCGGCACTGCGAAGAGACTTTTTGAACACCCCGTAGTGTTGGGGTAAGAGAGTAGGCAGTTTTTGTGGTGCGCTCTGTAAAGCCACCAAGTGTTACATTATAATGTAGGAATTTTCTCTAACCAATATTTTGTGTTACACCGCACCAAAAATAGACAGTTACAATGACGAGTGATTTTATAATGGAATGATTAAGTTAAATGTTGAAATGTAAATTTAATTGTGACAAGATAGCATTTCTGGACTGCTATTACAAAGAAGCTTTGAAGTACACGTATTATCGTAAATACAAATGTGGTAGCAGAAGTTTTCTCGCAATTAAGGTAAAAATGTTAATTTTTTGTTACTTTCCCTTTGCCAGCGCGTTAGAGTAAATGAGTTGGCTGGTAACTGGTAACAGTGAGTTGTATGCTGAGTACCCCAGAATGTACGTAAACGGATTTATGTATAGATTAATTAGATAGTTGACTCGGTAATGTTTCTAAGGTGTGTTAATAAAGTTATACGTAATTTTAAGATTTGTCTTTATGCTTTTTAGTGATGTTAGATAATACTTGCTGTACAAATCTCATTGTTTGTGACTAAGTTGTAAAGTAAGGTTTTCATTTACTAAGAAGAATGTAATTTTTCTGAGTAATGTGATTTCAGTTTTAGATGTTCTGAAAAGCCAAACTTACTTCGAATACAACTTCAGTATTGAAAAGGCCAGTGATATTCACCCAAATCACTACCACCTCCCTGTCCAGGTCCTAAGTTTCTTAAAGACATTGAATTTTTCTTAAATGTTTTCATTTATCAGCCAAAAAAAATTCCTGTATATTTCAATGTATTACGACCAGCATTGCACACCGCTGAGCCTGTAGCTAGTGTATTTTACTTTTGTTCAAGAGAGAGCAGAATATATCGCGATCCACCGTTGCTGCTTTAGAGGACCATTTTATTTATTTGTGATGTGCCCAGGGACCAAAGTTATCAGTTTTGAACAGGGCTAGAGGATTCAGTACCTAAGGGGCTGATGTATTTTTCTGTGGCTGTATTTCTACATTTGTATTGGGAGTTGCATTGCCCAGTCAGTTCGTATAAGGTTTTTGCTAACAGTAGCACAGAGTAAACACACCACTTGCAGTTACAACACGCTACAAAGATGGTTCTACAGGAACCGCAACTGGTCATATGAATAAACATTTTTGCAATCAAGACAGATTACAAGTAAAATCGTATAGACAGCAACCTCAGCAGTATTATCTGCCAACAGTTATGTTCCATTTACACTATCAGTTTGTTTCAATACACGCCTACTCTTTAAGAGGTGAAACCCCATACTGACTCTCTTACAACCCACTTGGCTTATTGTTTTAATAAACAACAGGCGCTTATAAGAAGCAAGAACCCATCTATAATGTCGTGTTTTGGGAAGAATGTTCATATATTCTCGAATCCAAAGTTTGCATGTACACAGAGAAGAGAAATTAAATACCGTATGCTTACTTCCGGGCAAAATTATGATTCAGTGCCGATTATATCACTTAACGCAAAATGCGTTGCAGCGCTTTTGTGTGTAGTTTTAATGTAAACGAATATACACCGGATAGTAGGAATGCTAAAGACTATGTTACGCAGTTGTCTGATGAGTCCTTCTACGGCACATACTGGACGTGGAAAGTTCTGCAATAGATGGTAGAGAAGGTCGTGATTGTACCGTGTGGAAGAGCGAATGAGAACGTTTTGCTGATGTTTTTCTTTCACCTTAACGGGTAGATACAGGTATACAGGAAACTGAAGTAATGTGACAGTGATAAAATAGGTTCTTGGCTGAGAGGTTCATTTTAATACATACGTTTCAGTAGTAGCTAAAACTCAAGTAGAATATACATAAATAAGTTGTTTTGTCAATGGTGGAGGGGAGAATTCCATGAGACTTCAGAACTACAATGATGGGTAAACGGGAAACATTAAAAACTAGATAAAAATCCCGCGAATGGGCCATTTTTTTTATTTTCCTTGACATTTCTCCAGTCTAAGTTTGTATCTAGACGGCATAATATATATATATATATATATATATATATATATATATATATATATATATATATATATATATATATTAGTAAAATACAAACTGTTTCTCCTCTCCTTGCTGGAGATCTCGTTTTCGTCTTTGATTAATATCTTCATCTGAAGATGGCGTTAGAACAGAGACTATTTAATGGATAAAAACTGTTCATTCGCCAGAAGTATTCCTCTTTGTAGTGCATTTTCTCATCGTCACAGTTCTAAACTGTCGAATTCTCCAACTACCTTGCTACGGAGCTTAATGAAAGTATCTTACAACAAGAAGATATTCCTGAACATTTCACAGAAAAGGTCAAATATGTAAACAAACAGACAAGGAGAAACCGTAATTAATCTGCAGAATAATTGCGTGCCGCAGTCTGAAATTTTGACACTGAGAGAGAGAGACAGAGAGAGAGAGAGAAAGTCGTAACTGAAACATCTTTTCATGCAGCTAAAGCACGAAAGTTAGGTTTCTACCTCTCTCACACTTCGTTTCCATATGAAAATTAACTGGCTAGCAATACAGAAACGAGGGAAGCGTTTTTCCCTATGAAGTGACAATTTCCGAATAATGAAAAAAATCCAGTGGGTCTGATGAAGTTGAGTGTCAGAAGTAGTAACTTACACATATTGTACGTTGTACTTGCCGACTGATCGCCACCGCACGTGAAAGCGTGGTGGCGGGGTGGAGGGGGGGGGGGGAGGAGAGAGAAGAGTGGGTGGGATGGATTCCTAGGGGCGCAGCCTGCGGCGACGGCGGCAAGATGGGCGTTGGTGCCTTTCGCTGCCAGGGTTACATACAACCTGAGGAGGTAGCGAGAGACACGAGAGTGCCGAGGCGCTCCTGGCGGCAGTTTACGTAAGCTAGGGAGCGAGTCGTTAGCTGTCGCAGCTAAGAGATGGCGCGGAGCGGCACAGTTCACAGCGCGGTAACTCCAACTGCGCAGCACGAGGTGCTGAAAACAGGCATCTATAACAGCTGTTTATATACATCGATTATATTCCAGGGTGGGACATGTTACGCTGAAACGAATGAGAAACTTCTCTTCATTGTATAGTCTATGCTGCGATAGAGTGAAAAATAAGTTTGTTCCATGTTTTAGTTTTTGTTTTCAGGCGTCTTTACCGCAGTAGCAGTTTTACAAGTAATGTAGGTTATATACAGTCTTTTACAACTGTAATGTACTCTGTCTACATAACATTTTAATTAGAGTGACAAACGACGGTATATAACTGTCATTACCTGTAAGTTAATTCCATTTTAAGACTAATATTTAGCAACTTTCCGTACTCTCACACAGCTTCTGAGAACGACCAGCGTGATGAGAATCGCTGGTGGTCGTGCGCCATTTTCAACTTACGATCGTTGATCTGTGTAATCTTTTTGTTAATGTTACAGTGTACAAACATTTAGGTTTCCTGAAATAACAACGGATGATAACATAAGATGGAATACACTAAGAAATTCAAAAAAGGTTAGAATTTGCTATGAAATAACACAGTTCAATATACAAGGTAGTACAATTATGAAGACGCAGATGTCGTTTGTGTCATTAAATTACTACATTAATCTGAGAAACTGAGGGAAAAAGAAACATACAACTACGTGCTACTCTCACGGGAATATAAGAAATTATTGATCTTAGTGGAAAGTGCGAGAAGTGTGATGACAATTCCTGTTGTTGTTGTTGTTGTCTTCAGTCCTGAGACTGGTTTGATGCAGCTCTCCATGCTACTCTATCCTGTGCAAGCTGCTTCATCTCCCAGTACCTACTGCAACCTACATCCTTCTGAATCTGCTTAGTGTACTCATCTCTCGGTCTCCCTCTACGATTTTTACCCTCCACGCTGCCCTCCAATGCTAAATTTGTGATCCCTTGATGCCTCAAAACATGTCCTACCAACCGATCCCTTCTTCTAGTCAAGTTGTGCCACAAACTTCTCTTCTCCCCAATCCTATTCAATACCTCCTCATTAGTTACGTGATATATCCACCTTATCTTCAGTATTCTTCTGTAGCACCACATTTCGAAAGCTTCTATTCTCTTCTTGTCCAAACTAGTTATCGTCCATGTTTCACTTCCATACATGGCTACACTCCAAACAAATACTTTCAGAAACGACTTCCTGATACATAAATCTATATTCGATGTTAACAAATTTCTCTTCTTCAGAAACGCTTTCCTTGCCATTGCCAGTCTACATTTTATATCCTCTCTACTTCGACCATCATCAGTTATTTTACTTCCTAAATAGCAAAACTCCTTTACTACTTTGTCTCATTTCCTAATCTAATTCCCTCAGCATCACCCGATTTAATTTGACTACATTCCATTATCCTCGTTTTGCTTTTGTTAATGTTCATCTTATATCCTCCTTTCAAGACACTGTCCATTCCGTTCAACTGCTCTTCCAAGTCCTTTGCCGTCTCTGACAGAATTACAATGTCATCGGCGAACCTCAAAGTTTTTACTTCGTGTCCATGAATTTTAATACCTACTCCAAATTTTTCTTTTGTTTCCTTTACTGCTTGCTCAATATACAGATTGAATAACATCGGGGAGAGGCTACAACCCTGTCTCACTCCTTTCCCAACCACTGCTTCCCTTTCATGCCCCTCGACTTTTATGACTGCCATCTGGTTTCTGTACAAATTGTAAATAGCCTTTCGCTCCCTGTATTTTACCCCTGCCACCTTTAGAATTTGGAAAAGAGTATTCCAGTCAACATTGTCAAAAGCTTTCTCTAAGTCTACAAATGCTAGAAACGTAGGTTTGCCTTTTCTTAATCTTTCTTCTAAGATAAGTCGTAAGGTCAGTATTGCCTCACGTGTTCCAACATTTCTACGGAATCCAAACTGATCCTCCCCGAGGTCTGCATCTACCAGTTTTTCCATTCGTCTGTAAAGAATTCGCGTTAGTATTTTGCAGCCGTGGCTTATTAAACTGATAGTTCGGTAATTTTCACATCTGTCAGCACCTGCTTTCTTTGGGATTGGAATTATTATATTCTTCTTGAAGTCTGAAGGTATTTCGCCTGTCTCATACATCTTGCTCACCAGCTGGTAGAGTTTTGTCATGACTGGCTCTCCCAAGGCCGTCAGTAGTTCTAATGGAATGTTGTCTACTCCGGGGGCCTTGTTTCGACTCAGGTCTTTCAGTGCTCTGTCAAACTCTTCACGCAGTATCGTATCTCCCATTTCGTCTTCATCTACATCCTCTTCTATTTCCATAATATTGTACTCAAGTACATCGCCCTTGTATAAACCTTCTATATACTCCTTCCACCTTTCTGCCTTCCCTTCTTTGCTTAGAACTGGGCTGCCATCTGAGCTCTTGATATTCATACACGTGGTTCTCTTCTCTCCAAAGGTCTCTTTAATTTTCCTGTAGGCAGTATTTATCTTACCCCTAGTGAGATAAGCTTCTACATCCTTACATTTGTCCTCTACCCATCCCTGTTTAGCCATTTTGCACTTCCTGTCGATCTCATTTTTGAGACGTTTGTATTCCTTTTTGCCTGCTTCATTTACTGCATTTTTATATTTTCTCCTTTCATCAATTAAATTCAATATTTCTTCTGTTACCCAAGGATTTCTAGCAGCCCTCGTCTTTGTACCTACTTTATCCTCTGCTGCCTTCACTACTACATCCCTCAGAGCTACCCATTCTTCTTCTACTGTATTTCTTTCCCCTATTCCTGTCAATTGTTCCCTTATGCTCACTCTGAAACTCTGTACAACCTCTGGTTCTTTCAGTTTATCCAGGTCCCATCTCCTTAATTTCCCACATTTTTGCAGTTTCTTCAGTTTTAATCTACAGGTCATAACCAATAGATTGTGGTCAGAGTCCACATCTGCCCCTGGAAATGTCTTACAACTTAAAACCTGGTTCCTAAATCTCTGTCTTACCATTATATAATCTATCTGATACCTTTTAGTATCTCCAGGGTTCTTCCACGTATACAACCTTCTTTCATGATTCTTAAACCAAGTGTTGGCTATGATTAAGTTGTGCTCTGTGCAAAATTCTACTAGGCGGCTTCCTCTTTCATTTCTTAGCCCCAATCCATATTCACCTACTATGTTTCATTCTCTCCCTTTTCCTACACTCAAATTCCAGTCACCCATTACTATTAAATTTTCGTCTCCCTTCACTATCTGAATAATTTCTTTTATTTCATCGTACATTTCTTCAATTTCTTCATCATCTGCAGAGCTAGTTGGCATATAAACTTGTACTACTGTAGTAGGTGTGGGCTTCGTATCTATCTTGGCCACAATAATGCGTTCACTATGCTTTTTTTAGTAGCTTACCCGCATTCCTATTTTCCTATTCATTATTAAACCTACTCCTGCATTACCCCTATTTGATTTTGTGTTTATAACCCTGTAGTCACCTGACCAGAAGTCTTGTTCCTCCTGCCACCGAACTTCACTAATTCTCACTATATCTAACTTTAACCTATCCATTTCCCTTTTTAAATTTTCTAACCTACCTGCCCGATTAAGGGATCTGACATTCCACGCTCCGATCCGTAGAACGCCAGTTTTCTTTCTCCTGATAACGACTGCCTCTTGAGTAGTCCCCGCCCGGAGATCCGAATGGGGGACTATTTTACCTCCGGAATATTTTACCCAAAAGGATGCCATCATCATTTAATCATACAGTAAAGCTGCATGTCCTCGGGAAAAATTACGGCTGTAGTTTCCCCTTGCTTTCAGCCGTTCGCAGTGCCACAACAGCAAGGCCGTTTTGGTCAGTGTCACAGGGCCAGATCAGTCAATCATCCAGACTGTTGCCCCTGCAACTACTGAAAAGGCTGCTGCCCCTCTTCAGGAACCACACGTTTGTCTGGCCTCTCAACAGATACCCCTCCGTTGTGGTTGCACCTACGGTACGGCCATCTGTATCGCTGAGGCACGCAAGCCTCCCCACCAACGGCAAGGTCCATGGTTCATGGGGGGAGGTGACAATTCCTAAGAAATTAAAACGAGGAAGCTATGAAGATACAGAGCTAACATGACGCGTAGAAAATGCTTCAAATGGTTCTGAGCACTACGGGACTTAATATCTGAGGTCATCAGTCCCCTAGAAGTTAGAACTACTTAAACCTAAGGACATCACACACATCCATGCCCAAGGCAGGATTCGAACCTGAGTCCGAAGCGGTCGCACGGTTCCAGACTGTAGCGCCTAGAACTGCTCGGCCACTCCGGCCGGCTGACGTGTAAAAACAAAAGGGTTCAATTGAGTTTCAGCCATGACAATAAATTATTTGTAAAAGATCATTATTATTATCATCCCTATGTCGAAATACTGACACTGATTACACGAATTACCAGTAATTAAATACTTTTTCTTTCACATTCTAGCAATAACGCTCGACACAGTGAAGTGGAGGTTACAGCACGTGTCACGAATGTATGGACATCTTATTCACACACTTCATATATACTTTTATCATGCATCTGTGACAAACTGGGACATATACTCGTATATCGCATCCGCTTAACTAGAAAATGCTCTCCAAGCTGTTGGTAGTTCCTGCAAATAACCAGAAATTGCTTCATTATTTACTTCGCAACAGTGTACGAACAAATTGACAAGAACATACTACAGTAACTACGTAATGCTAGTACACTGCTGTAGGGCCTACACAGTATTTGTAACATTATTGTTATTAGTGGGAGTTGTCAGACGCAGAACACGAGCAACCGGAAGTCTTTCAATATCTGCAAATACAGAAAACAGTAAGGAGTGCAGCAAGTAAGTGATTTACAAACAGTAAGTATGGTGCTCAAACTTTAAAGTGGTAGATTTTAAGTGGAGATGCAAGGAGTGGGCGAAGGAAGGGCCGCTACGGTTCTGAGTGTTACAGAGGAAGTCTGTCCTTCTACATCTACATCCATACTCCGCAGGCCACCTGGCGGGGTGTGGCGGAGGGTACCCTGAGTACCTCTATCGGTTCTCCCTTCTATTCCAGGCTCGTATTGTTCGTGGAAAGAAGGACTGTCGGTATGCTTCTGTGTGGGCTCTAATCTCTCTTATTTTATCCTCATGGTCTCTTCGCGAGATATACGTAGGAGGGAGCAATATACTGCTTGACTCTTCGGTGAAGGTATGTTCTCGAAACTTTAACAAAAGCCCGTACCGAGCTACTGAGCGTCTCTCGTGCAGACTCTTCCACTGGAGTCTATCTATCATCTTCGTAACGCTTTCGCGATTACTAAATGATCCTGTAACGAAGCGCGCTGCTCTCCATTGGATCTTCTCTATCTCTTCTATCAACCCTATCTGGCACGGATCCCACACTGCTGAGCAGTATTCAAGCAGTGGGCGAACAAGTGTACTGTAACCTACTTCCTTTGTTTTCGGATTGCATTTCCTTAGGATTCTTCCAATGAATCTTAGTCTGGCATCTACTTTACCGACGATCAACTTTATATGATCATTCCAGTTTAAATCACTCCTAATGCGTACTCCCAGATAATTTATGGAATTAACTGCTTCCAGTTGCTGACCTGCTATTTTGTAGCTAAATGATAAGGGATCTATCTTTCTATGTATTCGCAGTACATTACACTTGTCTACATTGAGATTCAGTTGCCATTCCCTGCACCATGCGTCAATTCGCTGCAGATCCTCCTGCATTTCAGTACAATTTTCCATTGTTACGACCTATCGATACATCACAGTATCATCTGCAAAAATCCTCAGTGAACTTCCGATGTCATTCACCAGGTCATTTATGTATATTGTGAATAGCAACGGTCCTACGACATTCCCCTGCGGCACAACTGAAATCCCTCTCACTTCGGAAGATTTCTCTCCATTGAGAATGACATGCTGCGTTCTGTTATCTAGGAACTCCTCAATCCAATCTCACAATTTGTCTGATAGTCCATATGCTCTTACTTTGTTCATTAAACGACTGTGGGGAACTGTATCGAACGCCTTGCGGAAGTCAAGAAACACGGCATCTACCTGTGAACCCGTGTCTATGGTCCTCTGAGTCTCGTGGACGAATAGCGCGACCTGGGATTCACACGACCGTATTTTTCGAAACCCTTGCTGATTCCTACAGAGTAGATTTCTAGTCTCCAGAAAAGACATTATACTCGAACATAATACATGTTCCAAATTCTACAACTGATCGACGTTAGAGATATAGGTCTATAGTTCTGCACATCTGTTCGACGTCCCTTCTTAAAAATGGGGATGACCTGTGCCCTTTTCCAACCCTTTGGAACGCTACGCTCTCCTAGAGACCTACGGTACACCGCTGCAAGAAGGGGGGGCAAGTTCCTTCGCGTACTCTGTGCAAAATCGAACTGGTATCGCATCAGGTCCAGCGGCCTTTTCTACACTCCTGGAAATGGAAAAAAGAACACATTGACACCGGTGTGTCAGACCCACCATACTTGCTCCGGACACTGCGAGAGGGCTGTACAAGCAATGATCACACGGACGGCACAGCGGACACACCAGGAACCGCGGTGTTGGCCGTCGAATGGCGCTAGCTGCGCAGCATTTGTGCACCGCCGCCGTCAGTGTGTCAGCCAGTTTGCCGTGGCATACGGAGCTCCATCGCAGTCTTTAACACTGGTAGCATGCCGCGACAGCGTGGACGTGAACCGTATGTGCAGTTGACGGACTTTGAGCGAGGGCGTATAGTGGGCATGCGGGAGGCCGGGTGGACGTACCGCCGAATTGCTCAAAACGTGGGGCGTGAGGTCTCCACAGTACATCGATGTTGTCGCCAGTGGTCGGCGGAAGGTGCACGTGCCCGTCGACCTGGGACCGGACTCCAGCGACGCACGGATGCACGCCAACACCGTAGGATCCTACGCAGTGCCGTAGGGGACCGCACCGCCACTTCCCAGCAAATTAGGGACACTGTTGCTCCTGGGGTATCGGCGAGGACCATTCGCAACCGTCTCCATGAAGCTGGGCTACGGTCCCGCACACCGTTAGGCCGATTTCCGCTCACGCTCCAACATCGTGCAGCCCGCCTCCAGTGGTGTCGCGACAGGCGTGAATGGAGGGACGAATGGAGACGTGTCGTCTTCAGCGATGAGAGTCGCTTCTGCCTTGGTGCCAATGATGGTCGTATGCGTGTTTGGCGCCGTGCAGGTGAGCGCCACAATCAGCAGTGCATACGACCGAGGCACACAGGGCCAACACCCGGCATCATGGTGTGGGGAGCGATCTCCTACACTGGCCGTACACCTCTGGTGATCGCCGAGGGGACACTGAATAGTGCACGGTACATCCAAACCGTCATCGAACCCATCGTTCTACCATTCCTAGACCGGCAAGGGAACTTGCTGCTCCAACAGGACAATGCACGTCCGCATGTATCCCGTGCCACCCAACGTGCTCTAGAAGGTGTAAGTCAACTACCCTGGCCAGCAAGATCTCCGGATCTGTCCCCCATTGAGCATGTTTGGGACTGGATGAAGCGTCGTCTCACGCGGTCTGCACGTCCAGCACGAACGCTGGTCCAACTGAGGCGCCAGGTGGAAACGGCAAGCCGTTCCACAGGACTACATCCAGCATCTCTACGATCGTCTCCATGGGAGAATAGCAGCCTGCATTGCTGCGAAAGGTGGATATACACTGTACTAGTGCCGACATTGTGCATGCTCTGTTGCCTGTGTCTATGTGCCTGTGGTTCTGTCAGTGTGATCATGTGATGTATCTGACCCCAGGAATGTGTCAATAAAGTTTCCCCTTCCTGGGACAATGAATTCACGGTGTTCTTATTTCAATTTCCAGGAGTGTATTTTGAGCGATTTTAATTGTTTCTCTATCCCTCTGTCGTCTGTTTCGATATCTACCATTTTGTCAACTGTGCGACAATCTAGAGAAGGAACCACAGTGCAGTCTTCCTCTGTGAAACAGCTTTGGAAAAAGACATTTAGTATTTCGGCCTTTAGTCTGTCATCCTCTGTTTCAGTGCCATTTTGGTCACAGAGTGTCTGGACATTTTATTTTGATCCACCTATCGCTTTGACATAAGACCAAAATTTCTTAGGGTTTTCTGCCACGTCAGTACATAGAACTTTACTTTCAAATTCATTGAACGCCTCTCGCATAGCCCTCCTCACACTACGTTTCACTTCGTGTAATTTTTGTTTGTCTGCAAGGCTTTGTCTATGTTTATGTTTGCTGTGAAGTTCCCTTTGCTTCCGCAGCAGTTTTCTAACGTGGATATTTAAATGATCAAAAGTATCCGCACCCCCCCCCCCCCAAAACATACGTTTGTTCATATTTGGTGGATTGTGCTGCCACTTACTGCTAGGTACTCCATATCAGCGGCCTCAGTAGTCATTAGACATCGTGAGAGAGCAGAATGGGGCTCTCCGCTGAATTCACGCTCTTCGAACGTGGTCACGTGATTTGGTGTCACTTGTGTCATATGTCTGTACGCCATATTTCCACACTCCTAAACATCCTTAGGTCCACTGTTTCCGATATGATAGTGAAGTGAAACGTGAAGGACATCTACAGCAGAAAAGCGTAAAGGCCGACCTCGTCTGTTGACTGACAGAGACCACCGACAGTTGAAGACGGTCGTTATGTGTAATAGGCAGACATCTATTCAGACCGTGACACAGGAATTCCAAACTGCATCAGGATCCACTGCAAGTACTATGACAGTTAGGCGGGAGGTGAGAAAACTTGGATTTCATGACCGAGCGACTGCTCATAAGGCCCACATCATGCCTGTAAATGGCAAACGGCGACTCGCTTGGTGTAAGACGCGTAAACATTGGACGATTGAACAACGGAAAAACGTTGTGTGGAGTGACGTTTCACGGTACACAATGTGGCGATCCGATGGCAGGGTGTGGGTATGGCGAATGACCGGTGAACGTCATCTGCCAGCCTGTGTAGTGCCAACAGTTAAATTCGGATGGCTCTGAGCACTATGGGACTTAACATCTGTGGTCATGAGTCCCCTAGAACTTAGAACTACTTAAACCTAACTAACCTAAGGACATCACACACATCCATGCTCGAGGCAGGATTCGAACCTGCGACCGTAGCAGTCGCGCGGTTCCGGACTGCGCGCCTAGAACCGCTAGACCACCGCAGCCGGCAAATTCGGATGCGCTGGTGTTATGGTGTGGTCATATTTTTCACGGAGGAGCCTTCCACCCTTTGTTGTTTTCCGTGGCACTATCACAGAACAGGCCTTCAGTGATGTTTTAAGAATCTTCTTGCTTCCCACTTTGATGAGCGATTCGGGGATAGCTACTGCATCTTTCAACACGATCGAGCACCTGTTCATAGTGCACGGCCAAGGGCGGAGTGGTTACACGACAACAACATCCCTATAATGGACTGGCCTACACAGAGTCGTGACCTGAATCCTATAAAAACTTTTGGGATGTATTGGAATGCCGACTTTGTGTCAGGCCCCACCGACCGGCGTCGACACCTCCCCTTAGTGCAGAACTCCGTGAAGAATGGGTTACCATTTCCCAAGAAACCTTCCAGCACATGATTGTACGTAAGCCTGCGCCGGCCGCGGTGGTCTAGCGGTTCTAGGCGCTCAGTCCAGAGCCGCGCGACTGTTACGATCGCAGGTTCGAATCCTGCCTCGGGCATGGATGTGTGTGATGTCCTTAGGTTAGTAAGGTTTAAGTAGTTCTAAGTTCTAGGGTACTGATGACCACAGATATTAAGTCCCATAGTGCTCAGAGCCATTTGAGTATGCCTGCGATATTGGATGCTGTCATCAAGGCAAAGGGTGGGCCAACACCATATTGAATTCGAGCATTACCGATGGAGGGCGCCACGTACTTGCACGTCATTTTCAGCAAAGTGTCCGAATACTTTTGATCACATAGTGTATATGACCATTCCATATCCCCATAAACTGTTACACCCATGTATTTGTAGGAGTTGGCCGATTTCAGATGTGACTCATTTATGCTGTACTCATATTACTACTTTCGTATTGTGACTTGCTTAGTTTTACGTTACTGAATATTTGGAGTAAGTTGCCATTCTTTGCATCACTTTGCAATTTCATCAAGATCACGTTGAACATTTGTGCAGCCTTTTTCAGGCGGTACTTAGTTACAGATAGCAGCATTATCGACGAAAATTTTGAGGTTGCTATCAACATTGTCTGCAAGGCTGTTAAAGCAAACCATGAACAATAAGGATCCCAACAGACATCCTTGAGATACAGATCAAGTTACCTCTGCGTCTGTCGATGACACTCTATCAAAAATAAATGCTGAGTTCTCAAAGAAAATCTCAGTTCAGTCTCAAATTTCGCTTATACTCCATACGATCGAACTCTCAATAGCCGCGCAGGATTAGCCCGAGCGGTCTCAGGCGCTGCAGTCATGGACTGTGCGGCTGGTCCCGGCGGAGGTTCGAGTCCTCCCTCGGGAATGGGTGTGTGTGTTGGTCCTTAGGATAATTTGGGTTAAGTAGTGTGTAAGCTTAGGTACTGATGACCTTAGCAGTTAAGTTCCGTAAGATTTCACACACTCTTGAACATGTTTGAACTCTCGATATTAAGCTTAGGTATGGCGCTAAGTCAAATACTTTTAAAAACTCAAGACGTACTGCGTCTACCTGACCTCTTACATCACTGTCTTTCAGGGTGTCATATAAGAGAGGCACGAGTTGGATTTCACATGGTTATGTCTTTCGAATCCTACTCATTGACAAGGAGGAGGTAATTCTGTTCGAGATACCACATTACGTTGGCGCTCAAAATGTAGTCTAAAATTCTATCACTAATGGATTGAATGAAATTGGACGGTGGCTTTGTAGATCACTTCTGCTCTCCGTCTTACAGGCGGGTTATGAGGGGTGATTTCTTCCAACTACTAGGCACGGCTTTTCCTTGGAGGGATCTGCAGTATATTATGTTTAAAAGACGGACTACCATAGCCGCAAATTCGGTACACATTCTGACAGGAATTACATCACGCCCTGAAGTTTTGTTGATTTCTAGCTACTTCAGCTGTTGCTCAAGACCAATGACACTAGTATCTATCACACTCAAAATTGGGGCAATATTCCTGGATTTCCACTTGTAATGGAACATTTGGAAACGGAGTTCAGAATTTCTGTTTTTGTTTTGCTACCATCAATTTCAGTTCTTATCTCGTCCATTAGTGTCTGGTGACTAATTTTGGTACCACTGGCAGCTTTCATATGTGGCCAGCTTTCGGTAATATTCTGTTATGATAGTTGTTTGAGACTTCACGCATTGCCACGCTGATGGCCAGACACGTATCATTCACAACCCTCTGTCTACAGTCCCATGCTTTGTTTTACACCTGCTGTGCAGTAGTGTCTGTTTCTTTAGAAGTTTCTTTACAGTGACTTTATACCATGGAAGATCCTTTCCATCATGAACTTTTGTAATAGTATATAGAGGTCTACTGCATCCTACACTATTTTTTTTAAACTGGAGCAACAGGTCCTTCAACATACTCCTGTCCACACCTAAGTGTATCGATTCCCTCATTCGGATATGACACTACCAACTCCTTACGTCATTTTCCGAACATATCAATTCTTCTTCTTGTACTAGTTTCCTTCCGTTCTCTGGTAATCTTTGCTTGCTACAACTGCCTCCTGGCCACTGATACCTGCTGAAATGTGCACGTAATTAAAGAGATTAGTTGTATTTGAAGTCCAGTAAGACACGAAGCCCACACTCACCACAGTAGTACAAGTTTCTAGGCCAACTAGCTCCTCAGATGAGGAGAAGATAGAGGAAATGTATGATGAGTTAAATTATTCAGATAGTTAAGGGAGACGAAAATTTAAGTCATGGGGGACTGGTATTCGATAGTAGGAAAAGGAAGAGAAGGAAAAGTAGTAGGAGAATATGGACTGGGAGAAACGAATGAGAGAGAAAGCTACCTGGTAGAATTTTGCACAGAGCATAATTTAATTGTAGCTATCAATTGCTTTCAGAATCATGAAAGAAGGCTGTATACGTGGAAGACACCTGAAGGTTTGAGATTGATTGTATTATGGTAAGACAGAGATTTCGGAACCAAGTTTTAAATTGTAAGACGTTTCCCAGGGACAGATGTGGACTCTGACCACAATTTAGTGGTTATCAACCGCAGATTAAAACTGGAGAAACAGCAAAAAGGTAGGAATTTAAGGAGATGGGACCTGGATAAACTGAAAGAAGCAGAAGTTGTAGAGAGAGCAGTAGGGAACGATTGAGAAGAATAGGGGAAAGACATACAGTACAAGAAGAATGGGAAGCTTTCAGAGATGAAATAGTGAAGGCAGCAGAGAATCAAGTAGATAAAAAGACGAGGGCTAGTAGAAATCCTTGGATAACGCAAGAGATACTGAATTTAATCGATGAAAGCAGGAAATGTAGAAATGCAATAAATGATGCAGAAGAAAGGGAATACAAAAAATGAAATCGACAGGAATTGCAAAATGATTACTAATGTGTAATGGCTCGAGGACAAATGTAAGGATGTAGAGGCATATGTCACTAGGGGTAAGATAAATGCTGCCTACAGGAAAATTAAAGAGGCCTTTGGAGAAAAAAGAACCATCTGTACGAAGATCAAGAGCTCAGATGGAAAACCAGTCCCAACCAAAGAAGGGAAGGCAGAAAGGTGGAAGGAGTATATAGAGAGTCTATACAAGGCCGATGTACTTGAGGACAATATTATGGAAATGGAAGAGGATGTAGATGAAGATGAAATGGGAGATATGATACTGCGTGAAGAGTTTGACAGAGCACTGAAGGACTTAAGTCGAAACAAGGCCACGGGAGTAGACAACGTTCCATTAGAACTTCTGATGTCCTTGGGAGAGCCAACCGTGGCAAAATTCTTCCATCTAGTGAACAAGATATATAAGACAGCGAAATACCCTTGGACTTCAGGAAGAATCCCAAACAAGGCAGGTGCTGATAGGTGTGAAAATTACGGAACTATCAGTAATGGCTGGAAAATATCAACACCACTTTTTTTTACAGAATAATGGAAAAGCTGGTAGGAGCCGACCTCGGGGAAGATCGATTTTGATTCCGTAGAAATTTAGGACACGCGAAGCAATATTGAGCCTACTGCTTATCATAGAGTCGGCCGGTGTGGCCGTGCGGTTCTAGGCGCTTCAGTTTGGAACCGCGTGACCGCTAAGGTCGCAGGTTAGAATCCTGCCTCGGGCATGGATGTATGTGATGTCCTTAGGTTAGTTAGTTTTAAGTACTTCTACGTTCTAGGGGACTGATGACAACAGATGTTAAGTCCCATAGTGCTCAGAGCCATTTGAACCATTTTGAACTTCTCATAGAAGATAGGTTAAGAAAAGACAAACCTTCGTTTATAGCATTTGCAGACTCAGAGAAAGCTTTTGACAATGTTAACTGGGATACATTCATTCAAATTCTAAAGATGACAGGGATAAAATACATGGAGTGAAAGGTCATTTCCAATGTATACAGAAACCAGATGGCAGTTCTAAGAGCCAAGGGGTGCGAAGGAGAAGTAGTAATTAAGAAGGATGTGAGACAATTGCAGCGTAAAACCGATGTTATTCAATCTGTATATTGAACAAGCAGTAAAGGTAACAAAAGAAAAATTTGGAGTAGAAATTAAAGTTCAGAGAGAAGAAATAAAAACTTTGAGGTTTGCCGATGACATGGTAATTCTGTCAGTGACAGCAAAGGGCTTAGAAGAGCAGTTGAATGGAATGGACAGTGTCATGAAAGGAAGGTAGATGAACATTAACAAACCAAAACGAGGATAATGGAATGCTGAGCCAATTAGATTACGAAATGAGACACTTAAAGTAGTAGATGAGTTTTGCTATTTGGGAAGCAAAATAACTGATGATGATCGAAGCAGAGAGGACATAAAATTCAAATCAATTAGCGGGTCTGAAGAAGAGAAATTTGTTAACATCGAGTATAGCTTTAAGTGTCAGGAAGTGCTTTCTGAAAGTGTTTGTACGGTGTGTAGCCATGTATGGAAGTGAAACATGGACGATAAACAGTGTGGACAAGAAGGGAATAGAAGCATTTGAAATGTGGTGCTACAGAAGAATGCTGAAGATTAGATGGGTAAATCACGCAACTGGTAAGGGGGTACTAGGTACTGAATAGAATTGGGTAGAAGAGAAATTTGTGGTATAACCTGACTAGAAGAAGAGATCGTTTGGTAGGACATATTCTGAGGATCACCTCAAGGATCACCAAATCAGTACTGGAGGGAAGCGTGGGGGGTAAAAATCGTAGAGGAAGACCAAGGGATGAATACAGTAAGCAGATTCAGAAGCATATAGGCTGCAGAAGTTACGAGGAGATGAAGATGCGTGCACAGGATAGAGTAGCATGGAGGGCTGCATCAAACCAGTCTTTATAAAGAAGAGCACAACAACAACATAGTTCCATCATTATCGGGCTTCAGAACTAACTGCTGTATCTAGTTTTCACCCAGTGTATTTAGTAATGTTTCACAGGAGTCTTGTTATTTCACCTCTATTTGACTGTTAGACCATTTAATTGTCCTATGATGAAGACAGTGTGATTGGGGAAGTTATGTACTAGCGAACGGAGATTTCCTCTAAAGTTATTGCTTACATCTGGAAGTGAGTCTGGTGGTCGATAGAAAGATCCAGTTATGAGTTTCGTCCACCCTTAATACTGAGTCTGGCATAAAAAAGCTTGCCTGCAGCTTCAGTTTCTGCCTCAGTGGATTTGTGCCTCTGATCTACTGCGACATATACACCATTCCAGTTTCCCATTAATCTATCAATTAGCTCTTGTTTTTCTTCTTCACTCGATGGAAAAATTCTTGTCGTTTCAGCTTCTCAGTTGTTTCCAGTGTACCCTGGGTCGATATGTCCATCTCTTCTTATCCTCGGCCTTCGGAAATATGGTATATTCCATTCTTTGTCAATCATTTAATATTTTATTATGAGCTGTTTATTACGCATATATTTAATTCTTTCCTAATTCGTGTCGTCCGACACGATGGGAAAGGGGGTTTCCTCACCGTCGTCCGCCCAGTTGCCATGAAAAACCATCGGCTGTTGGTGGTTGCTGTGGCATTCGGCGCAGACTCCTTCGGCGCTACTGGCTGGTAATCGGCAGCTGCTGACTACATGTGATCCTGCTGTTCAGTTGGATCGGAAGGACTGGAGCCGACACCATGACGATCTGTTGGATGGGATGTTACTGCGGCCCCTGTACCGCCGGTACCGTCGTTGGATTGTCCATGGTCCATGTCAGACGTTCGCTGCAAGCACTCGTCCCATGGAGCACGCTCCCGTCTCTTGTGTTTCCGTGGGGAACACTGTTTACGGACGTGTGTTTCAGTGGGTGGATCTATTCAGCTGTGTCTGGAAGAAACGCCGCTGTCGGCACAATCCGTGGGGCAATGTCCATCCTGCCACCCGTGCTTCCTTGCAAGGTCGGTCGGTGATTGTCCTCGGGAGGGGGCGCCATTGTAGTGGCTGGATCCGCTACTGGGGAATCCATCGTGGCCTCGCTATCAGGGTCGGCTATCGGACGAATGTGGTCGGCATCGAAAAAGGTGGCCACCCGTGCCTTCCTCTTGAGAGGAAGGGTCGTCGCCGTAGAAGGAGGCATAGATTCATCTGTCGGGGTTTGAGCAAGTCGTCGTCGGAGACAATCCGACCTGACGTGTCCTTCTTGGCCGCAGCCGCAGCAAGCGCGTGGCTGTCCGTCATACATAATGATAACCCTGTATCCGCTGATGACAAGATAGGATGGTACATGTTTGGTCACTTCAGTCTTGATCTGTCGCATCCCGTTAAGTACCGGGTACGTTGTAAAGGTGGTCCATTTTTCGGCCATGTGCTGACCACTCTGCTGTAAGGCGGGAAAGCCGCTGTGAGTACGTCCGGTGGTACTTCGAACGGGAATTCGAAGACTCATATCGTACGGAGACCAAGCGCCGTGTGATCGATAGAGACCGCCCCAATATGGCCATCAGAATGTCTGAATTTAAGGTCGTCGCGTGTGCGCGCACGATTCTGTTGCACACCTCGTCACTTACTAACTTGAAGTAACGATACTACTCGTGATAGAGAGATGGATACCAATTACCTCCTGCGGATCAATTTTAACGTCTTACGTGTAGAAAATGTTCCACTTCAAAAGCTCGCGGACGTGCATCATTTGGTTGAAAACTAATCTCGATGGATGTTTGTCTGTATGAATGTGCCACATTGCGTCGGTAGTGATGGAGTCTAAACTAGCGTCGACGAAGTAGTAAACAACTACGGGCACTCGCGATCGCGCGGAGGGGACGTAAACAGGACGTCCTCGCCGATGCGCTGCGGAAAGCAGACAAACGTCCATTTGGCTATTCGTGGACGACTCACAGCCCGATCCAAGCTTCCACGTGTCGTCAACCATGTGTCTACGACCTGTGCTCAAACATCCATACTGAACATTACCGTACTGGTCAGACGTTGTACTTGAAAGTCGCTTGCCCGATATCGGCAGAAAAATAAAACATTGTACTGGCTGTGTTATTGTGATTACGATGCCGAGTTCCTTTGGACATGCATACAGTATCCAA
Organism: Schistocerca gregaria; assembly: GCF_023897955.1. NCBI lineage: Eukaryota > Metazoa > Arthropoda > Insecta > Orthoptera > Acrididae > Schistocerca > Schistocerca gregaria. The sequence continues at coordinate 150,726,007 of NC_064926.1, read as the reverse complement.
AGGAATATACATAATCCATGTACGAGTACAGTTCGTAGTCGCACGGATGACAACATATGGAAGTTTGGGCCTGGTTCTGAATCATGCACGGATAGCCATATGGTAAGGCGACCGCTCGCGATTCGTGCGAAATTCGGGTTCGAGTCCTCGTCCGGCACAGATTTTGTCGTCATTCCATTCTGCAGCTGATGGTTGTCCTTATTCGCAATTACGAATACATGTAATGTATTTTAACGCCTGCAGTCGCCCCAGTGCCTTTTTCTTTGGACATGCATCCATGCTTGTCTAAGCCGGCTGCGGTGGTCTCGCGGTTCTAGGCGCGCAGTCCGGATCCGCGCGACTTGTACGGTCGCAAGTTCGAATCCTGCCTCGGGCATGGATGTGTATGATGTCCTTAGGGTAGTTAGGTTTAAGTAGTTCTAAGTTCTAGGGGACTGATGACCACAGCTTTTAAGTCCCATAATGCTCAAAGCCATTTGAACCATGCATGTCTAAAGGAACTTTGCATCGTAATCAGAATAACACAGCCACTGTAATATCGGATTATGAAAGAGGCGTATTTGTTCGTCTCCATTTTGCCACTTGGACGAATCGCGCAATATCCAGATACGTGGGGCATAAGGATGTGACAGTGGCCCAGTGTTGGACTGCATGGGTATGTGGGAGCAGGCATGCTCGTCATCATGGTTCTGGCCGAGGAAGTCTAACCGGGCTGTGCAGCCGGGTAGTTCACCAAGTAGATTGTAACTCCTTCACATCTGCAGCTGCCATCCGAGGACTAGTGGTCGACTCCCTGCAACGTTCTGTGTTATTCCGCACCATTGGTTGGAGGCTGGCAGCAGCAGGACTAGGGTATTACCGTTCCATGCTTAGGCTGTCGTTAACACCACTTCGCGAAAGGCTGCGTTTGGTGTTGGCCGTGACCAATGGCTATAACCAGTATGGGACGTAACATCTGAGGTCCCATCAGTCCCATAGACTTACAACTACTTGAACCTGACTAACCTAAAGACATCACAGACATCCATGCCCGATGCAGGATTCGAACCTGCCACCGCAGCAGCAGCGCGGTTCCGGACTGAAGCGCCTAGAACCGCTCGGTCACAACGGCCGGCGCTGTGATCAAGAAGCATGGACTGCTGACCTGTGGCGTCTCGTTGTGTTCAGCGCTAAATCACGGTTCTGCATTATCCTGGATGGCGAAAATGGCGGCGGCCTATGGAAATGTCCCAGTGCTTTGAAGAGGCACGTAAGTATTACTCCTGGCATCACGGTGTAGGCAGCCATCGGGTATGACAAGGTGATGGCTGCTGGTGATTGAGGGAGCTCTGACGTCACAAAGATGCATCACGAAAATCTTGCGTCTGCATGTGTTATCTATCGTGTGACGTTATCGCGGTCCCGTTTTTGAACTGCTGCACACATGGTACGTGTCTCTTTGAACTGTCTGCGTGATGTGGAGGTACTCCTGTGGCCAATAAGACAACCAGATGTGTCCCCGGTCGAACATGTGTAAGACCAACTTGGAAGTCCATTCCATTCGGGCTCTAGTATCCGGGGTATTAAAGACCAGTTACAACATTTATGGCCCATGTTGCCTCAGGATAAGATAAAACGTCTGTATGACCACTTCGCTATCGAATCAATGCATGTATCAGGGCCAGACATCATACTGATAAGCGCGCTCGTGTTGCCAAGCACTTTATACATTTCACTCGAATTTGTAGTCACTGAAAAAACGTCGCACACCTTCTCAGTCTGTGAAGCTTCATATAGTTTCCACCTCCCATTCCAGGTGCCTAATTTTTTTTCTCAGGCAATGTATATAGAATGAAGATAGCATTGAACCTTATTTTCTCAGATTCGATCGTTCGTTCGTTCATGTGCATAAAAATGTTTGCCTATTTTTTAATCAAAACTGAATATACTTTCCTATGTTATAAAAATATTGAACTGAAATTGCTACTGCGAAAATAGTGTATCAATGTACAGATTTACATAAAGAGAAAACTAACTGGCGTTCACTGTGCAAGAAATTAAATCAGAACTGTAACTCAAAAACCACTACCAAAATCAAAATCTACTCTGCCCAAAAAAATGAAACACTGAAACTACGTAGCAACACTATGAAACACACACTGTTCTATGGACCATTAAAAATCTGAATTACATAGAAGATTCTTAGAATTTGCGCAATGGAAACGTGAGATGGGAAGCGAAAGAACCAACATTGTGAAAAGAATCTCACCTGAAAAATTACGGCAAAATCACCAATAACAGCACAGCATGAAAAATGGAAATCGTGCCAGCTAAAATTTGCTAAAAAAACTAAAGTACTGGGAGAAAGGTTGGGACGATTTTCTCATCCTAGAAATGTTTATACTTTTAATGAAAGTACTAATCCGTCCGTTATAATGAAAATGCAGAGTTTTAAACTCTTATTTCAGAAGAACATAAAACTCACAGAAAATCAAAAATTTTACTTTCTGTTCAAAAGTCTTGCAAGGCAATGCCTTTACGAATATGCAAATTGAAATGAATTAAACTGAGGTGGAGAGGTGGACTGTTCTGTTGCAAGAATCGCTAACATTATCAGTATACCCCAGCAAAAAAAAATTAACTTAAAACACATCAATAAGGCATATCCATTCCATAAATGGTGCGCCTGTAAGTCCTTCCAAAACATTAATAATTCCTAATGATTTACTTCAGCCAAATCCTCCTTCAATACGCACTACCCCAGAAACTTCTGCAGCTTACCCCGTGTCCAATACTTGAGTACCATCCACTAGACAACTGAGCCAAAGATACACAGATTCAGAGACGCGACGGTCACTTTCATGTAAGTCGACTATTTCACAGATTTCACACGTGACTGCTTGGCTCTCGTAACATGAAGTTTCTACTCATTCTGAAACTATCCGCGAATAAATGTCCCGTCCACCTATACAGGGTTAAATTTTAAGTTGAAAACCAGAATAACTCGAAAAATAAGCTTCACACGAAAAATGTGTAGAAACCAAAGTTAATTATTTTCGAGGGTGACATCTGCTGGTTCCACAATTAACCCGCCACCCCAGCCCCGTGGGGGAGGGGCGGGAGTCAATTTCAAATGGGAACCCCCATTTTTTATTGCAGAATCAGATTCTACATAAGAAACACTACGCAAATTTTGTTTTAAACATTTGTTTTGATTCTTGGTAGTTGGCGCTATAATTCAAGAAAATCCATGTTCTCATTTTTGCGTGGAAAATAGACTAATAAACAAACAAAACTTATCCGAATCTGCGGAAAAAATTAATATATGGGTCGACATTTGTAAAACTCTAATTACTCTCTCCCAAACCCTACCTTATGGTGAGAGAGATAGAGTTTTAGTTTCAGTAAATCAAAATTTACGAAGTAAATAAGTATTTTTTATTTATCCGTAACCGTTTTCCACGCAAAAATGAGAACATGGATCTTCTTGAATTACGGTGCCAACTACCAAGAATCAAAACAAATGTCCATAGTTTTTTATGCAGAATCTGATCCTGCAGTAAAACATGTGGGTTCCCATTTGAAATTTTAAAGTTGCCTCCCTCCCCATCCCCAGGGGGCTGGCTGGGGTGGCGGGCTAATTTTAGCACCAGCAGATGTCCCTCTCGAAAACAATCAACGTTGGATTCTACGCATTTTTTCGTGTGAAGCTTATTTTTCGAGTTATTTTCATTTGTCGTCTTAAAATTTCCACCTTGTATAATAAAAGCTACGTAATAAGAGGAGCAATGTTTGACTTGGAATATCCACAAAATAAAATGCTACTAAGCACGGTAGAAAGATCTAAAAGTGTCTAAGATAACCTACACTGTTGATTGTAAATTAATCTGCTGGCTTAGGATAACATCTGGGAATTATGACTACGCATGGTTTGTTCACGGGAATGCGAAGTGGAAACTGCCCTGAAATGAAGGCAACTTACCACATGCTGAGTATCCTCTTTTGTGTCTGATATACTGATTATCTCGAAAACAAGCCAAAACCAGAAAATGCAGCAGCAAATGTGTTCACCTTTCAGCGTGAGTCCAACCTACTTCGTGAGATTGCGTTGAATTGCTAATCATTTGAATAGCGAGTCATGTACAGTTCGTGCTATTTAATGGTTGTTGCCAGCCACCTTTACGGAGTTGTAATTTTGATTACCTGCAGTGGAGATCGCGCCATACCTATTGTTTAGAACATTTCTAAAATTCTCATCTGCATATCTTTTTGAGAAATTGTGTGCCTCGGAGAATCTGCGCAGAAATCATAGCAGAATTTGAATTCAGAACCGCGAGCCCCTAATCTGTGTGCGGTAGTATGATCTGCGCGTAGTCGGAAGCAACAGTTTATTCGCGTTCGATTGAGTTGGAGACACATTTTTATCCGTTTTACGGCGACCGGCGCTACAGGCGACCCAGGTGCGCTGCAGGCGGCAACCCATCAAACGCGGAAGGCACTCTGAGGGATGGCCGTAAACATCGAGACGGCGCGGCGAGGCGTTTCTCAAGACCAGCCACTTCTGCCCGAGGCGAGCAAAACTGCTGCCGTAAAGCTGTCCCGCGGGAAACGCCGCCAACCAACACCTGTCCGCTCCAAGCGCTGCGCCAGCCCCTCCCTCACACGGTCGCCCGCCATCCTTCTAACGGATCGGTGCGACTAAGGTACTGCTGTCTTTAGCAAAATAGGAAAATTCCGCTGGATGAAATTGGTGTTCAAATGGCTCTGAGCACTATGGGACTTAACTTCTGAGGTCACCAGTCCCCTAGAACATAGAACTACTTAAACCTAACTAACCTAATGCTGGATTCGAACCTGCGACCGCAGCGGTCGCGCGGTTCCAGACTATAGCGCCTAGAACCGCTCGGTCACTCCGGCCTACTGAAATTGGTGTCACTATTCCGTTTAGTAGTACGGGTTAGATAGACAATCGGTTTTACGGAATCGAATGGTTCGTTCTAGAGCTTTTACAAACTTTATTTCTGAAATGCTTACAATGACTACATTATCAAACATCACAAGAGGAGGAGTTTATACTTCGTAACGGCCTGAAGACAAGAGCAGATTTCTGCTGGATTACATTACGGCTAAAGATTCTGATATCATTTGTACATCTACATCTACATCCACATTCATAGTCCGCAAGCCACCCCACGGTGTGTGGCGGAGGGCACTTTACGTGCCGCTGTCATTACCTGTTCCAGTCGCGTATGGTTCGCGGGAAGAACGACTGCCGGAAAGCCTCCGTGCGCGCTCGAATCTCTCTAATTTTACATTCGTGATCTCCTTGGGAGGTATAAGTAGGGGGAAGCAATATATTCGATACCTCATCCAGAAACGCACCCTCTCGAAACCTGGACAGCAAGCTACACCGCGATGCAGAGCGCCTCTCTTGCAGAGTCTGCCACTTGAGTTCGCTAAACATCTCCGTAACGCTATCACGCTTACCAAATAACCCTGTGACGAAACACACCGCTCTTCTTTTGATCTTCTCTATCTCCTCTGTCAACCCGACGGGCGGGTGTGGCCGACCGGTTCTAGGAGCTTCAGTCTGGAACCGCGCGACCGCTACGGTCGCAGGTTCGAATCCTGCCTCGGGCATGGATATATGTGATGTCCTTAGTTTAGTTTGGTTTAAGTAGTCCTAAATCTAGGGGACTGATGGCCATAGATGTTAAGTCCCATAGTGCTCAGAGCCACACTGCAACACATTCTCACTTCAGTCTTGAATATAGAATTTGTTTAAGAAAATGTCCATTGAGTAATTTCATTGCCGACAGGATGGTAGAATTCACGTTACGTTTCTTTTGAGGAATAATGCATATTTCTTATTATAATTGCTAATTCGTTGTAGTTAGTGGTGGTAGGACATGTTCTGAGGCATCAAGGGATCACCGATTTAGTATTGGAGGGCACCGTGGAGGGTAAAAGTCGTAGAGGGAGACCAAGAGATGACTACACTAAGCAGATTCAGAAGGATGTCGGTTGCAGTAGGTACTGGGAGATGAAGAAGCTTCCACAGTATAGAGTAGCATGGAGAGCTGCATCAAACCAGTCTCAGAAATAAAGACCACAAGAGTGATGGTGTGTTGTCATGTACATCCAGAAATCTTCGCTCCTGTCCCGTTTTGATAATGTAAAAAATACAGCATGTTCCTTTTCCCAGTTGACACCATTGTTATTCCGGTTCCAGTAAGGCTCTTCATCTGAGTAAAGAAGATCTATCTGTGTTTCGTATTGGGCGATGCTCTTTGAATAATAGCTAATGTCTTACTGATGGGCGACCGTACATTGTTTGCATTCCCGCATAGAGACTAGTGTTCCTGCTTGTCAAGAATATTGCAAGTGAACTGTTAAGACTCTTGCCGATGAATAAGGAGTACTGTTGAGTTTGTTGGTATACTTCTGTTGACAGCTTAATACCATTCTGCTCTTACTTTTATGGGTGAAAGCCAGCCGTGGATATTCTTCCATATTTAGAGAAAATTAAAGTTGCAAGTGGCCTAATGTCTTACAACTCGTATACGAAGACAAATAGTGGGACAAAGCTCTAATTTATTGATTCTGTTCTTGTGTATGTGCATAATCAGTTTTGTAACACAATCTGACTTCGAAAATTAGAAAAGGAACTAATCACAGTAGAACATACAATAAACCACTCAATTAGAAATTCTCAGGCCTGGCTTGTGTTATTACGCATCAAACAGAACAAAAATCACGCATGAACTACGGAGTGTGAAATTGGTAGGTTTATAGCCAACCGTCGTGTAGTTGTATGATACCCCTAGACTCTAAAGACAATACCTCTCTAAAAATGTTTAGTTGTTGTTGACGCTTCACCAAAGCAATCGGGCAATGATATGGTCTTCGGCATTAATATCATGCTCTGTGCAAGTTACTTTCTGGAGAGATGCGCGCATATACACTGCAGAATATCTGCAACCACAACACAGCGAACCTAGGACCAGCGACCAAAAATCAACTTTTCACGACCCAAAAATCGTGCACATAACATTGTGGGGTATTTATTTCTGTTAATGTGTGAGAACTGTGTATGAACTGAAATATTTCAATTCCTGCGTCATGGGCAAATATTAACTAGATGAAAGGGGCTCCTCGCAACAGGATTGCGGAAGATGGTTTCACATCAAGGACGGATGACAATTACGTAGTATAATTTAATAAATTACTTATGATTACGGGAACCACAATTCGCGGGCAGTAACAGTCGAAATTGTAGCAATCATAAAAATACCGATTTTCTTTACATGATTGCCACTAACGCACTGCCTAACCTAAAGTGTAAGGCTTCGAAATGCATAACCATGGCCCGATTCTGTAATTAGTTACCAACTCACGAAAAACCAGTGATCCCTAAGCCTCTGTAATATCTAGTGTATAACTACCAGAACACGGTTACAATTCATTAAACACGCAAAATGATCACAAAATAGCTGAAAATACGAATATCACATGAGAGAAATGACTGGAAACATTGCCTGTTAACAACCACGACAAATAACTGAAACTATCTCACCACATGTACAACTGTAACCGCCAACTCTGAACTGCGAGGAACTCTCGGTTCAGTAACCTCAGAACACATTCGAACATACTCCGATACCATCTGCTATTCTTATCGTTTGGAAGCGACAGCGAACTCGCGAGATGTCCACACAAACTTAAGGCGTCTGCACAACACGTCACTATTGACTACAGTGTGTCTTTGTGGAAAGCCGAGCGGTTCTAGGTGCTTCGGTCCGGAACCGCGCTGCCGCTACAGTCGCACGTTCGAATCCTGCCTCGGGCATGGCTGTATGTGATGTCCTTAGGTTATTTAGGTTTAAGTAGTTCTAAGTCTAGGGGACTGGTGATCTTTGATGTTAAGTCCCACAGTGCTTGGAGCCATTTGAACCATTTTTTTTTCTTTGTGGAAGGTTTGCGAAGGCCAGTACCGAGAGTTAAGGAATCTTAATGTAGAATTGGAAATGGTTCTTCAACAGTTAACTTCAAAGTCTTTACATATTTGTTCCATGTTGTTTCGTTTTTTGCTTTGCATCAAGATGTTGTACATTACTTTTATTTGGGTCACACGATTTACAGGATTTCTCATTTAAGTCTAACTACACTGCCTGACAAAAATAGGTAACCACCCTGAAAGGGAGGGGTAAACGAAACGAAACTTCTCGGGTTAAGAGGGTACTTGATGTTATTTCAGTGATTACAAAATGTGTGCATATTAACACAGTACATGGCAGTGTGACCCACTTATGAGTATAGCGTTGCACCGCCGCTGGCCTGTGCCATTCCGCTGGGAAAGGTGTAATAAGGCCCCCGTATCCTCTCCAGAAGCAAACAGGCCTACAGTTGTTGTAACTTGGCGTTGTCATCTTGGATGCTGTTACTGGGACGGAGTTGACGTCCACATGGCGTAAGAATTGGTAAAGCATTGCTGAGACAATAACGTCCCTCTTGCCCCGTGTTTTACAGTGTACAGAGTTGCCGCCGTCTGGTATATACTGTCGTTTCCCATTGTCGTCGCCGGACAGTCGTCCTGTTGCAGAATGAAACCAACCCTAGCTACCCTAGACTAGAAAAACTTTTACTGCGTGTTGCAGCAATGAATTACAATGTTCTTTTAGCATTAAAAGAGAGAAGACCTGTCTACCATATCTGTGACATAATAAAACAGGAAGGAAAATATGGTAATACACTCCTGGAAATGGAAAAAAGAACACATTGACACCGGTGTGTCAGACCCACCATACTTGCTCCAGACACTGCGAGAGGGCTGTACAAGCAATGATCACACGCACGGCACAGCGGACACACCAGGAACCGCGGTGTTGGCCGTCGAATGGCGCTAGCTGCGCAGCATTTGTGCACCGCCGCCGTCAGTGTCAGCCAGTTTGCCGTGGCATACGGAGTTCCATCGCAGTCTTTAACACTGGTAGCATGCCGCGACAGCGTGACGTGACCCGTTATGTGCAGTTGACGGACTTTGAACGAGGGCGTATAGTGGGCATGCGGGAGGCCGCGTGGACGTACCGCCGAATTGCTCAACACGTGGGGCGTGAGGTCTCCACAGTACATCGATGTTGTCGCCAGTGGTCGGCGGAAGGTGCACGTGCCCGTCGACCTGGGACCGGACCGCAGCGACGCACGGATGCACGCCAAGACCGTAGGATCCTACGCAGTGCCGTAGGGGACCGCACCGCCACTTCCCAGCAAATTAGGGACATTGTTGCTCCTGGGGTATCGGCAAGGACCATTCGCAACCGTCTTCATGAAGCTGGGCTACGGTCCCGCACACCGTTAGGCCGTCTTCCGCTCACGCCCCAACATCGTGCAGCCCGCCTCCAGTGGTGTCGCGACAGGCGTGAATGGAGGGACGAATGGAGACGTGTCGTCTTCAGCGATGAGAGTCGCTTCTGCCTTGGTGCCAATGATGGTCGTATGCGTGTTTGGCGCCGTGCAGGTGAGCGCCACAATCAGGACTGCATACGACCGAGGCACAAAAGGCCAACACCTGGCACCATGGTGTGGGGAGCGATCTCCTACACTGGCCGCACACCTCTGGTGATCGTCGAGGGGACACTGAATAGTGCACGGTACATCCAAACCGTCATCGAACCCATCGTTCTACCATTCCTAGACCGGCAAGGGAACTTGCTGTTCCAACAGGACAATGCACGTCCGCATGTATCCCGTGCCACCCAACGTGCTCTAGAAGGTGTAAGTCAACTACCCTGGCCAGCAAGTTCTCTGGATCTGTCCCCCATTGAGCATGTTTGGGAGTGGATGAAGCGTCGTCTCACGCGGTCTGCACGTCCAGCACGAACGCTGGTCCAACTGAGGCGCCAGGTGGAAATGGCATAGCAAGCCGTTCCACAGGACTACATCCAGCATCTCTACGATCGTCTCCATGGGAGAATAGCAGCCTGCATTGCTGCGAAAGGTGGATATACACTGCACTAGTGCCGACATTGTGCATGCTCTGTTGCCTATGTCTATGTGCCTGTGGTTCTGTCAGTGTGATCATGTGATGTATCTGACCCCAGGAATGTGTCAATAAAGTTTCCCCTTCCTGGGACAATGAATTCACGGTGTTCTTATTTCAATTTCCAGGAGTGTAGTAATAAACTAAAAACTTAACAACAGTTTATCCGTAGTATACAATAAAAAGCGGAAGTAGCTCATCGGCTGCCCATAATTAAGCCTTTACCTGCTTTTAGACTTTGGAACTTTAGGTGCCTAATGGGGCCCCTTAGGAACATGTCTGCCAGGGAGGGGAAGGAAGCCAGTGTGCACTCCGTGTGCATTCCGGGGGAAGACATTCCAGATGTGGAAAGGGTGCTTCCGGATGTCATCGAGAGTAAAGGGTGTAGCCAACTGCTGGTGGTGGTTCATGTCGGGACCAGTGACGTGTGTCGCATTGGATCGGAGCAGATTCTGTCTGGTTTCGGTTGGCTAGCGGAAATGGTAAAGACTGCCATTCTTGCTTGCGAGATTAAGGCGGAGCTCACCATCTGCAGCATCGTCGATAGAAGCGACTGTGGTCCTTTGGTGCAGAGCCGAGTGGAGGGTCTGAGTCAGAGGCTCAGGCGGTTCTGTGACCGCGTAGGCTGGAGATTCCTTGACTTGCGCCATCGGGTGGTGAGTTTTCGAGTTCCTCTTAATAGGTTAGGAGTCCACTAAATACAGGAGGCGGCTACAGGGGTAGCGGGGGCTGTGTGTAAGGGACTGGGCGGTTTTTTAGGTTAGAAAGTCTCCGGGAACCACAGAAGGGGCGTTCGTCTTAAAATGGGCCGGTAAAACACAGTAAGGTAGTTGTAGAAACGATTGGTATTGAAGTTGCAAATTTTCGTAGCTCTGATGGGAAAGAACCAGAGCTCCAAGCCCTAATAGAAAGCACTGAAGCTCAAATAGTTGTAGGTACAGAGACCTGGCTAAAGCCGGAAATAAATTCAGCCGAAATTTTTCAAAACCATCTAACAGTGTTGAGAAAGAATAGATTAAATACAGTTGGTGGAGGAGTATTTATTGTTGTCAGAGGTAGTTTGCCTTGCAGCGAAATTGAAGTAGATAGTTCGTGTGAAATAGTATTGGTAGAGGTTATACCTGACAATCGGACTAAACTAGTAAATCGATCGTTTTACCGACCCCCGACTCAGAAGATATAGTTGCTAAACAGTTCAAAGAAAACTTGAGTCTCATTTCAAGTAAGTACTTCGCTCATACAATTATAGTCTGCGGTGAGTTTAGTCTACCCTCGATATGCAGAAAAAGTTATACGTTTAAAGTCACCGGCAGACATAAAACGTAATCCGAAGTTGTACTGGATCCTTTCTCAGAAAATTATTTTGAACAGTTAGTTCATGAGCCCACTCGAAGCGTTAATGGTTTCGAAAGCATATTTGATCTTTTAACAGCAAATAATCCTGGACAAATAGTGAGTATTGTGACGAATACAGGGATTAGCGACCACAAGGTAGTTGCTGGTAGGCTGAATACCGTAACAGCTACAACCATAAAAAAGAAACTCAAAGTATATCTATTTTAAAAGGCTGATAAAAAAGCTCTTAACGCCCTTTTAAGAGACAGTCTTCACTCCTTCCGATCTGATCATGTAAGTGTAGAAAAGCTGTGGGATGGTTTCAAAGAGATAGTATCGACAGCAATTGAGAGATATATACCTTATAAATTAATAAGTGATGGTACTGATCCCCCATAGTACAGAAAATGGGTCAGATCATTGTTGCAGAAGCAACGAAAAAGGATGCCAAATTTAAAAGAACGCATAATCCCCAAGATTGGCAAAGTTTTACAGAAGTCCGAAATGTGGCGCGTACTACAATGCGAGATGCTTTTAGAATTTCCACATCGAAATTCTCTCTCGAAATCTGGCAGAAAACCCAAAGAGCTTCTGCTCATACATAAAGCACACCAGTCGCAAGACGCAATCAATACCTTCACTACGTGATGACAACGGTGAAGTCACTGAGGACAGTGCCACTAAAGCAGAGTTATTATACACGGTTTTCCTTCACCAAAGAAGACGAAGTAAATATTCCTGAATTCCAATCAAGAACAACCGCCAAGATGAGAAACGTAGAAGCAGATATCCTCGGACTAACGAGCAGCTTAAATCACTTAATAAAGGTCCAGATTGTGTACCAGTCAGGTTCCTCTCACAGTACGCTGATAAAATAGCTCCATATTTAGCAATTATATACAACCACTTGCTCACAGAAAGTTACGTGCCTAAAGACTGAAAAATTGCTCAAGTCACACCAATACCCAAAAAGGGAAGTAAGAGTAATCCACTAAATTTCAGGCCGATATCACTAACGTCGATTTTGCAGTAGGGCTTTGGAACATATACTGTATTCGAACATTATGAAGTACCTCGAAGAAAACGATTTATTGACACATAGTCAGCACGGTTTCAGAAAATATCGCTCTTGTGAAACACAAGTAGCTCTTTATACTCATGAAGTATTAAGTGCTATTGACAGGGGATGTCAAATTGATTCCATATTTTTAAATTTATTGTAGACTTTCGACACTGTTCCTCACAAGCGTCTTCTAACCAAACTGCGTGCCTACGGTGTATCGCCTCAATTGTGCGACTGGATTCGTGATTTCCTGTAAGAAAGGTCACAGTTCGTAGTAATAGACGGAAAATCATCGAGTAAAACAGAAGTAATATTGGACGTTCCCCAAGGAAGTGTTAGACGCCCTCTATTGTTCTTGATCTATATTAACGACACAGGAGACAATATGAGCAGCCGTCGTAGATTGTTAGCAGATGATGCTGTCATTTACCATCTTGTAAAGTCATCAGATGATCAAACCGACTTGCAAAATGATTTAGATAAGATATCTGTATGGTAGGAAAAGTGCCAATTGACCCTGAATAAGGAAAGGTCTTAAGGTATTCACATGAGTACTAAAAGAAATCAGCTAAACTTCCATTACGCGATAAGTCACACAAACCTGAAGGCTGTAAATTCAATTAAATACTTAGGGATTACAATTACAAATAAGCTAAACTGGAACTATCACGTCGATAATACTGTGGTTAGAGCAAAGCAAACATTGCGATTCATTGGCAGAACACTTAGAAGGTGCAACAGGTTTACTAAAGAGTCTGCTTACGCCGCGCTTGTCCGCCGTATTCTGGAGTATTGCTGTGCGGTGTGGGATCCGCAGATGGTGCGGCTGACGGATGACATCGAAAAAGTACAAAGAAGGGCAGCTCGTTTTGTATTATCACGAAATAGGGGAGATAGTGTCACAGACATAATACATGAATGGGAGTGGCAATCATTAAAACAAAGGCGTTTTTCGTTGCGACGGTATCTTCTCATGAAATGTTAACCACCAGTTTTCTCCTCCGATTGTGAAAACATTCTGTTGGCAGCCACCTACATAGGAAGAAATGACCATCACGATAAAATAAGAGAAATCAGGGCTCGCACAGAAAAATTTAAGTGCTCGTTTTTCCCGCGTGTCGTTCGAGAGTGGAACGGTAGAGAGACAGCTTGAAGGTGGTTCATTAAACCCACTGCCACGCTATTGTGAATAGCAGAGTAATCACGTAGATGTAGATGTAGAAACGGACAGATTAACACGACAAACAGTTCTTCGACCTCAACTTTCACCTTTCAGCATTGACTACTCATACTGTCCAAATAACGGAAGAACACTTGACCTTTCTGTATAAATAGCGGTATGATCGCCAATTGCAACAAGATTTTTCAGCGGAGTTTAAAGAAATTAGAATCGGTAGGAGAATACTGCTGATTTTTTGCAGTGTTCAACTTTTTCCCACTTATCGAGAAAAGCAGCTAACGGGGTATGGACTAAGTTTTCTTTTCTTTGCCTATTTAATTAAGTATTTTGATTCTATGCATCTTGAAACTGAGTCGGATTTTTTCAATCTTTGTTCGATTTCTAGTTTTATTACAGGAAATAATAGGAATAAAAAATCGAAATATCGGTTATTTTGAGCGGTATTGACAGTCAGGCTAAACAGGGGTGGAAAAAATCGATATAACCGAAAACTGGTTGTTTCACCGACAACCGTCAACCTTAGTTTTCATGCACTCCATCGTCTGGTCACTCTGAAATCCGAATGTCTCAAAAATTTGAATTCTGCATGATTCGATCGGCAGAGCAAATGGAGAGACGCTATGAGGCTTCTTTCCATCTCTGCCATGTTCTGACAACGGTGTCTCACATGCGTGCGTGGCAATTCGTGACCTTCACAGTGATCTCTCAACATCTTATACAGTCCACGTTCCATGCATGTGGTATCATCTTTGGTAAAAACGCTATACACGAACGTCACTAACGCACTCTGGTGGCCGTTATACGCATCACAGAGAATTGCAACTCTAATCATTTACATACCTGCTGATGGTGTGATTATTTACGCAGTTACGTTGACATTCGCCAATGTCCTCTGGGTGCAGCAGTTTTTTGGGTTCCGTACTTGATTCGGTAAAAACAGGACCAATACAAGATCACTTCGTTGTCCGTCTGCCTGTCTGACTGACTGACTGTTCAAAACCCGTTTTCGCAGAAATGGGTAGACCTATCAAGCTGAAATTTACGTCACATATTAAGCTGTACGCCCCTTGGCGATGTAGAAAAATGATGCTTCTACGTCAATACCGTCAAAAGGTATGAACATGGCTGTCACGCATTTTGTTACCCGGAAACCCTAATGGGCACTTTCCGCTGACATAGAATCATGAAATTTGACAAGAAACAAGGTTACACAGTAAAACTGAAGAAAAAAAAATTAGGAAACTGTTAATCTGTAATCACGTCACACTCAATTTTCCGGCCCGAGACGGTGGACTTGGCGGTCGTGTGCACATGAGGTATGCTTGGTTGTGTGTATATGTGTGTGTGTGTGTGTGTGTGTGTGTGTGCGTCTGTGTGTGTGTGTGTGTATGTGTGTGGTTGTTGTGTATGTGTCTCTCTTTACTGACGGAGGCTGCGGCCGAAAGCTGCGTGTGAGTGTCTTTTAATAGTGCCTGTCTGTAGCTTGACGTGTCTTTCCTACCCTCTTGAAATTTGTTTTGTCTTTTATTGTCGGTCTGTCTCTCCATCCTTCTGTTAAGATTCGATTTTCTCAAGAACAGGTAGAAGTATCAAACTGAAATTTATGTCACATACTAAGGTTCCTTGGTGGTATAATAAGTATTACCTTCGAAGTCAATGAAATCAAAAGATATGGCGAATTATGCCAGAAATTTTTATTCCCACAAACTCATTCATCAAAACCTATAGGATACTTCGGGTTGGTCTAGAATCATGATATTTGACAGGAGTAAAGATTTCACACTACAACCAAAGGAAAAACAAAATCGGAAAATTATATATTTGTAATTATATTACACGAAATTTGTTGATATGTCTGTCAGTCCGCGTATTATGCTCCATTTTTCTGAGGAACAGGGATACGTATCAAACAGTTGAAATTTATGTCGCATACTAGGGTGTATGACATCTGCAGCATCTGGAGCAGATTTCTACAACAGCGGAAGTGTGTAATCGCTATCAGTTTCACTCATCGCCCTGTGTACGCTGTATGTATTTACCCACAACAGTGAACATACAGTTAATCACACACATAGAAAGACAATACAAGGTGGTGTGGAAAACATTTCACTATAAAGGTCCTCTAGAGCTAAACAGTAATTAGCCTAGCAGTAGTAGTAGGAAACAAAATTTATTTTAATCCAAAGGAGCCTTTATAACTGAAGCGCCTAGAACCGCACGGTCACTCCGGGCGGCAGAACTTAGGGTACTTCCTCTTGATGTAGAATCATGAAATTTGGCAAGAAGAAAGGTATCACACAACAAGTGAAGGAAGTGAATCAGGAAATTGTTACTTTGTAATAATATCGCAGGAAAAATTTTTCTTTTGTCATTTGATGCCTGATTTCGAGCTTGAAATTAAAACATTCTCGAAATTATTGGGATCCCTGGGACCGACATGTTACCTGTAGCAGTGTACATAACAGACAAAAATCGTCGAAATTCTCCATTCCCGGAATGGCTGAAGTGTCTGTATACATAAATGAGTTCGTACGGAAACCTAATTGTGGGAGTCCTACTTGCACCCACCCAAGTTTTTGTCAAGCATTGCATATTGTATGAGGAAACGTATTAGACGCCCGGGGACTGAGCGTGAAACTCATCGTGTACGGAGAAATTCGGAGGCGGTTACGCGGTGAGGTCACATTGTTAGACGTTCAGATCGTGCGGTCGTCGGCGAACGTTTAGCGTCGCCTCATACGTAATGAGTAGCCCGGCGGGGCCAACGGCCGCACTAACCGCGTTAGCCAGGAAGCCCTATCTGGCTGGCTGCTGGCTGACCGTGTCCACCGCCATTTCAGCAATCTGCGGCCTCGCCGAGGCGCGGACCAGCTGCCGAGGTCCACCTCTCCGCCACTAGCACGTGCTCGGGGATTAAATTTTTAGGAGCTTAAAGAGAACAAAAGCCTCGAGTGCGGGCCGTTCCTCCTCTAACGGTTCTTTTACAGCTATTCCTTCCTTAATTGCAGGGAAATATTCTACACCGGTAGGCACATCGTTTATGAACCGTTCTTTCAGATGCACGAACATCCTGGGTCGTTTAGATTTACTCCCGTATCCTTGGAAGAGGACGAATGTCGGCTATATTTGCATTTAAAGCTGTAACTATAGGACCAGTACGAAACATTTGCACTTTTATAGTTTTAAATACTGACAGTATATATTTGGAATAAGTGTAGTCGTTGGGATAACAGTGGTTGAACGAATGGAGAGAAAATTTCTTTGAAAATTAACCGAAGTTCGTGAAATAATTGTCATGAATTTATGATAGATACTTGTATATACAGTTTCATGCTCATAATTTTCAACAAAATTCCTTACAGAGAATTACAATACCTCGGTGTAAACGACATTTGGCGTAAGAGCGTAATCTTCGAGCACTTTTTCTTTTCTATTTTCTTCAAGCAATACAAAAATGGTAGTTGACATAGTTACACTTGAAAAGGCATCATATACTTGGTTCAAATGGCTTTGAGCACTATGGCACTTAACATCTATGGCCATCAGTCCCCTAGAACTTAGAACTACTTAAACCTAACTAACCTAAGGACATCACACACATTCATGCCCGAGGCAGGATTCGAACCTGCGACCGTAGCGGTCGCGCGGTTCCAGACTGAAGCGCCTAGAACCGCACGGCCACACCGGCCGGCGCATCATATAGTTGTCCGTGAGTAAAGATGCGAGTTGGTAAATACAGTTCTGCTCTCTGAAGCGTTTGTCCCTACGACTTGTTTACAGTGATTACAATTGGAATATTAATAAGCAATTGAAACCGAATGCTTGGATCACATTGCGTTGAGTTTACCCTTTTGTATTACAACAGGCTTCCCGGTGTCAATCAGCTGAGTATTAATTTTAAACGGGGAACCCGTGCGAAACCTTCACACTTTTACGGTAGTTGTAAATAATGACGGTTTGTGTAATAAGTGTAGTCGTTGGGATTAGGGTAGTTTGGGAATGAAGAGAAAACATCTTTAAAAATGATTCGTTCGACGTGAAATAATAATCATGGATTTATGGTACTTCCTTGTAGAAACATTTCCATGCTCATGTTTTTTTAAGAAAATTCAAATACCTTAAGCACGTTAGAGTCTAATAACAATACATAAATCACAATTCAAGGCAACAACGTTTAATATTTTTATCGTTTCGGAAAGTATATTCGTTTAGAAAAGTCAACTTGTACGACGAGCAGAGACAATGGACGAACGCAGTGGTCACAGTCATTATCTATGACTACGCTGCATGCTTTATAACAAATAAAATAGTATAGCTCTTATTCGTGATTAATAAGTTACCTTCATAAAATCTTTTGCCTATAATAGGTGAAAGTCTCCTTTATGTAAAAATTTTCCACAAATAGTAAGTCTTAGCACAAAGGCGGAATGCAATGTTAAAAAACCTTCCTAATGATATCTCATTAAATCCTGTACGATTAGTAAGTGTCGGCTGGGGTGACCGAGCGGTTCTAGGCGCTACAGTCTGCAACCACGCGACCGCTATGGTCGCAGGTTCGAATCCTACTTCGGTCATGGATGTATGTGATGTCCTTAGGTTAGTTAGGTTTAACTAGTTCTAATTTCTAGGGGACTGATTACCTCTGAAGTTAAGTCCCATAGTGCTCAGAGCCATTTGAACCTTTTTCATTTATATTTGTTGAGAAAAGGGATATTCGAGTTATAAATAATATACATTACTAGTAAACCTTGATTGCGCCATTAGTATGTGATAAACTTATAATAATTCCATCCACAAACATCTGTTTGTCTCTCAGGAGACCAGGAGATATCTTCCATAGAATACCGCTATGCATACAGATTCATTAGCATAATAATTTAACAGCCCTAATTTCCCAGGTACTGTGTACAAGCCTCCTTTATACGAGAACTGGAACCTTAATAGCGGCAACTATTAATTTATAGCCCGAGCAAAATAGATACGTGTTTCAAATTTTTACTTGCTTTCAAAGTAAGTGCTGTACCAACTACTGCACTCCCTTACTTAAGGCCTCGTGAGTTTAACTCGATTTCTAATTTGAAGAAAACACTTCACGGCATTCGCTTCAGAACTGCTACAAATTCGTCGGGCAAAAGACCGCCCCGCTCGAACTGTCAACACAACTGGTACTGCTAAGTGTATCCTACGACTTCCACATCCCTCACAACTGGTTATACACAATGCCGGCGACTACTTTGAAGATCAGTAAAACTTAGAAACACGTACGTATTTTGTATAAAGCTGTGAATCAATAGTTGTCATATTAAATTTCCAATCCTCGTATATTCTGTGGTAATTGCAAGTGTTGATTTCTCATCGCGTCCTCATTGGTTCCATCCTTAGCGTGTCCCCTAACGACATGGAGCTACGTAGATCTAATGACTTGAGCAAGTAGTGCTGTTTTAAGATCAGCACTCGTTTCCACTCCTTCATTTCTTAATCCGACCAGGTTTGTGGACTTCCAGATCTTCATCTCCGACATCTGTAGTCGCGATGCGTCACTCTTTGTTGGGGAGGGGAGCATGTTTCCATAGCGTGTGCTGGGAATTTGATGTAGTAGACCCACACCTACATCTACATGTATACTCTCTCTGCACATCAGACTTAAGTGCCTGGCAGATGGTTCATTGAACCACCTTCACAATAATTCTCGGCTATTCCACTGTCGAACAGCGCGCGGAAAAAAACAAACACCTATACCTTTCCGTGCGAGCTGCTATTTTCCTTATATTATTATGATTATTGTTTTTCAACAAAATACCTTTCGTATTCGCGGGAGAATCTTGGTGATTGAAATTTCGTGAGAAGATACCGGCGCAACGAGAAACGCCTATGTTTTAATGATGTTCACCACAAATCCTGTATCATGTCCATGACGCTCACTTCGTTATTTCTCGATAATACAAAACTATTCTTTGAACTTTGTCGATGTGCTCTATGTTAATCCTATCTGGTAAGGATCCCACACCGCACAGCAGTACTTCAAAAGAGGACGGACAAGTGTAGTGTGGGCAGTCTCTTTAGTATATCTCTGGCATCTTTTAAGTGTTCTGCCAATAAATCACTGTCTTTGGTTCGTCTTCCCCACATTTTCTGTGTGCCCTTTCAAAAAGAAAAAAAATAGTTCAATGGCTCTGAGCACTATGGGACTTAACTGCTGAGGTCATCAGTCCTCTAGAACTTAGAACTACCTAAACCTAACTAACCTAAGGACATCACTCACATCCATGCCCGAGGCAGGATTCGAACCTGCGACCGTAGCGGTCACTCGGTTCTAGACTGAGGCGCCTAGGACCACTCGGTGGAAGACGTCTGCACACTCTGCTGTGAGAGAATTAAGTGTTCCAGAAATACAGTCTGATTATAAGTAACGCCCGAGGAGCAACAGTGTCCCTAATTTGCTGGGAAGTGGCGGTGCGGTCCCCTACGGCACTGCGTAGGATCCTACGGTCTTGGCGTGCATCCGTGCGTCGCTGCGGTCCGGTACCAGGTCGACGGGCACGTGCACCTTCCGCCGACCACTGGCGACAACATCGATGTACTGTGGAGACCTCACGCCCCACGTGTTGAGCAATTCGGCGGTACGTCCACCCGATCTCCCGCATGCCCACTATACGCCCTCGCTCAAAGTCCGTCAGCTGCACATACGGTTCACGTCCACGCTGTCACGGCATGCTACCAGTGTTAAAGACTGCGATGGAGCTCCGTATGCCACGGCAAACTGGCTGACACTGACGGCGGCGGTGCACAAATGCTGCGCAGCTAGCGCCATTCGACGGCCAACACCGCGGTTCCTGGTGTGTCCGCTGTGCCGTGCGTGTGATCATTGCTTGTACAGCCCTCTCGCAGTGTCCGGAGCAAGTATGGTGGGTCTGACACACCGGTATCAATGTGTTCTTTTTTCCATTTCCAGGAGTGAATTTTGCTCGGGCTATAAATTAATAGTTGCTGCTTTTAAGGTTCCAGTTCTCGTATAAAGGAGGCTTGTACACAGTACCTGGGAAATTAGGGCTGTTAAATTATTATGATGATGCTAATGAATCTGTATGCATAATGGTGTTCTATGAAAGATATCTCCTGGTCTCCTGAGAGACAAACAGATGTTTGTGGATGGAATTATTATACATTTTTCACATACTAACGGCGCATTCAAGGTTTACTAGTAATGTATATTATTTACAACTCGAACATCCCTTTTCCTCAACAAATATTAATGAAAAAGGTTCAAATGGCTCTGAGCACTATGGGACTTAACTTCAGAGGTCATCAGTCCCCTAGAACGTAGAACTACTTAAACCTGACTTACCTAAGGACATCACACACATCCATGCCCGAGGCCGGATTCGAACCTGCGACCGTAGCGGTCGCGCGGTTCCAGATTGCAGCGCCTAGAACCGCACGGCCTCTCCGGTCGACTACACCGCGTGCAGCAAAGATTTAATCTGCAAGGAAGTTCCAAGACAGGGCGTATTCCGCTGCAGGCGCAAAATGCATTCCGGAGGACCGAGAGTTTTCTGCTAATTTCGTTCGCGGACACACTAGCGCAGTGCACAGTAGATTCCTGCTCATCCATTAGCGCTCCCATGTCCGCACGAGGCTCGTCAGAGCGCGACAACAGCCACCCCCGGCTGCAGTCTCGCAATAACATTCGTCCCCCGACAGCTTCAGCGCATTTCATTGGGATGCTTGCCAATCCGAACCCGGCTCGTAGTTACGGACAGCGCAGCGCGAACACTGTGGTGCTCAGATAAACGACATCCCCGATAATGTCGACTCTGCGGGTCGTTACAGCTGTGCACGTCCAAGCAGAGATCGTTGCGGAAGAGTAAGTGGCCAGGCACTTCCGCAATCAGAGGGAAACGGTTCAATAATACAAAAATATGTAACTCAGTACTTCGTGAGGGGACTCCAATAAAATTTTTTTAAAAAAAGAACTGCGTTGAAATCACCGTCACTGCCTGTATACAGTACCACCGCTCAGAAACGATTCACTTAAATGTTGCGTTGTTTATCACACACAGCCCACCAAAAAGTAAGACAAATTGAACGCTATTTCGAGCACCTCCATTCATTTTTCGCGTGCAAAACAGGTACAGGATGTATTCAGCAGACAGCACTGCACGCTACGAGCTGCTGTGCTCACAACAGGCTCTTCAGTGGTTTCCTATTGTTCATCTAGAGTGGTAAAGAAAATATTACGTTTCTGGTGCTGTTACGCACAGGGTGCCTTGGAAGCCCGATAACATTTGAAAACTCAGTACTTCGCGGAATAATGTAGCTAGGAACGTAACAATTCACGCAAGTCCTTGAAATGACAGGGAGTTTTATTGCAAAAAAAGAAAGAGCACAAAATCACTGTTGTTGTTGTTGTTGTGGTCTTCAGTCCTGAGACTGGTTCGATGCAGCTCTCCATGCTACTCTACCCTGTGCAAGCGTCTTCATCTCCAAGTACATACTGCAGCCTACATCCTTCTGAATCTTCTTGGTGTATTCATCTCTTGGTCTCCCTCTACGATTTTTACCCTCCACTCTGCCCTCCAGTACCAAATTGGTGATCCCTTGATGCCTCAGAACATGTCCTACCAAGCGATCCCTTCTTCTGGTCAAGTTGTGCCACAAACTCCACTTTTCCCCAATTCTATTCAATACCTTCTCATTAGTTATGTAATCCACCCATCTCATATTCAGCGTTCTTCTGTAGAACCACGTTTCGAAAGCTTCCATTTTCTTCTTGTCTAAACTATTTTCGTCCATGTTTCGCTTCCATACATGGCTACACTCCATACAAATACTTTCAGAAACGACATCCTGACACTACTCGATGTTAACAAATTTCTCTTCTTCACAAACGCTTTCCTTGTCATTGCCAGTTTACATTTTATATCCTCTCTACTTCGACCATCATCAGTTATTTTGCTCCCCAAATAGCATAACTCCTTTACTACTTTAAGTGTCTCATTTCCTAATCTCATTCTCTCCGCATCACCCGACTTAATTTGACTACATTCCATTATCCTCGTTTTGCTTTTGTTGATGTCCATCTTATACCCTCCGTTCAAGACTCTGTCCATTCCGTTCAACTGCTCTTCCAAGTCCTGACAGAATTACAATGTTATCGGCGAACCTCAAAGTTTTTATTTCTTCTCCATGGATTTTAATACCTAATCCAAACTTTTCGTTTGTTTCCTTTACTGCTTGCTCAATATACAGATTGAATAGCATCGGGGAGAGGCTACAACCATGTGTCACTCCATTCCCAACCACTGCTTCCCTTACGCGTCCCTCGACTCTTATAACTGCAATCTGGTTTCTGTACAAATTGTAAATAGCCTTTCGCTCCCTGTATTTTACCCCTGCCACCTTCAGAATTTGAAAGAGAGTATTCAAGTCAACATTGTCAAAAGCTTTCTCTAAGTCTACAAATGCTAGAAACGTAGGTTTGCCTTTCTTTAATCTTTCTTCTAAGGTAAGTCGTGGTGTCAGTATTGCCTCACGTGTTCCAACATTTCTACGGAATCCAAACTGATCTTCCCCGAGGTCGACTTCTACCAGTTTTTCCATTCGTCTGTAAGGAATTCGCGTTAGTATTTTGCAGCTGTGACTTATTTAACTGATAGTTCGGGATTGGAATTATTATATTCTTCTTGAAGTCTGAGGGAATTTCGCCTCTCTCATACATCTTGCTCACCAGATGGTAGAGTTTTGTCATGTCTGGCTCTCCCAAGGCTGTCAGTAGTTCTAAAGGAATGTTGTCTACTCCCGGGGCCACTATTTCGACTTAGGTCTTTCAGTGCTCTGTCAAACTCTTCACGCAGTATCATATCTCCTATTTCATCTGCCTCCTCTTCCATTTCCATAATATTGTTCTCAAGAACATCGCCCTGTATAGACCCTCTATATACTCCTTCCACCTTTCTGCTTTGCCTTCTTTGCGGAGAACTGGGTTTCCATATGAGCTGTTTATATTCATGCAAGGAGTTCTCTTTTCTCCAAAGGTCTCTTTAATTTTCCTGTAGGCAGTATGTATCTTACGCCTCGTGAGATAAGCCTCTGCATCCTTATATTTGTCCTCTAGCCTTCCCTGCTTAGCCATTTTGCACTTCCTGTCGATCTTATTTTTGAGGCGTTTGTATTCCTTTTTGCCTGCATCACTTACTGCATTTTTGTATTTTCTCCTTTCATCAATTAAATTCAGTATCTCTTCTGATACCCAAGGATTTCTACTAGACCTCGTCATTTTACCTACTTGATCCTTTGCTGCCTTCACTATTTCATTCCTCAAAGCTACCCATTCTTCTTCTACTGTATTTCTTTCCCCCATTTCTGTCAATTGTTCCCTTATGCTCTTCCTGAAACTCTGTAAAACCTCTAGTTCTTTCAGCTTATCCAGGTCCCATCTCCTTAAATTCCCACCTTTTTGCAGTTTCTTCAGTTTTAATCTACAGTTCATAACCAATAGATTGTGGTCAGAGTCCACATCTGCCGCTGGAAATGTCTTACAATTTAAAATCTGGTTCCTAAATCTCTGTCTTACCATTATATAATCTATCTGAAACCTTTTAGTATATCCAGGGTTCTTCCATGTATACAACGTTCTTTCATGATTCTTGAACCAAGTGTTAGCTATGATTAATTTATGTTGTGTGCAAAATTCTACCAGGCGGCTTCCTCTTTCATTTCTTAGCCCCAATCCATATTCACCTACTACGTTTCCTTCTCCTCTTTTTCCTACTGTCGAATTCCAGTCACCCGTGACTATTAAATTTTCGTCTCCCATCACTACCTGAATAATTTCTTTTACCTCATCATACATTTCATCAATTTCGTCATCATCTGCAGAGCTAGTTGGCATATAAACTTGTACTACTGTAGTAGGCGTGGGCTTTCCTGTCTATCTTGGCCACAATAATGCGTTCACTATGCTGTTTGTAGTAGCTTACACGCACTCCTATTTCTTTTATTCATTGTTAAACCTGCTCATGCATTACCCCTATTTGATTTTGTATTTATAACCCTGTATTTACCTGACTAAAAGTGTTGTTTTCCCTTTTTAAATTTTCTAACCTACCTACTCGATTAAGGGATCTGACATTCCACGCTCCGATCCGTAGAACGCCAGTTTTTTTTCTCCTGATAACGACTGCCTCTTGAGTAGTCCCCACCCGGAGATCCGAATGGGGGACTATTTTACCTCCGGTATATTTTACCCAAGAGGACGCCATGATCATTTAATCATACAGTAAAGCTGCATGCCGTCGGGAAAAATTAAGGCTGTAGTTATCCCTTGCTTTCAGCCGTTCGCAGTACCACAACAGCAAGGCCGTTTTGGTCAGTGTCACAGGGCCAGATCAGTCAATCATCCATACTGTTGCCCCTGCAACTACTGAAAAGGCTGCTGCCCCTTTTCAGGAACCACACGTTTGTCTGGCCTCTCAACAGATACCCCTCCGTTGTAGTTGCACCTACGGTACGGCTATCTGTATCACTGAGGCACGCAAGCCTCTCCACCAACGGCAAGGTCCATGGTTCATGAGAGAGGGGGGGGGGACAAAATCACTAACAGAAGGTATTCCATATGATACAAAAGTAATAATTATCACAACAATTAATTTTTAGCAAAGGCGACGTTCTTTGTAACAAGTGTTCACCACGTCGGCCGCCATTTATCAATACCTACAGTCGAGGGACAATGTTGTGAAAAGCACTGTGCAACATGTCAGTAGCATATTTCAAAAGCATCTATTCTCTTCTATTCCGATCTGTTTACTGACTATGTTTAAATTACGTACAAGGCTTGTGAGTGGACTGTTTCTGTGTCGGCAGCACTGTGTAGCGCTTTGCGTTGGATCTCTGACTGTGCTTTTCTTGTAAGAGACTCTGTGGCAAGAGACTCTGTGGCTGGTCGGTCTCGCTGGTGGAAGTTAATCGCCAGCAGTGTTGGGCAGTTGGAAGTTAGTCTCCAGCAGTGATGGAAGTACTGTTGGTCAGCTGGAGGTGAACAGCCAGCAGTGAAGGATGTTAGATGCGAGAAGTTAGCATTTATTGAGGGTAGAGGTGTGTAGTGTTAGCGTAGGCTAACGATCTGTACATGTTCGACATGGAGATTCAATATTATTCATGATTATACACCTTTGTACTAGATGTCAATGTCGATTTATGTTCGTGTTTGAACTGGATGTCACATTATTAAGGTAAAAAATACATTATCTGGTTTGCAACAAAATCTTTCCTTTGCTAACCAAGTGCCCATTTGTAGTTAGTGGCTTTAGTAGTTATAATCTTTCATTTAGCTGGCAGTATTGACGCTCGCTGTATTGCAGTAGTTCGCGTAATGAAGATTTTTGTGAGGTAAGTGTTTAATGAAATGTATAGGTTATTTTTAGGCAGGGCCATTCTTTTGAATTAATTGTTGTAATTTTTTTTTTGGGCGGTCAGACTGGGTTGCGCTAGAATCAGTGTTGATATGATAAGAAATAGTAAAGAGAAAGTAGGCTTCAGTTTTAGTCAGCTGTTTCATAATCAAATAACGTAGTAGTTTCATCTTATAAGTCATTCTGCAATTTAAGTACAGACACACATATTTAAATAAAGAAGTTTCAGGCTACACTCTCGACAAATACTTTAATTTATGTTAGATGTTAACTAATTCCTCTTTTTCAGAAATTAATTTCTTACTACTGCCAGTTTATATTTTTTATCTTCCCTACTTCGACCATCGGCAGTAATTTTGATGCCCAGATAGCAAAACTCATTCACTACTTTCAGTTCCTCATTTTCTAATCTCCCTCACCATCATCTGATTTAGTTTCACTACGTTTCATTACCTCTATTTTACTTTTCTTAATGTAAATCTTATAATCTATTTTTACGACCTATCTGTTCCCTTCAGCTGCTCTTCTAAACCCATTGCCGTCTCCAACACAATTTTCAAATCAACATGGTGAGAAATTGCCGTCGGATGTTGTCTTTTAACATCCCTAATGAGGGCGGAAGATCGCTGTAGATCTGCGACATCAGGTAACGCCAAAAACATTGATCACACAGGTGGAAGTCTGGGGACCTAGGAGGCCAAACTTGACGGAAGTGGCGGCTCAGCCCGCGATCCTCACCAAATGATGTGCCCAAGAGCTCTTTCACGTGTGCAGCAGTCTACGGTGGAGCACCATCCTGCATTCAAGTCGTAGCCTTCCAACGCGTGTTTATCTGCCAGGCTGGGGATGACGCGATGCTGTAACATATCGACGTACCTCACACCCCTCACGTTTCTTATGCGGCGTCACTGATCTGTTGCTAGCCAACATTTCATTTGTTTTTGGTTTCAATAAAACCCCATGTCATTTCAGATATGTGCGTCAAGTTTTACCTCTTTGCCTTCATCATTCCGTGAATTAGTGCATTTTCAAAAGTCTTTGGATTTTTGGGTCGTCCTGTATGTCGACGACTATAGCGTTAAGATCGAAGAGGTGCGTTGACGTTGTGGTCAGCAGTGCGAAGCCGGGTTTGATGCAGCTGTCCACGCTATCCAGAGTAAACCTCTTATGCACGTTTTACACGAGGGACGAACTAGCAATCGACTGACAACAAGCTGCGTGAACGGCATTCTCTATTGTGTGAACGGGCTCACTATTATGAACGCGTTAGTAGCGAAGTGCGATAATTCTAGGGAAAAAGGAATAGGGCCAATTTTAAATTTGATACTAGTGGTCTCACTGCGCATGCGCGATCTAGTAGCTGTCTGCTGTGGTCACGTTATCTGCTGAGTGCTGAGTCTGACATGTGTATGTTGAGTTTGTTTTCTGTTTATGGTCGTCTCGTTATCACAAGGAACTTGGTGAGCAAATGAATATAGTGCACATTTTGCAAATAGTTTCACAGAAGTTTTTAAATCTATCTAAATTTCATAAATAATTAATGATGTGCTAAAGTGTAAGCACGACTTTGGCACTGTAATGCTAGTAGCGGTACGCTGTATTTCCGTTTATCATTTAAACGATCTGCAATAAGTTCTTATACGAGTTTGTAGTTCGGGCCTAGTATGCTTGGAGCGCTTCAGTAGACTATAATGATTCTTGAACACTTTCGTTCATCGTGTAAAAAGGGCTTAAATCTCTGCATAATTACTGCAACCTGCAGTTTTTTGAGCTTTCTTACTTGTATTCGAGCCTTGGTCTTCAATTTTTCCACCCAAACTTACCTCTATTACCAAACTGGCGGATGCTTGATGTCTCGGTTGTGTCCTATCAACCGATTTCGTTTTTTAAGCCAGGTTGTGTCGCAATTTTTTTCTCCCCGATTCGATGTACTACCCCTTCATTAATTTTCCTATAAATCCATCTAATGTTCAACATTCTTCTGTAGCACCACATTTTAAAAGTTTCATATTTCACTTCCGTATGAGGCTACAGTTTACACAAATACCTTCACAAAATTTATCCTAATCTTTAAATTTATATCAGATATTAACTAACTGCTCCTTTTCAGAAATGCTGTCCCTGATACTGCAAGCCTGCATTTTTCATCGAATCTACTTCGGCCATCATTTAGGCCTACTACTTTCGCTATCTCATTACCTCAGTATCACCTTATTTAATAGGGCTGCATTCCATTACCTTCGTTTTACTTTTATTAATGCTCTTCTTATAACCTTTTTTCACGATGGTACCCATTTCGTTCAACTGCTCTTCCAAGGAAGCAAGCAAGCAAGCAAGAGTGATATAACTTATCGGTAGAGCTGTCGCATGACGAAAAAGGATCAGGGCAACGAAAGAATATTTCTGAATAGGGATGAAAATGGAAGGGGTGGAAATACTAATGTCACGCAGCCTCCTGGTCTTCAGTGAGACTGATATAAAAGCACTGTGGAGTGGAATGTGTAGTATAATTAGTATCGAATTTGCACTGAATTTAGACGAAGCCAACACGAAATTGATGCGCAATAACACCGACAAGAACAACGACTTGCTGAAACTATATGGTGGAGAAGATACATTGGTAGATAAGAAAACATTCTGATATCTGGAAAGCAAGATTAAACAAGTCTGGTAAAGCAAGAGAAACGTTTTTAAGGGCCTGAATAATGTCAGAACACACAAAAAAATTTCGAAGATGGCGAGTGCTATGTAGACACGAAAGTGCTACTTTCGGCAACCAAAATATACAAAAGGTATTAAGGTGATGTAGGCAGCAGACATCAAATGATTAGCACTAGTTAGACATATACATAAGATGCCTAACTCAGACATTGCCAATAGGTATGACGTGCAGTGCAGTGTATCATCATGATCAGGCGTTTGATACCTACTGCTGGATAAAGGATTCCTATATAGACGCATTACGGTCGTCAGCTACCCCTGTCTATTTTACTCCTTCGTGTCTTATAATATCATCTAGCTACACTGATGAGCTAAAACATAGTGAGCTGCTTAATACCGTAGACCGCAATACAGCGGTGACTCTGGGCTTCACGAATTCGACAAGCCCTTGGTAGCTTTCTGGAGGTATTGAAGTTTTTTGAAAAATTATACAAGACTGTGCTTAAACTGACACACAATATTTATAGCGCAACGCAATCTGACTTTCAAAAATCCCTACAAAAGAATGGCCCTGACTAACATTAACCTATACCTTTCACAAATCACTGACCTCACCAAAGATCTTCATTACTCGAACTACTGCAATACAGCGAGCGCCACTACTCCCAGCTAAATAAAAGATTCAAACTACGGAAGGCACTAACTCTGATAGGGATAGTTAGCGAATGAAAGATGTTAATAGAGAACAAACAATGTATTTACCTTAATAGTCATCAAAAATTATAATATGTATATAGCAGTTCATGAGATCCAGTCTTACAAATTTCAAAACTCCGCCATCTCTCTTGCCACATCCACCACTGTTGGCGGCTCACCTCCAACTGCGCAACGCTACGCGCTGTTAACATCCAGCCGCCCAACACTACAATGGCGATTATTACAACAATGTCAACCAGCCACTGAGTGCACACAGCACAGCCAGTGATTTTCATACAGAGCGCTAAACAGCCTACTTACAGTATATGGCATCACATGTCTGCTCATAGGACGCGCAATTCCCGTAAATCACGGGCCAGTGGCTTGGGAATGTATAGATAACGACCGATAGCGTGCCAGATACGTTCCACCAGGTGCAGGTAAGGCTAATCTGGCGGCCAAGGCTTCAGCGCGATTTCTCTAACACACTCCTCAAACCATTGTACCCCGATTCTGACATTCTGTTATGGACATTTATCCCGCTGGAAGAAGTTATAAACGGTTTTCTTTCATAC
The DNA here is from genome assembly GCF_023897955.1 of Schistocerca gregaria. Lineage (NCBI taxonomy): Eukaryota > Metazoa > Arthropoda > Insecta > Orthoptera > Acrididae > Schistocerca > Schistocerca gregaria. Next base: position 150,696,069 of record NC_064926.1, on the reverse strand, counting down.
AAAAAAATTGTTATTTGGGGTAATATTTTCGATTTCACGCTGAAAAGTACAGCTTCAATATGATCTGAATAATAGCGGGCAACGTCTACGCCAAAGAGGCTGCGCTGCGGGACACTTAGTAGAACCATTGCTTGTGAGTGGAGTACAGTTTTGGAGAGAGAGAGAGAGGAGATGTCCAGTCGTATATTGTGATGGAGTAAAACACGTTCAGGTCATGCGATTTGCAGGCAATAATTTTCTTATATTATTTTTCATTTATGGAGAGATATTTTGCAGCGTCATTCGGATGACTTCAAAAGGTACTGTAATAGCGCATTTATCGAGAAACCTAAGTGCAGTAATTAATTTGGTCAGGGTTTTAAAATTGGAGATTTTTATGATAACGTAACAATGAGAGACTTACAAAATTTTCTTCAAAGACAGACAGCATACATCTTTGTAAGAAAATAACAACGATTTGTTCAGGTTATTTCACAATTAATGTAAAGCGAATTTTTAATATTTGCAATGTTAAAATATCTTGTCTTAGTGATGTAAAGATTTGATAATAGAGTTACTTTATTGTTTCTTCATCAGTCAGCATTAGTCTCTTTATTTCAAGTTTCACATACACAATTTTGATTTCCCAAGTTTCTCTGTAACAAAAACTTAATTGACAATGATCACTGCAGTAATTAGAGTTATTAGCACACATGTTTTGTGGATATCTCTATAGATTAAAGCATGCATTGCACATCGGATTGGTAGTGGTTTGAAGTTTTATTTTTTAACTAGCATAGCAGCAGCAGCCACAGTAATTTGTAGAGAGCAGAGCACAGAATTTATTCATTGTGCAAACAGGTAGATCGTTTATAATTTACGTGTGATACAGTTAACATTGCGAACGGTGACATACTTTTCAGACAGAGAATTTTTGGTATTTGTTTGCATTTCATATTTTTCTCTCTGTCAGGTCGCTTGTGTTCTTGCTAATTGGGCAGTTTCCTTAAATTTAACAGAACAGACTCTGCTTACGCCATGAGCGTTGCAGTACAGGGTTTAATCTTGCATATCTGATTAACTTTTGCATTGTCGATAACTTTTCAATAATTACGATATTACTTACAAGTTTATATATGATCTTAAATATTTCTGTAATCAAGAGTTTGACTTCAAATTGAAAAACACATAAAATACCATTAAATATAACTATACATTACCATACAACAAAATAAAATTAACCCCTAGTAGTACGGTAAGGGCAGTGTGAGGACAATTTTGATATGAAGTTGATGTTAGATTGATAAAGAAACTAATGAAAGTGATCAATAATACCTCCCCCCAGACCCACCCCATCCTCAGATGACGCCATGTGTTTTCCTCAGCCTGCATTTACATCCCCACCCCCTTGCCCTCCACCCTTCCACACCTGCCCTGTTGGCAGGAACTTCGAATTTTTGTGGGAATTTCGAATTTTGGTGGAAATTTCTTTGCCCCAGGACTGTGCTGGCGCCCCCCCCCCCCTCACGCCATAACAGGGAATTGGCGGGAAATTAAAAATATTAGAGCCCTTTCTGGGACTCAAACCATGGTCCTCCTGAATGGAAAATCCAAGTACACCCACAGCGCATGGAAACTGCCCAGATGCAGAAGAGAAAGGTTACGTTAATGCACTTTATTTACTTTGGTTGGGAAACTGAAGTAAAGATAGGTCCTAATTATGTAATTAGTCATGAATACCGGTCCCAATTATACAAGTATACGTCTAGTGCTACACAAGGAGTGCGTAAATTCTCACTACAGCTCAATAATTTGACAGTGCCCTAAAACTGATGCACTCCCACAGGGAAAATTTTTTATAATACCACTTGAAACTTGTGGGAGACACACTCGAACTCTACCCTTCATATACAAGGTGGCTGGAAAGAAAGCTCGAGAGAGAGGTGCTAACTTTATTTTTTTGGTGGGAAATATATTCAACTGAAGAGGTGTTGGTGTTGGACAGAGAGGAGTAAAATAAGTGTATTACCTATAACTACACAGCTGAGGAGTTCGCTATAGACGCCTAGTCGACAATCACCCTGCAGCCCAGGTAATCTTTTAAAGAGGAAAACACAATTGCAGTGATACTAAATTTTCTTTTATATTTATGAGTAGAGTTGGCATTGTTTTTATGTTCAACTACAGGATACAATTCACATTTCATTATTTTGCAACATCCAAATACCTGCCTGTTACAGGTGACAAAACTTTCAAGGACATACTATACACCTCCTATAAATGTCCACCCTGCCTAAAATTGGGAAAAAACTTCCACTAATTTACTGCATGTGTGTCAGATCTTATAGGACTTAACTGCTAAGGTCACCAGTCCATAAGCTTACACACTACTTCACCTAAATTATCCTATGGATAAACACACACACCCATGCCCGAGGGAGGGCTCGAACCTCCGCCGGGACCAGCCGCACAGTCCATGACTGCAGCGCTTTAAACCGTTTAGCTAATCCCGCGCTGCTAATTTGCTGCAAAAACTAGTGATCACCACAGAATGTCATCATTATTTCGAAACTGTCATCAAAGTAAAGAAAAGCGAGACTTTAAACTGCAGAGTAAAAAATATCCATGTTAAGCAATATGTTTCAGCTTGATGGACAAATTATACGACCTGAGAGCGTTTCTTGCGTTCAGACGAGTGTCCGTAAATAAACGTTCATGCACGTGTGTATTAAAAACATTTCAGATTCATGAAACAACATTTGAGAATACAATCATTCACGCCCTTAGCTCAAATGTCAGAAAAACCATACGAATTTTATGTTCAACACCAACAAGCAATAATTCAAGATGTTGCTGTTTTGTACAAGTCCTGTTTGACCTATTTGAGGCTATAACACACCTGCGTTTACGAAACAAACCATGAGAGCCTTTCTTGTAAGAGAGAACAACCTATAGTATTTTAAAGCGTCTCTCTCTTTCAAATACATCGAGAACAAACACCGTCTGCACGCTTACATTTGACATTTTTGATCCATAACTCCCCTCTACCGACATGTTCGTAAAGTTTCCATCATACAGCAGATTCTTGCATTCCAGTTTTGTAAGCAATTTCATCATCATGCCCTCTACTCGAATGTCGGGAAAAATACTATCATTTCTAGGTTTCACAAGTGCTTCCTACCTTATAATTAGATATTATGAAATATGAAATAACACAGGACTTGCGGTGACACCTATTTCAAAAACATGTAATCATGATGGTAATAATAAGAACAATCATGATTCCACGAGAAGAGATGAAGCCTATTTCTGTTAGTGTTATGAGCAAAATCTGTTCAGTTTTGAGATAACTATCTGCACCCAAACTTTAAAATTGTTCAAATGGCTCTAAGCACTATGGGACTCAACATCTGAGGTCATCAGTCCCCTCGACTTAACACTACTTAAACCTAACTAACCTAAGGACATCACCCACATGCATGCCTGAGGCAGGATTCGAACCTGCGATCGTAGCAGCAGCGCGGTTCCGGACTGGCGCGTCCAAACCAGTTATAGAGCCTCCTATAAGATTTTACTATGTCTCTCTCTTCCAGTACATCGAAAAACAAAAACTGTCTGCATTCTTACATACACACATATCACTCCATTGGAGCAGGTGACAAGTGGTCGAAGTCACTTGCACAGATCTCCACAAAGTTTTGTCGACTGTACTAGAGGAAGACCATATCCAAAAGAGTATCAATCAGAGGAGAGGGTTCCTGTAACGTTCCTTCACAAGCTAATTAATACATTATTTTTTGGCTGTAACACATCGAAGCAATGTACAACTACAGCTTTTCGCACTTTGTTTTCCTACCATGACTTTGAGGTCTGTGTCAGGCGCTAAGCCGACATCAGCACATTTCAATCCATTGGCTCTCCCAAAAGCTGAACATTGTGTAGCATAAACTATGCAGAACCCACAACACATAGGATGGTAGAAGTAAAGTACAGAGGCAGTCTTTCTTATTGACAAAAATGTGGAAAACATCGCAACATATGGACACCGAAAGAGTTTGCGGCATTGTAGAGCACTTCCAATAGCTATCCAATAGCTATCCTATACAGTCAATCTCATCTTCCACACTGGCTGGGTAGCAAATGTCTCGGTGTTCCATTTTCAAGAGCACTGTTTTCTCATTTTTCAGTCATGAACATGATTATTGTTCCAGTGTCTACCATCTCTGGAAGGTGCTGTTCACAACACATGCAAGGGAGTAGAAGTAAAAAGGGGTACTGTTATCTTCTTGTTGAAATAAAAAATCATGTGGAGGGCATTACAGCATATGGAAATAGGACATTGTGTTGAGGAACGCTTCCAAATACCTGTCTGAAGGTGATGACCTTTAATCTCACAGTCCATAGTGACAAGTAGCAGATATCCAGTGTTCCGACAAGAGCATGTATGGGTGTCACAGATTATTCCCGCATTTGTAGGATGAAGTCAGAGATTGACAGATCCCTCCCAGATTTTCCTTGATCAAACCTCCCTTCAACACCAATCTTACCCACGACTCCCATCCAAATGGACAAGATCTCTCCAGATGTGCACGTGTTGAGGGTTGTAGCACCACTTATCGGTGTATGGTAGACATGAGAGTGTTTCGGTTATATAAAAGGTGGTTAAGAAGAAGAAACGTATGTTTTGTACATGATGGAGCTCCAGACGAAAGGAGTTTCAAATTTTCATGTAAATAAACTGTGCTAGCAATTCCGAAGCATTATTCCACTGCGTGGAGTCAGTACCAGTGAGGTAATGGCACGAGGGAAATGATCGTAGAGCATAAACACAAACTCCTATGCATACGAGGTTCTGCATATAAAAATGCTATATTGTTAGGCTATTTGGTTTCCGAAGTATTAGTTGTGCAGAACGCAACGCTCTTAATACTCTAATTCAGGTTATATTTGTTCAGCATCAGGCCTCATAAGTTTCCCATTCCAGTCACTGCGGTGACAAACATTAATATGATAAAACGACTTTCTTCTTCACTATTTTGGTGCTCTAGGAAGGCATCATCAGTGCTTATAAACCAACTAGAGAGAAGTCAGAAGACTTTCTCTTAGGAAATTAATGGATTTTATACATCTTTTTAAGTGGGAAACGCACATATCCTCAATCACATTTCCTGCATCAGTCAAGCTTATCAGTTGTAGTAGTAGTTGTGGTAGTAATAGTATTAATTTGGATAGATGCGTCTACGTCTCACTAACAACTAGAGCAAGGAAAAACCGATATGAATATTTTCGATAGATACAGAAAATATAGCAATGCACTGCATCTATAGAATACATGGCTGTGAGTGACTGGGTGCATTCGGGTATAGTGACAAACAGTCTGACTAATATGCTGTTACGTATGTACATAAGAATAATATTCACAAAGCACTGTCTCCCTCCATTCAATGGAGGGGAAACTCTCACGTTCCAGGGTGCTAAGTGCAGTCAACACATTATCGACTAATGAATAACTTAGTATTAGGATAAAAAAACACCTGACATCTAGAGTTTGCAGATGTCCTGCCATGGTTTTGGGGGCATATCAGAGTTGGAAGGTGTAAAGAAAAGCAGTGAAGTTCATCTGGTAAGCAATAGGATGAAACACTTACGTGAGAAAATATCAGAACAGTAGCAGAAATTAACTCTGTGCACATGTAAACTCTCTGTTGCAGATTCGTATACAGTAGAGTGGAAGTTAGATGGCCGTGTAGAGCTGTGCCAGACTTCGAGTTTCCATCAAGTACAGCGCTACATGAGTCTGCAGATGATTTCTGATGTGTCATAGCAATACACGGATTTGTTTCCAGACTATGAGTTTCCAATCTGCAGCACTTATTGGGTCTCATCTAGGTACGAGATGAATATCACCATACTTTTCATGATCTTCCTATCCAAAATGCAAGCATGTAGATCATTGGGAAGAGGAAAATTGTTAGAATTTTTTAGTAGGCCAGTGTATAGGACACAAAAATATCCTCATATAAAATCATACAGCACATTGGTGTGCTAGCAATATGACCGTGTACATACGGAAAAATCGCGAAACAAAGTTACAAATTTATGTAAACTGACTGAGATTACACAAAATTAGAGAAAACTACCATGAAATAAGGGGAACTGAGGTGTGTTGGGGGTACCTGGATACTCAAGACCAACAAAAGCTTAAAAATTATGCTCTGGCAGCGTATGTGGATTTTGTGACACATACTTCAACAATGATGGCATAGGTATTACACAGAGCTCTAGATTGAAGCAGCCAAAACATATGTATCCCAAACCACAAATACATTGGCACACTTGCAGTTGAATATATATATATATATATATATATATATATATATATATATATATATATATATATATTCAACTGCATCAATAGCCAAAGGGTATATGACAGCTCTGGTAGCAATCCTCTTGCACAAAGAAATCCTGGTCTGATGTTAGAGTATATATATATATATATATATATATATATATATATATATATATATATATATATATTACCTAATTATGGTTCGTTATCATGAACAATGTTATTGCTTAAATATTAAGGAGAATAATGAATGAGTTTATCAGACTTAACCCATTCCCTAGACTGTTCTGTAGGAGAAGTGGACTGATACCACACATAGCAACTTTAACAGTGTGAGGGGCAATGTACTTGAGAGACGTGATGTTAGGGCGAAACTGACCTATCATCCTACTACGAATAAAACTATCTAACATCAGACCAGGATTTCCTTGTGCAAGAGGAATGTTACCAGAGCTGTCATATATCCTTTGGCTACTGATCTTAGCACTTCCTTGTAAGAAGTTTCTGGTTCTTCATGTGCAATTTCGTGCAGTATGGCGTGGGTGGTACCTTAATATATCAGCTATCAGAAATATTCATGTCGGTATCTCCTCGTTCTATTTCCTAGTGAAACATAATTGTCTGCCTCGTGATGACTGGGTGTTGTGTGATGTCCTTAGTTTAGTTAGGTTTAAGTAGTTCTAAGTTCTAGGGGACTGATGACTATAGATGTTAAGTCACATAGTGCTCAGAGCCATTTGAACAACTTGCAGCATAACTGTATCCATCAAAACCGATACTGCTACTACTACTACTACTCATGATATGCATGACTTATGAGAAAGTCTGACTAAGGATATGTATGTTTCCAATTTAAAAAGTCACATAGGATCCATTTATTTCCTAAGAGACAGAACAGCAGTCTCCTGATTTCAACCTAGTGGGTTTATAAACAGCTCGAGTAATGGAGATACATTGAAGATACCTTCCTACGACAACATGGTGTAGAAGGAAGTAGTTCCACCAATTTTAAGTGATTGGTGCAGGAAATTTGCCAGATAGTTATATATCTGACGTTAGACAAATATATCCTGCGTTAGAGTAGTAAGGGCATTGAAATCTGCATGACTAATAGGATTAACACTGTGTAACCATAGGAGTGTGAGATAATGCTCTACAGTTATTTTTCTTGGGCCGTTACTTTCCTGCTACTGATTCCAGACAGTGAAATATTGCTTCGAAATTGGTGGCACGAGTGATTTGCAGGAAATATTTCACACTCCATCTGTCTGGAGCTCCATCATATATCAACCACATATTTGTTCTTAACTGTCTGTTATATCACTACAATTATCTCATATCTACCATACATCGATAAGAGATGCTATCCTACTGACCATGCATGCGTCTGGAGACATCTTGCACATTTGGAAGGGCATCATGGGTAAGATTGGTATTGCAAGGAGGACTGGTCAACGACAGTGCGAAAGGGACCTGTCAATCTCCAGCTTTATCCTACAACTGCAAGAACACTGTGACGCCCATCCACACGTGGGAATAGGGCCAGTCATAAATGTAAATTCTGCTCTGTGATCAATGCACTCGAAATATGTAGATAACCAAATTGCATTGGTATGGGATGCTGTCTGGTGTGCTTTGATGTATGTGGCCAAATGGGCACCTGCAAAGTAGTGGAGGAGTGATTTAGTGACGATGCAGAAATTGGGAAGCATTCTGCTATGTTACTGGCTGGCATTGAAATTACAGTACAACTGGTATACTGTGATGTATATGGCCAAATGAACATACTGGTAAACTGCTAAAATTGATTATGCTATTAGCTGCAGTGTGTATTACAGTAAATTGTCCCATATCAATGGTGTCTTTCTCATCCCATCTGTCCACTGGTATGCTGTTGATTACCACATAATTATTGACTGACACTATTGGTAGAGATCGACGGAGCCTTTGCAGAACACAGGATATCTGCTACTTGTCACTGTGGACGATGAGATTAAATGTAGAGGTCATCTCCTTCACACAGCTGTTTGCAAGCGTTCCTCAACGCTGAAGGTTCATCCTATTTCCATGTGCTGCTGTTCCCTCCACATGTTTTCTTCTTTCACCAATAAGATGACAGTACCTACTCTTATTTTTACTACTCACGTCTGTTGTGAACAGTACCTTCCAGCTGTTGCAAACAACGGAAATGTAATCATGTTCATGACTGAAATATGAGAAAACAGTGCTCTTCAAAACAGAACTCTGAGACATCTACTAACCTGTCACTGTGGAAGATGAGATTGACTGTATAGGTCGTCACCTTCAGACTGCTGCTGGAAGTGCTCTACAACGCCACAAACTCTTCCAGTTTCCATATGTTGCGATGTTTTCCACATTTTTGTCAATGATAACATCGCTTCTGTGTTTTATTTCTAGCAACCTGTGTGTTGTGGGTGCTGCATAGTTCACACTACATGATGGTCAGCTTTTGCGAAATTCAGTGGGTTGAAATATGTTAATGTCAGCTTAGCACCAGATGCTGACCTACAGGTCATAGTAGAAAAACAAAGTCAAAAAGCTGTAGTTGTACACTGCCAGGATGTGTTACAGATAAAAAAAACAACATTGCATTCATTGTGAAGGAACAATACAGGAACCCTTTCTTGTGATTGATAGACTGTTAGATATGGTCTTCCTCCAGTACAGAGGGGGTAATTATTTATCAGTTTAATTAATTTGCTGAAGCAGTTCAGGGTTTAGTGACACTAGATTTTGAGTATCAGTGACAGAGGGGAGCAAAGGTCATTATTTTGTCAGGGATGGCAGAAAGGAAGCTATACATTGTTGGCAATGGAGCTGGCTCTTTCATTGGGTCGGTGGGTGAGGTATGAGTGAAACATTGGGGGTTCCACTAACAGTCATTTATTGGGCCATACAACCCATTAAGCAAACAGACTAATAAATTGTGTTTTAGCTTGCTCTATTTGTCATGGCAGCAGAACGGCGCAGTCGTAGCATGTAGTCCGATGACAGCTGATGTGGTGATGGGTCAAGTTGCAGCAGCGTCTCAGCGGCATATTCTTCCATTCGGTATAGTGCCCATGACTCATTGTGGCAGCGGCGCAACCTTCTACACTCCTGGAAACTGAAATAAGAACACCGTGAATTCATTGTCCCAGGAAGGGGAAACTTTATTAACACATTCTTGGGGTCAGATACATCACATGATTACACTGACAGAACCACAGGCACATAGATACAGGCAACAGAGCATGCACAATGTCGGCACTAGTACAGTGTATATCCACCTTTCGCAGCAATGCAGGCTGCTATTCTCCCATGGAGACGATCGTAGAGATGCTGGATGTAGTCCTGTTGAACGGCTTGCCATGCCATTTCCACCTGGCGCCTCAGTTGGACCAGCGTTCGTGCTGGACGTGCAGACCGCGTGAGACGACGCTTCATCCAGTCCCAAACATGCTCAATGGGGGACAGATCCGGAGATCTTGCTGGCCAGGGTAGTTGACTTACACCTTCTAGAGCACGTTGGGTGGCATGGGATACATGCGGACGTGCATTGTCCTGTTGGAACAGCAAGTTCCCTTGCCGGTCTAGGAATGGTAGAACGATGGGTTCGATGACGGTTTGGATGTACAGTGCACTATTCAGTGTCTCCTCGACGATCACCAGAGGTGTACGGCCAGTGTAGGAGATCGCTCCCCACACCATGATGCCAGGTGTTGGCCCTGTGTGCCTCGGTCGTATGCAGTCCTGATTGTGGCGCTCACCTGCACGGCGCCAAACACGCATACGACCATCATTGGCACCAAGGCAGAAGCGACTCTCATCGCTGAAGACGACACGTCTCCATTCGTCCCTCCATTCACGCCTGTCGCGACACCACTGGAGGCGGGCTGCACGATGTTGGGGCGTGAGCGGAAGACGGCCTAACGGTGTGCGGGACCGTAGCCCAACTTCATGGAGACGGTTGCGAATGGTCCTCGCCGATACCCCAGGAGCAACACTGTTCCTAATTTGCTGGGAAGTGGCGGTGCGGTCCCCTACGGCACTGCGTAGGGTCCTACGGTCTTGGCGTGCATCTGTGCGTCGCTGCGGTCCGGTCCCAGGTTGACGGGTACGTGCACCTTCCGCCGACCACTGGCGATAACATCGATGTACTGTGGAGACCTCACGCCCCACGTGTTGAGCAATTCGGCGGTACGTCCACCCAGCCTCCCGCATGCCCACTATACGCCCTCGCTCAAAGTCCGTCAACTGCATATACGGTTCACGTCCACGCTGTCGCGGCATGCTACCAGTGTTAAAGACTGCGATGGAGCTCCGTATGCCACGGCAAACTGGCTGACACTGACGGCGGCGGTGCACAAATGCTGCGCAGCTAGCGCCATTCGACGGCCAACACCGCGGTTCCTGGTGTGTCCGCTGTGCCGTGCGTGTGATCATTGCTTGTACAGCCCTCTCGCAGTGTCCGGAGCAAGTATGGTGGGTCTCACACACCAGTGTCAATGTGTTCTTTTTTCCATTTCCAGGAGTGTATTTGTGAATTCGCTCACTGTATTATTAACAAGTGGCTATGGTGTGGTAGAAGAAAAGGTTACAGGCGAATATGGGCTTGGGACAAGGAATGAAAGAGGAGAAAGACTAATTGAGTTCTGTAACAAGTTTCAGCTAGTAACGGCGAATACCCTGTTCAAGAATCACAAGAGGAGGAGGTATACTTGGAAGAGGCCGGGAGATATGGGAAGATTTCAATTAGATTACATCATGGTCAGACAGAGATTTCGAAATCAGGTATTGGATTGTAAGGCGTACCCAGGAGCAGATATAGACTTAGATCACAATATAGTAGTGATGAAGAATAGGCTGAAGTTCAAGACATTAGTCAGGAAGAATCAATACGCAAAGAAGTGGGATACGGAAGTTCTAAGAAATGACGAGATACGTTTGAAGTTCTCTAACTCTATAGATACAGCAATAAGCAATAGCGCAGTAGGCAGTACAGTCGAAGAAGAATGGACATCTCTAAAAAGAGCCATCACAGAAGTTGGGAAGGAAAACATAGGTACAAAGAAGGTAGCTGCGAAGAAACCATGGGTAACAGAAGAAATACTTCAGTTGATTGATGAAATGAGGAAGTAAAAACATGTTCCGCGAAAATCGGGAATACAGGAATACAAGTCGCTGAGGAATGAAATAAATAGGAAGTGCAGGGAAGCTGAGACGAAATGGCTGCAGGAAAAATGTGAAGACATCGAAAAAGATATGATTGTTGGAAGGACAGACTCAGCATACAGGAAAGTCAAAACAACCTTTGGTGACATTAAAAGCAGCGGTGGTAACATTAAGAGTGCAACGGGAATTCCACTGTTAAATGCAGAGGAGAGAGCACATAGGTGGAAAGAATAAATTGAAAGCCTCTACGAGGGTGAATATTTGTCTGATGTGATAGATGAAGAAACAGGAGTCGATTTAGAAGAGATAGGGGATCCAGTATTACAATCGGAATTTAAAAGAGCTTCGGAGGACTTACGGTCAAATAAGGCAGAAGCGATAGATAACATTCCATCAGAATTTCTAAAATCATTAGGGGAAGTGGCAACAAAACGACTATTGACGTTGGTGTGTAGAATATATGAGTCTGACTTTCGGAAAAGCATCATCCACACAATTCCGAAGAAGGCAAGAGCTGGCAAGTGCGAGAATTATCGCACAATCAGCTTAACAGCTTATGCATCGAAGCTGCTTACAAGAATAATATACAGAAGAATGGAAAAGAAAATTGAGAATGCGCTAGGTGACGATCAGTATGGCTTTAGGAAAAGTAAAGGCACGAAAGAGGCAATTCTGACGTTACGGCTAATAATGGAAGCAAGGCTAAAGAAAAATCAAGACACGTTCATAGGATTTGTCGACCTGGAAAAAGCGTTCGACAATATAAAATGGTGCAAGTTGTTAGAGATACTGAAAAAAGTGGGGGTAAGCTATAGGGAGAGATGGGGCACATACAATATGTACAACAACCAAGAGGGAATAATAAGAGTGGACGATCAAGAACGAAGTGCTCGTATTAAGAAGGGTGTAAGACAAGGCTGTAGCCTTTCGCCCCTACTCTTCAATCTGTACATCGAGGAAGCAGTGATGGAAATAAAAGAAAGGTTCAGGAGTGGAATTAAAATACAAGGTGAAAAGATATCAATGATAGGATTCGCTGATCACATTGCTATCCTGAGTGAAAGTGAAGAAGAATTAAATGATCTGCTGAACGGAATGACCAGTCTAATGAGTACGAAGGTAATGAGAAGTAGTAGAAATGAGAAGAGCGAGAAACTTAACATCAGGATTGATGGTCACGAAGTCAATGAAGTTAAGGAATTCTGCTACCTACGCAGTAAGATAACCAATGACGGGCGGAGCAAGGAAGACATCAAAAGCAGACTCGCTATGGCAAAAAAGGCATTTCTGGCCAAGAGAAGTCTATTAATATCAAATACCGGCCTTAATTTGAGGAAGAAATTTCTGAGGATGTACGTCTGGAGTACAGCATTGTGTGGTAGTGAAACATGGACTGTGGGAAAACCGGAACAGAAGAGAATCGAAGCATTTGAGATGTGGTGCTACAGACGAATGTTGAAAATTAGGTGGACTGATAAAGTAAGGAATGAGGAGGTTCTACGCAGAATCGGAGAGGAAAGGAATATGTGGAAAACACTGATAAGGAGAAGGGATAGGATGATAGGACATCTGCTAAGACATGAGGGAATGACTTCCATGGTACTAGAGGGAGCTGTAGAGGCAAAAACTGCAGAGGAAGACAGTGATTGGAATAAGTCAAGAAAATAATTGAGGACGTAGGTTGCAAGTGCTACTCTGAGATGAAGAGGTTGGCACAGGAAAGGAATTCTTGGCGGGTCGCATCAAACCATTCAGTAGACTGATGACCAAAATAAAAAAAAAATTTAAAAAAATGGGGTGGTGCAGAGTGCTCCATCCTATGATCAAACCAATGACTCTCAGGTTCAGCATCTTCTGACGTCATTCATCAACCCCGAGATTCACAGGTGACCCATTAGGTGAGGCTGCAGTCCCTTCGTCCTCATCAGCCACATGGTCAAGTACCTCACAATCCTCTTTCTGGTAACGTGTGGAATGATGTCTTCTGCATTGACCTACTGACACGATACTGACATCTTATGTGGAGCAGTATAGTGGCTAAGTCGTTGTAGTGAAGCATGATGCCTGATGACTAACCATCGGTCCATCCATGCAATGTCTTTTTTCTGCCATTGAAGGACCTGCCAAAGGACCATCACATAGGACCCCCTCACGCCCATTTGTTGGAGGTGTTTGGTGTTTTTGGCAATTTCTTGGGCAGCAACTAACTCTTTGATTGCTGATGTATGCTTCTTACATTGGGCAGAAAAGTGACCATTGTCGACATACGTACCAGCTTTCCATTGTTGTACCACTATGCTGGTGTGGTCAGGAATTGCCCTGTTGTCTCCACCACATCGCCAGATATGTCACTTACTTAGTTGAGTATGCTTTCAGTTCCTGGACCATTGATGTGCAGACAGCAGCAATCATTGTTCTCCTTGGAAGCATTACCCATCTGCTCGGTCGTTGACCTTTCGAAGTGCTGACTGCTACTGTGCAAACTCTGCTGGTCAGCAACCCACTCTCATTGGCCAGAAACGTGACCACTGTCACACACATGCTGTCCTCTCTTGTTTGACTGCTGCTGCTTCCGAATATTGTGGCTTAACGTGTTTCAAAGTCTCTAAAATGTTCACTTAACCTATAACAAGCCTTTACATATTTTTCTGCTTTAACAACCATAAATAACATCTAATTATTATACAAAATTATTACACTCTCTTCATTGCATATCAGTCTGATATCATTTTGATATCAAAATTGTCTTCATACTGCCCTTACCCTACTACTGCCACTTTCAATGTCGCCGCCATCAGGGAAGACATCAACCATGCAGGGATGTCTATACCACAATACTGCGTCCACTGGCCTGCGTCTGGGGCGTGTTGCACATTTTGAGCAGCCGTTTGTCTGGATGACAACATATCCAGATTCGACCCTCAACCTGGTGTCACAAGAAACGTTATTCATCCACCCATGTGACACGTCTGCATTGATCCACAGTCCATTCTCGTAGATCCCGTAACAAATACAGTCGTAACATCGATGTGATTGGGTCAACACATAGCAGTTGTTTGCTACAGGGTCCATGCTCAACCATGTGTGCTCAACAGTGCGTTTGAAAACATAAACACTGCTCTCTGCCACCAAAACTGCCATAGATCAGTGCTTGTCCTACTTTACAGAGCGGGTAATGCTCCGACATCAGTGCTCATAGATGAGGCATAGACGTCCAATACTTTGTCCCGTACTCGCGGTTAGACCGTGTTTTCACCAGTCTCTGTAGATGTTGCCGACAGCAGCACACCGACAGCTGACCATAGGTTTCCGGAATGTTCGTTCCCCGGCGCCGGACCATAGCAACCTGTACTTTGTCAGAGTCGCTTACATCAGTGGATTCTCAAATTTACGACTGTTGTCGTAGTTACAATGATTCCCCACCCCTCTCTACACAAACTTTCCCTATCTCGCCACGTATCCGCAGTGCTATCCAGGTGGCATTCAGTCTCGTGGTGGGTAGCGGTGATCATGTTGCGGCTCATTAGTGCATCTTGCAATACATCGTATTGGCGGCCTTTGAAATCCAGCAGAATACTTCAGTGGACAATGTGCAACCCATTAGCGTGCCTTCATGTCCTTCCAGCCTTATTTCATTTTCATTACGGGCATAATTACCTGTTCCACAGCAGTCTTTTCACTTATCCACTTGTTTGTTTCCTCCTAGTGATTTTCAGCTTTCTACTCTCAATTTTTCTCTTAACAGCCCTAATTTTTTGATTTTTTTTAAAAGATAGAAGCCCATTTCTCACGTTATAATTAGGACTGATAGTACATATTGATTGTAATCTCCTATCTTCTCTGTCCAGACAGGTTGGAAGCTTAATATCATAAACCATCAGTATCGCTCCAGGCGGTTTCTACACTCGTGTTTGTTTCTTTTGCTGTCGTTCCACTCTTCGTCTTCAGCTGCCCTAGATAATAAAAAAAGAAACAGATGTTCCTATGACCTAAGTTTTTTTATCAACACCTATCATTCACTTATTATACTTCATTTTCAGGCTCAGTTACAAACTTGATATGTTGAATTGCTCTATTCGTTATTAAATTTTAATTGCACTAGAGGTAAACAATAAAATGTGACTGCCAAAAAGCAGGGTACGATATACATCGCCACAGCCAGTGTTTGTAATATACCGAAAGAGAGAGTTTGAATGCCTTACTCTGGCCATAGTTAAGGTCAAAAAAAGTTACTCACCTGACACACGTTAATGAAATTAAAAAAAAACGAGCCAAATATCATGGATTTCATACAACATTGCACTCATTCGCTCCACATCATGTGCAGGCGCGCGCGCGCGCGCGCGCGTGTGTGTGTGTGTGTGGAAGAGAGAGAGAAAGAGAGAGAGAGAGAGAGAGAAGGTAGGTGTACAGTGTGTGCTAGGGCAATTTACGCTCATTCACCATGTATGTACGAAAACCAAGAACAGAAGAAAAATTGCTGTTGGATTTCTCCACTCTGGAAATAGAGACCTGTGTGAGCTCTGTTATGACACGTGATACATTAGATACACTTCTCTGTTTCAGTCACTATAAGTTATTATAGTCACTATAAATTATAATTAGCAAGTCGAATTTCGGAGGCACTGCTACCACAAGTTGCATTATTCTTGCACTACGGATGTGTTTCATAGTTACGAGTCCCCAGCACGCTATTTTGCACACAATGAGGATGTTTGCACTTCAGATCAGCAAAACACATGTAAAATATTGTAACGTGATTCAATTTTCTCAAATTATAACAATATATGAAAAACCCACGGGGGAGAGGGGAGGGGGGAAAGGGGGGGGGGCGGGTCTTGGTGCTAGGTTCCTGTTTGAGCTAGGAACATGAGGTAACAATTTTTCAGTTTAGCACCAACCAGCGGCCGTTTGTGTCTTGCTGTAGCTGTCTTACAGAATATTAAGTAATGTTTGAACGACGAACCGGAGTTGGCACCCACACAGACAATGCGAATCGATTAATTCCTTTTTCAAAAGATTTTAATTAGGCTGAAATTAGTGCTCAGCTAATGGCACTGTTTGTATGTGCACTGTTCGGATTTTGCGTGTAAAAACACCCTTAATTAACTCCGGACTGGAACTAGAATGTTGGTTCAGTTTTGATCCATAAGTCTACCGAAACTTGGTGTAATGTAAGTTTTAACCGTTTGAAAAAGATATTGCGTCATTTAGACTTTATGGGCAAAGAGATATTTGAAGAGATCGACTTCTGTGCTCTAAACTTGTAAGAATCGGTTCAAACTTTGCAGGAAGGTAGAGAAATGGATAAAGTGAAAACAGTTCTGTTTTTTTCATTCAGTAATATTTATTCGTTATCTAGGTACGATCGTTTAAAGTCGAGATAATATAGCACCCAAAATTCGTTCTTACGTCAATTGAATGTGCGGAAACGGTTCAAAGTGAATCAGATAAATAAGAAAGGCATCCTTACGACAAAATTGAAAACTCGCTTTCAAAATTCTATCTTCTTTCTGATTTTACACGCAACAAATATTTTCTTTCGCGCCACGTCTATGTATGAAGAGTTCTTATGAGGCAGACTCTACTATATAATTCCATTTTGTAAAATGAAAAAACAGCACCGCAGTAAACATAATAAGGAATCTTGTGGATTAAGCAAGTGTTGTGCCGTTTCTTTATTTTACAAAATCCACTTCTATGTTTCAGGCTTGTGCGATTCGGTTCAGATTTTGCAAGAAGTTAGACAAATACACGTGATTAATGGTAGTCTTATTCTGTGAGAACTTTATCCGTTACCACAAAATAACAGTTTACAGTTGCAGAAACAAAATTTACGTAACATTCGGTTAAGAGTGTCGCACGTTCTGAGTCGGTTTAAAGTTATACAGATAATAATCAAAACTGTATTTTTGCGGTAATTATAAGAAGCGCTTGCAAAAATCTTTCATTGTTGACGTATTAACTGCGGAAAATCGTGCGTTTGCACATGAAACCGTGTTTGTAGAAATAAGTTCCATTTTAAGCGCTACATTTGGATGTAATTAAAAAACTGGTAATTACAGTTGATTATCGTTTCGCTCTTTGTACGTTAAAGATTTTAATCACCAGTGGCTGAAAATCATCGAAAAATATATGGACGTCCAAAAAATTGCATGTACCAAACCAGAATTACGCCCAACTATGTGCAAAGTGATATACTGTTTGATCGAGCATTTAAAGCTTTATAGATGATCATGCGGAAAATTAAACTAACCCGAAAATTGCAGGAAAAATAGTTGTCACAAAAAAGGACACCTTATTTCTAACCAACAGAAAATGTTTACTTGCATTTTCTTCAAAAACTACTGCGGTGTCTAATAAAAAAATCATTTTCGGAGAAAATAAGCTTTAGTGCGTCAATTTCCCTACGAGATTGGGAAACTGATGGTATTTTCTTGTGCGTACATTGTTTCGCAGTACTTCTGCTCATTTCAGACAATGATACACAAACTTAATTCGGATTGGTTGTTGCAGCATATAGCGCCAAAATTATTGCGTTTTTCTAGCGACGGTTTCTTGATTTTCAATTTTCATTATTGTACAGTTTAAATAAACAATGACAAGAATTTTAAGATAAGCGACAATAACAAGAGGTATCCTTTTCAATAGGTTATTATTTATTGAAGGAATCATTCAGCTTGTGGTACAGTAAGCTTTTTGGCAAGTTTATCTTGGTCGTCTCGTAAGTTTATTTACGAAATACAAACTATTTATATGCATTTTCATCATAAATTTCACACAGTATTGAATGTTACGTTCGGTAGTCGATTGTATTTATGTTTACTGTTACATTGTGCGGCTTATTAAATATATTAAATATAGTTACACACATATAATATGTGTGTAACTATAAAACAAAACATTAAAAATAACAATAGACACTAAAACAAAATTTTAAAAACTTAAAAAACATAAAAGCAAATAATAAAAATAATGAAAAATACTAAATGTGAAAAAATTAAAAAAGTAAAACAAAATAATATCAATAATGAAAAATACAAAACATGAAAAATAAGAAAATAAAAACCAAAACAAAATACCTTCCTTGGGCATGTGATCCTGTAAGTGGTACTGAGGCTTGAGTGATTAAGGACACAGTAAGCTGTACTGGACAGATTCAACCATGCCTGGCGGGTAACCGAAGAGGTGCCAGACTAACGATGCCCACCTGAATCAATATGATTCGAAAGACAATAAAAAACTTGTATCGGACCAGTTGTTGCCTGAGAGAAGAAAAATCTACATCGGTTTCAAGCTATGGAGGTCAGCTGCAAAATTATGGCAGAGTAGAAGTTGGTAACTACAACGAAAAATGCTCCTATCACAGTACAAAAATAGGTGAATATGTTCTGGACAGGCTTAATGATGTAATAGAAGGGAACTAGCTTTTCAATTTATATGGCGGCTTAAAAGACATTTCAATCAAAACACCTTGACATAATCGCACTTCCTTAATCCTAAATTCCCAGTGCAGTGAGCTTTCTTAGCTGCAGCGTTTTGACACACATGCATCTGGCAATTTATATGGTATAGTCCCTGATCCTTCACCCAAAATGCAGAAGATTCGACAGCCATAGTAAAAAATATGTAGTATCATATAACTGAAGAGCATACATGTATTAGCTAAAAGTGTGTTTTTTTTTCAGGGATAAAATATCTGTGGGTGGATTTGTTCCTAGAAGAGACGCTTAAACAACTTTTTCAAATTTTTATTTTTTGGGTGGAGGGTTGATTTTTTTCACCGAGAGGACCATTTCTCCTCCAAATCAATCACCAGTGACATGAATGGTGGAAGGTGTAAGAAGAAATAAAATTTCTGTGGGTGGATTTGTTCCTAGAAGAGACATTTAAACAACTTTTTCAAATTTTTATTTTTTGGGTGGAGGGTTGATATTTTTTCACCGAGAGGACCATTTCTCCTCCAAATCAATCACCAGTGACATGAATGGTGGAAGGTGTAAGAAGAAATAAATGCAAATTTTTGTGCTTCGGGAAGCATACACAGTAGGAAGTGTACGTCAGTATAATTGGAAGTATCCTACAGGGGGGATGCATGCATCCTAAAATTTAAGAACGTATTGTGTCATACAGCACGACATGGTATGCCATGTTGGATGACATGGTAGCATGTGCCATGTTATACGACGTGAAATGATGGATTATGTTACTTTACTTGACATGATGCATTATATCGCATGACATGGGAACCTAAAACTGACAAGTAAAAAGGAGCGAATATGTCAAGATGTTTTGAATTAAATGTCTATGAAGCTGCAAGATAAGTCAAACCTAGTTGCTTTCTTTTACGTACCTAGCCATACCTTTTTCGTCATTAGATAGGAGTGTTTTACATTCAGCTCACTATATATGATCATTAATGATCTGTACTGGCGCTTGCGACGCATACATGGTCATACAGAAAGCTCAAACAAAGCCACATAACTCGGAAGTTTTGATATAAAAAAAGATTTCTACAGTCGTTACTATGGATTACTTGTCGTCATTATATTACATCAAAATTGTGTACAGATTAAGTTACAAAATAGTTACTAAGAGTATTTTCACATGACACCTACATTATACATTAATGAAAGTCATCTTGAAGTGAACAGATGCTTCTGGAAACAATTATAGTTATTGTAACTGTTTTATTTTGTCTTTTACGTAATCAGACCCCGTAGCAGGAAGTCATACTGTTCGAATAAAACATGTGTAATAAAAATGAGAAAAATTGCTAGTATTTTTTCGTTTTGTTTCAGGAATCAACCTAACAATTTAATGTGGGATTAGTGCCACACATCATTTAAAACTGAAGGGTTCATTGTTAATAAGCGCAGTTCATTATTAAGGACACATTTTAATTAATTGAGTCAAAACTCCACCCTAAAAACCCCAGAGGTGGATAAGAATGTTTGCCGTGTGTGTTTTTACCACGAACGTTTCATTCCCGAGGGCTCATGTAAAGTAATCTGTCCTGTCTGCCATACCAGTAACCTTCAGAACTGCACAGCAACGACAAAACCAGCACGCCATTGCAAGCGTGTAAGAAACTGGATCACAGTGTTATGGAAAGGGGGGAGAAAGTCTGTTGGCAGATGACCGAAAGACTTTTGTCGAAACAAGCAACTTCGAGTAGACAACAATTTCTCTGAATTATTAAGAACCGTAGGAGAACTGTTACACTTGATATGCATGATACATGAAATACGCGGAAGATCTTCAGAGTTCAAGAACAGTTAGTCCTACCAGTACCAAAGAAGGCATGTGCTGACAGACGTAAATATTAACAAATCCTCAGTATTATAAGTTACGGCTGTCAGATACCAACAGGAATTATGTACAGATGAATGGGTCGAATGGTAGGAGGCGACATAGTCTAAGATCTGCTACAGTTCCAGATTTATGTAGAACTACTGGCCTATGGCGAATCTTAGAAAACAGGCCCAAGGAAGTAAAAAATACGTTTATAGCATTTAGGCAATGCTTTAGACAATATTGACTGAGATACACTTCGAATTTTTGGAGTTACCACGAATGAATATGGAGTGAATGATAAGCTTCAACTCGTACAGAAAATAGACTGCAACTGAAAGAGGCGGAAGACGTGAAACGAGGGCAGTAGTAGACAAGGAAGCGGGACATAACTGTAGCCCACACCTCACGTTTTCCTATTCATAACACAGAACATGCAGTAAAACGAACCAAGGGGAAGCCTGGAAAAGGATTTGACCTACAGGGAGAATATCTGAAAGGTTAGGAGATAACGTTGTAATTCAGAGACGGCAAAGCACTTGCGTTTTCAGCTGAAAAGATTGTTTTCTATCCTATTCAGCGCAGGCAGAATACAGTTTACGTCCGAGGAATCCAAATCACTGTTGGATATGGCTTTGTTGGCAGGGAGGCCCCAACCGGAGAAGTTCGGTCTCTGAATGCAAGTCTTATTTTAGTCGATGCCACATTGGGCGACTTGCGTGCTGGTGATGAAGAGGAAATGTTGATGAGGACAACACAACACCCAGTCCACGAGCGGAGAAAATCTCCAACCCGGCCGGAAATCGAACCCTGGCATGCAGCATGGGAGGTAAGCACGTTACCACCCAGCTAAGCAAGTGGACACTGTTTGATTAAAAAAAAATATTCAGATGAGTGTGAAATCTTATGGGACTTAACTGCTAAGGTAATCAGTGCCTAAGCTTACACACTACTTAAGCTAAATTATCCTAAGGACAAACACACACACCCATGCCCCAGAGAGGACTCGAACCTCCGCCGGGACCAGCCGCACAGTCCAGGACTGCAGCGTCTCAGACCGCTCGGGTCATCCCGCGTGGCACTATTGGATATTAAAGATGGTTAGTATCTTGAAAAAAGGTGTTATAAGATGAACACAATAAAACAAGGGAGAAAAATTCTTGAAGTCGCAACTTTACTAAGACAGGGGATAGGATATCTCCTGAGGCATCAGCAATCTTTGTGATACACACAACAGCTGTATGCTCACACTATGACATACAGGATCTTTGAAAAAAGGAAGGAATATAACGAGTTAGCGTCCTGTCGACGATAAGGTCATTAGAGACAGACCTCTACAAAAATCTACTGTCTCATAGTAATCAGGTAGTGGTATGTGTGAGCTTTATGGAAGCATTATTGTAATGAGCAACTGTTGCTGGTTGCTAATATTAATTATCTACATATGAATGGAAGTGTGGTATTACATATCGACACTACCCTATAGCGTATCAAGGTTGGTAACAGAATGACAAGCTAGCATCTGACGTCAATAGTGGTCTTGCAGGATCCAGTGAACCCAATGGAGCACACCTGCTGAGCCACACCTCCAGTGTCTCTGGGCTACGAGTGTCCTCTTCTGATGCCACAGTATAGGATTGCCAGCGGCAACGAGTCACACTTGCACTTGGAACCGCTTCGCTACTTGATGCTATGCAGATGTTGTCTAGTCCTGGCACTGACGCCTTCGATCGTGTTTCAGTACAGCGATCTTCTTCCTTGTGGACATTGACAGCTAGACTTTCTTTCTTGCTGCAACATTATTTGTAATGAGTCTTCATTTTCATGAGGCTACCTAGAGGAAGATCAATTTGGTTTCCGGAAAAAACTTTGAGAGACACTATGAAATACTGACCCTACGAACACAGGACTGCTGATTTAAGACTCGAAAGACATGAAAGAGAGTCAGTGTTGTGAAGTGAATGACACAATGTTCTAGCCTAGTCGAGTGTTATGCAGTCTATCTATAGAGTGAAAGTAGAAAATTTTGTAAAGTGAATTAAAGTTCAGAGAGAAGAAACAAATACTTAAAAATTCGTCCTTGATACTGGATTTTTGTCAGAGACGGTGAAGGACTTGGAAGATCCGTTTAAAAGAATTAACAGTGTCCTAAAAGTAGATTGTCAGGTGAACATAAATGGAAGTAAAACAAGAACAATGTAAAGTAATGGAGAAGATCTGCTATTCGGGCAGCATAATTATTGATAATGTCTGAAATAAAGTGAGCATAGAACACAGAATGGCAATAGCAAGAAAAATATTCTGAAAAACAGAAATGTGTTAAGACCGAAGATAAATTTGAATGTTTGGAAATTCTTTCCGAAAGCATTTGTTTGGAATGTAGACTCACATAGAAGTGAAATGTGGACGATAACACGTTGCACAAAAACAGAAAATTAGCTTGTGGAATGTGGTAGTACAGAAGAGTACTGAAGATCAGATGCTTAGCAGAGTAGTTATTTCTGTGGTGGAGAGATGTACAGGTGATAGGATGAGTAGATAATGATCAAAGCTAAAATACAGTGAGAAAGTTCAGATAAGTGCAGGGTACCATAGTTAGGAAAATATAAACTGACTTGAGCAATTAAGATTAGCAATCAAGTCTTAAATAAACCATTCTTTGCTGTCCTGACTACAACAATACCAACATGTCACGGGCATGAAAATATGAGAATGATTAGTATTTATGAACTTGATTTCAAACTGTGAGAATTCATTGTGGCGTCAACCTCTTGCACTACAACGACTGTGTCTAAACATTGTTACACGGTATCCGACAAAGCTTGTATCTTTCCCTGGGGAACTTTCCTCCAAGCGCTTTGTATACAACCACCTGAAAAGCACTTGCCGGACGACCGTAACGCACACGATATCCTATGATTATTTGTTTCAAGTGAAAATAGCCAGAATGGGAACTGAAAACGGATACCGACTTCCAATTACGCTACCAATTACGTTAGCCAGGCATCCATCTCGGAGTGACGCGAAATTTTAGCACCGAAAGAGATGCCGCCGTGAAAAGACTGAACTAGCATTTGGAAGGACATCGGTTCATATCACCGCATGGCCATCCAGATTTAGGTTCTCTGTGGTTTCCCCTAAACTGCGAAGGGAAATTATGTGACTGCTCCCTTTGCACAGTACACAGACGATTTTCGTCTCATCCTTATCCAACCCTAGCTTGTGCACCGATTTCAATGATTTCGAAATACAAAGAACGCTTTTCTTCTTTCAAAGATTCATCATATCATCGTGCGAGAGACATGGTTCATGTTTGCGTCGCAAGCCTACCTGATGCATCAGTCTGTGTCCTATCGGCCTATCCCTTCTTTAAGTCAAATTCTGCCAAAGGTTTCATTCAGTACTTCTTCATTACTTATTGTATCTCTCACCTGGCTCATATACGGAATGTTTTTAAAAAGTGCCACATATTGCTACAGGAGGAAATCTGTGTTATGTTGTTTTGAAAATCAGCCTTACGCAAACACAATTAATGTATTTTTTATTTTCATATTTTTCCAAACATGTGTCGACACCTATGTGTCATCTTCTGTGGGTCAAAGTTTAGCTCTTTAAAGTACAATATCAAATTTATAATAATTTATCTATTGTAGGCCTAAGAATTTCAATATGTGCATTTTGTTTTGTTTAGATGCTCACCTAAAAGTTACATCACTGAATGAACTGCATTATTATACATCGGTTTTTGTGCCCTTTTTCGTTATTTTTTTGACAGCATGTCATCTGCAAACTGGCCATGAAGAAAATTATTGTGTATTTGTAAGGAACTGTTTCGTGGCGTTTCTGTACTTTCGTTCTTCGCCTTTTTTCGTGTCCCTGGTTGATGTCTCGATCAACAGATATTTAGTGCACTGTTTCCACACAGTTTTTTACAAAATTTTCGCTCACTAGTTCACCTCACACGTAGTTTCACAAAGTGTGGCGAAACGTGATATGAGCAGACACTTCTGACTCCATACTCAGTGAGAGGTGTTATGTTATTGTCGCCGCTCGCTTGTTCACCGTTGGGCTTGTTTTTGTTGTGGAGCTTATTTTGAATGTTTCATCAGAACTAGTGTGGTCTGGCTGCTGGTAGAGGGCAGAGTGTATATAATCTGTGTGTGTGTGTGTGTGGGGGGGGGGGGGGGATGTGGGCGTATAAAAGAGAGAGAGAGAGAGAGAGAGAGAGAGAGAGAGAGAGAGCTGGAAAGAGGGGTGGGAAGGGTAGTTCTTCAACTCGATTGCGAGTTTTTGATACAGGCTGTTGCTTTCTCCATGTCTTTTGAATGGTGGTTTTCTTGTGTTAGATGATCTGCAAAACTGGAATGTGTGCTATCACTTCTTAGAGCTGTGAGGTGTTCAGAGTGCCTCGTTTGAAATTTCTGCACATTTGGTCTATGTAGACCGACTAGCATGAACTACAGATTAACTGATATATTCCAGCTTTGGAGAATTTGTCCGCAGAGGTGTTCTTAGTGCTTAGATTTTTCAGTACTGTGTTATTTGTGCGGAATGATATTTGTAGCCCTTGTTTCTTCAGTATGTTTCCCACCGTGTGGACCTTTTTCTTACTGTATGTTAGAATGTGCCATGATGTACTCTTTGTAGGGTGTTCCTGGTTCCCCGTGTTTGCCTGGAGTTTGTGTTCTTGGTTCTTGTTGTAGCTGGTGATTTGTTCATGGACTGTTTTATTTTCATTTGTTTCCGAATTTTGTTGTTCATTGTGTTTATCATTTGTGTGATGTACCCATTCTCTCTGGCTAGTTGGTGTTTTCTGTTTAGTTCCTGTGTGTAGTTTACTTTGTCCAGTGGAGTTCTGTTGAACCTGTGTAGCATTTGTCTGAAACTTGAGAGTTTGCATGCTTGGGAATGGTTGGAGTTAATGTGAATGGTTATACTTGTGGCTGTAGGTTTCCTTCAAATTCCAAAATAATGCTCGATGTTGATTCTATGTACGATGATGTCGAAGAAATTAAGCTTCATTTCCTCTTCTGTCTCAATGGGGAATTTTAGTTTTGGGTGAACTGTCTTTATGTCGCTGTGTAAGTGTTTTATCGGGTGATAGTTTCATCAATCAAGCAAATGAAGTCATCCACATATCGGTACCACTATATAATCGTCTACTGTTTTGGATACATCATTTCATTGAATTTTTTGTTTTCAATGGGCTTTAGAAATACACTTTCGGCCATTAAAATTACTACACCACGAAGATGACGTGCTACAGACGCGAAAGTTGCCTCCCGCTCCACCCCCAAGGGGCTGGGGTGGTGGGCTAATTTTAGCACCAGCAGATGTCCCCCTCTAAAATAATCAACTTTGGATTCTACACATTTTTTTGTGTGTAGATTATTTTTGCAGTTATTCTGGTTCTGGTTTGTCAACTTAAAATTTACACCTTGTTGAATAAAAGTTACGTAATACGAGGAGCATTGTTCGACTTGGAATAACCACAACATAAAATGTTGCTAAGTACGGTAGAAAGTAACTGTCTAAGTTAACCTACACTGTTGATTGTAAATTAATCTGCTGCCTTAGCACAACATCTGGAAATTATAAGTACGTACTGTTTGTTCACATGAATGCGAAGTGGAAACTGCCCTGAAATGAAGGCAACTTACCTTATGCTCAGCATCCTCTTTTGCGTCTTATATACTGTCTATCTCGAAAACAAACTAAAATCAGGAAATGCAGCAGCTAAAGAAAAGTCGTCTACTCTAAATTTTTCTTTGCTTGCCAGAAACAATCTACTGCTATGTGTGATAAGGTGCAAAGCGCACACGACAAAATATTTTAAACTTTACCAAGAAGGTGAGGCCGCGCTTGGCATCTTGTCGTCAGTCTTGTGACCCACTCTGACGATGGCCGGACGATACGCGACCGAAATATCAGTGGAGGAAATTTTATTTGCGCGGCTGCATACCCGAAATTTAATCGATTACCATTTACCAAGAATTATGAAGGAGGGTCTTACTTCAAAGAAAATCGTTCTTGAAAACTCAAATTGTAATTACTGTCAAAAAAGACTTACAACATAAGAAGACTAACAATTACGAAATTATCTCTTTAGAAAAATTACGACTTTTCAACCAGCTGCGTAATGTGTGACGTAATGAAAACAAATGGACGAAATTAACACAAATTATGAATATTATTTGTGATTTACGGACAAAGATTTCCTTCTACTGATAGTTCTGACGAACAAAACATTTCATGTGATTCTTCAATTTCTCCAGACGTATTTTATGTCGTATTAAATCTCGGGTGAACATCAGCGCACCTGATGATGGCAACGTGGCCGATTGCCGAAATATTGTGTACAATGCACACTCATACCAGGCTGCACACCCGAGATTTATTTCGTCAAAACATTTCATTCTTACGAACGCATGGGTTACGTTGAGATATTCTTCGCCGGCCGCTGTGGCCTAGCGGTCCTAGGCGCTTCAGTCAGGAACCGCGCTGCTGCTGCGGTCGCAGATTCGAATCCTGCCTCGGGCATGGATGTGTTTATGTCCTTAGGTTAGTTAGGTTTAAGTAGTCCTAAGTCTAGGGAAATGATGATGTCAGATGTTACGTCCCGTAGTGCTTAGAGCCATTTTTTTTTTGTAAATATTCTTGCTAAAATCGTCTCCATCAGTACAACATATAAAATAGCTTCGTAAACAAGTTGCCGTCTCCATAATTGCATTCCAGATAATTTCTCCCATATTCAGAAATAGCAGATCTCCTACTCGGAAAACTCGACTGCTCGAAGTATGCCTCTAGTATGAATGCGCTGCAGAACTAACTGGCAAGCAAATGCACCACAGATTACATGAAACACAATCAAGGACATTATCCACTGCTTGAGCAGTGTACTCATGCATCGTTTGCCAGTACGGTAAAGGTAAATTATTTACAATGTCATTAAAATATAGCAGGCCACTGTGGCAGAGCTTTTCTAGGCGCTTCAGTCGGGAAACGCGCTGCTGCTACGGTCACAGGTTCGAATCCTTCGTCGGACATGGATGTGTGTGATGTCCTTAGGTTAGTTAGGTTTAAGTAGTTCTAAGTCGTAGGGGACTGATGACGTCAGATGTTAAATTCCATAGTGCTTGGAGCCTTTTGAACCATTTGAACCATAAAAGTATGAAAACAGTAGACTTGGCTGGACCGTGTTATCAATTGATGTGTCGCAACCAGAATGGAGCCAGGTGTATTTGAAAGAGTGCGCGATTCACTGCGAAGAACGAAAATGGTTGATATGGCTCTGAGCACTGTGGGACTTAACTTCTGAGGGCATCAGTCCCCTAGAACTTAGAACTACTTAAACCTAACTGACCTAAGGACATCACACACATCCATGCCCGAGGCAGGATTCGAAACTGCGACCGTAGCGTTCGCGCGGTTCCAGACTGTACCGCGTAGAGCCGCTCGGCCACTCCGGCCCGCTGCGATATATGACAACCACATGCAGCATTGCATATATTGTCTACTTTTATGAAACAGACACGTGGGATTGGGAGGAAAGATAGGCCCATATATCAAATGGTTCTGAATTCCGGACGCATCTTAACGGTACCGATGCAAAGCTCTGTGTCTTTTCGTTCGAGAAATCTTTCGTGTATAGTCCGCTTCGGGCACGAGTATCCGTTCGCTGCTTGTTGCTGGCCCCACAAGCGCTGCTTGGTGTGGATGTTTGGCCCGCGAGGAGGATAACAAGTTGAGACATGCAGATCCCCGCCAGTGTGGCGGGGCACTTGGCACAAGCGGAGAGGGGATTGCTGCAGCGGCGGCTGCACGGCGCGCTAGAGGCGCCTATCGACCGCCGGGGCTCTAGTCGGATTTTCGCCTCAGTGAAACGGCCCGAGGCGGTCTGCAGCGGCAGCGGGGCAAGGCCGCCCAAAGGTCGCCTCTCTGCCGCAGTGGGCAGCTGCAGGCGCCGCCACACGCCAAGCCACGCCACGGCCTGCGACAAAGCGCCGCTGGCTCCAGCGTCCCACACCTCGCCCGTACCGATGCCGCGGGTCTGCTGCGCGTCGCCTAGTGGGAGCTCCGTGTGAGGCAGTGCGGGCAGGGCCAGCTCCTCGCAGGCGCTCATCTCGTTACAACTTCACTCTCCCAGAGAACGGCGCACTGTTTAAATTCGCCATAATGATAGCCCAACTGACTGCGAACCTGGAAACTCTTGTGTGTCGCTGTATACAGAGTGTTTCACAGTTCATGTTACATGCGTCTAGAGGCTGTACAGAGAACTTATGTCATGTTATGCTATGTTAACGACCTAGAAACGACGGAGAGGCTCCGTCCCCGCCGCAGCCTCAGTGGTCCACAATCCCACGACGACTACCGCAGTCCACTTCACCCCTCCGCCGCCCCACACCGAACCCAGGGTTATTGTGCGGTTCGGCACCCAGTGGACCCTCGAGGGAACGTTTCAAACCAGACCATTGTATCCCTACATTTGCGTGGTAATGGTGGTGTGCACGTACGTGGAGAACTTGTTTGCGCAGCAATCGCCGACATAATGTAGGTAGGGCGGAATAAGGGGAACGAGCCCGCATTTGCCGAGGCAGATGGAAAACCGCGTAAAAACCATCCTCAGACTGGCCGGCTCACCGGGTCTCGACACAAATCCGCCGGACGGATTCGTGCCGGGGAGCAGGCGCTCCTTTCCGCCCGGAAAGCCGTGCGGTCTAACGCACGGCCAACCGGGCGGGCACAGAGAACTTAGTAGGTAAAGTTTTACGAAGGAACCCAGGTACTGAAATTTCTCTTGATCCACTGTGGACGTGAGACAGCCACTGGTCAAATATTTACCGAGGAAAACCGCCAAACATCCGTACATTTTGAAAAGTAATTTTATTTTGGCAATCAATTTCGGCATTTCAAATGGCTCTGAGCACTATGGGACTTAACAGCCGAGGTCATCAGTCCCCTAGAACTTAGAACTACTTAAACCTAACTAACCTAAGGAAATCACACACATCCATGCCCGAGGCAGGATTCGAACCTGCGACCGTAGCGGTCTCGCGGCTCCAGACTGAAGCGCCTAGAATCCCTCGGGCACACCGGCCGGCCTCGGCATTTCAATATGCCACCTTCAGGTCCCATGTGCACTTCATGTACAGATACTCAGATCTATCGACATTGGGATAATGTAGCCATCAGTATTCGTTATTAGAGTGCTTCCTTCGAAGACTTCACAACAACGGTCACATAGCTCCGAATAAATTGTGACATTAAATTAACCAAAGTAATACGTGTAACGAGTGAGCAAATGGAATACCACAGACTAACACAAGAATGCCTAAATGCATGTCGCCACATTTATTTTAATAAATGTGTGTGAAAATTAATCAACTTCTGTTTGAAGCTGGTCACCGTCAATCTGCTACTCTAAGCGTGCGAATTGCATTTCTATCATCTGACCTAACAGCAGAAGATAAGCATGCCACGATAAGACCACGAGACATATTGCTGACACTCGCCCACTTCGTTAGAGCGACAGGTCAAATAATCTGATGGTGTGTGTACTGAAGGTCTTACAGTACGCGCACCACATTTGGACATTTGCATTTCTGAGCCAACAGCCTTGTCTCACTGCTAACGACGATTCCCGTCACAGCACCGAAGTTAGCCGAGTGCTGTTGATAAGCGGGGTGCATTCAGCCCTTGTGAGGCATTAAAGAGCTATTTGTGTGTAAAGCAGTGGCACCGGTTACGAAAACTGACACTGACTGCGACAGCAGTGTGCTGACCATGTGCCCCTCTGTATCCATCCAGTGAAGCCTATGGGCAGAGGATGATACGGCGATCCTTTTCGGGTGGTGTTTGCTTATTTGTTACATTTATGAAGTATTCAGGTCTGCAAATGCGTCCTATTGTTGAGGTCTCCCTGACATTTTACTTCAACAAGATAGTGCAAGACCACATGTTCCCAGTATTGTCGTGACCCATCTCGATACAGAGAGTGCTTGCTGATGCTCTCACCAGCACAATCTCCGCATCCGTCACCCACTCAGAACATGGGGTCATGCCGAGCGACTGGCGCAATACCACTTGACAGCCAGTACGATCGATGAAGTGTGACATAAAGTTGATGCAATATGGAAACACATATCCGTGTCATCCAGCGCAGTTAGATTTGATGCACAGCAAAATTACAGCCACTATTGTTGCCCGAGGTAGCAGCTATGAGTACTAAATTTCGCGTCACGTACATCCCTAAATCACCTTCAAATGTAATCATGTACTGATACAGGCAATGAGTAACATTTCATTATTTGCTATCCTGCTCCTGTTGTAATTTTAATGACCAACAGCTCACCACTGATAGTAATAATATAGCTCGATTTTATTCACAATCAATAGTGCTGTGTAACAACAACACTATAAAAGTGAATCATCTAGCAGCGCCTAGAACAGTGGTCCTATAGACAGACATCCAAAAATAAAACGTCAGATAATAATCTCCTGGATTAAAAGATACTGTGGGATAAAAAGAAAAAAATTATAAGCAGCGGGTGGTAGTCTTAGAGGAAGGCTGGCGACGTGGGTGTCCAGTCCATCCCTTATCGTAGGGCCTTCTAGCTTAACACAGTTCTGCTCTCGGCTTCTGTCCTCGTTTCTCCCCTCGGAACAGCGTCTGTCTCACGGTGGAAGGTACCTAAATAAACTAAGGACATCACACACATCCATGCCCAAGGCAGGATTCGAACCTGCGACCGTAGCGATAGCGCGGTTCCAGACTGAAGCGCCTAGAACCCCTCGGCCACACCGGCCGGCCCCGTGGAGATCGTGTTATGTACCGAATGGCATCCCATACCATCACGGCGGACGACAACTGCAATCTTGTAACGTTAGTTCTTCTCAGAGCCGCCACAGATGGATACGACAGTCGTGATGCTGCACACAGACTCTGAATTGTCTAGTTTTGTCTCTGGGCGCATCACTGTGGTGGGAGTTTCTATCTACTGCCTCGTCAGCAGAAGCTGTAACAGCGGTGTACGTGCTGATAGTCCACGCTGGTCCAGACGTCACCACACTATCCACGTGAATATCCCCCTTGTTGCAAACAAGCTAATTTCCTGACTGAAAGTACGTGGACATGGCTGTACGGTCCTCCATTGCGAACGATGTATCTGCCCCCTTGCATTCTAGTCGACTGCAGTAGTGTAATAGCTCAACAATGTTGTGTAATTGAAGGGTAGCTGTGCTGTTATCACGTATTTCTTTGCACCATTACGGAATGTTCGACATAAAAGGTAGTTAATATAGGGTGTTCAAAAATTCCCGTTACAAACTTCTAGGACTTGTAGAGGGGAGTGAGTACATCGTTTTTTGAACTCGAATCCATGTACGGAAACATACCGTTTAAAAACATGGTGCTAGGTAGGTATGCAACAGGGTAGTCATGGTGGAAGGTGCTTACGTCGGATAATTTGATTATCCTACCTCACTGACCTGGTTCGAGTCTCATTCACGCGTCTGTGAGTGTTAGAGCTACATGGCTAAGTACACGTTTACAGAGTACACTACATGAGCCTTCTGTATGCCGAAACTGACGGTAGTATAATAACTGCTCGTCGCCTTTATCAAGATCGTTATCCACAACGTTCGACTCAATAGTCTACCCTTTTTCGCCACAATTACGCAATGGCTTCGGGAAACAGTAACTTCACCGTCAGCAGGTGTGGTTGTGGTGCTCCAAGGTGACACCGCACTCCCTAACTGGAAGAGGCCGTAGTGCATCATGTTGAAAAGAACCCGTCAGATAGTACACGAGAAATTCCTCGTGTTTCTTTGGTTATAAATGAGTGTAAATCTAAAACAAGTGATGCAGTTGGTCGCATAAAACCAGTTAGATGACTGATGACTCTCAAAAAAAAAGGGGGGGGGGGGCTTGCAACGCTCCAACGGGTCGTTGAGTCCATACTACCTCAAGCTGCTGCACTACTCCGGCCAAAAGGAGGCACCACACGATATTAGGGGTATCCCCTAACTTTTTCACCTTAGTGGTTGCCCTGTCTACCCTAACTTCTTACAACCACACTGTATTTCGGGGTTTTATAAGACGACTGCGTGAAGACTACAAGACATATAGAAAGTAGACCCATATCACTGGATACAGCGTCTCTCGGAAGTTCTTAACTCACACTACACGCGGTCAGCATTGGCATCAGTTATGTCGCAGTTAACGTCAATACGCGAGTGCAAGTCACAGAAGTTGGCGACATGAATCGCCTGGAAAGGCGTGTCAGCACATTTCCTTTTTTTTTTCCAAGTTGCAAGCGCTGCTAATTCGGTGCGTTAATGTAGAGCGGATGATTTTTATCCATGTTCTGACACACCTTCCCACAAGTGAAACTACGCGGCGAAACTGGCACGGTTAAGGAGTAGCCGGACATCCCTTCCGTCGCCACACGACTTTGTAGAAAAAGGCGCATTCATACGTTACCAGCAAGGTAGCGACACATCGAAACCGTTATTGACTCCAAGAAATTCTGAAATTGGTGTATAATTTGTAGCAGAGTCAAAATTACACTGCCCACTAACTCTTTTGAGTTGTAGGAGGTCTTCCAGAATCTCGATAGCTTTCATACTACGCATTTCCTCACAATAACAACATTGTGCTTGGGAAACCTAGCTAAGTCA